>NW_023458563.1:8235973-8246004 GCF_013731165.1 Rhagoletis pomonella
TTGCGGTGAACTGGTACACGGTGAAAGTACCGGAATCACATCAATTTAGTGAAAAAAAAAAATATTTTATATAAGTGCTTAAGCTGTGCAGCAGCCGGTATCCAGTGTCAGAAGAGCCAGCAGATAGTGACCTGGAGTTCCAGCCCAAAAAGCTTAGCCGACAGAAGAAGCTGCGCCAATATCAAGACCCTACCGACCGAGTGTAGCTGGGGTGAGAAATTATCTCAAAGAAAGCTCTTTAAGATACATTCTCACGAGAAACACTCATTGAACTCCCCATCAGCTGGTCATCACACAACCAGTGGATAAAACACCGTAGGAAATTAATCCGTGTTGGTTTTTTGTATTAATTGATTGTGAGTAAATTTAAAGTTTAAAGTCAATAATAAATAAACGTTTTTCTCTAAAAATGGCGAATGCTAGTGATTTTTCTCGCGCTTGTGATGCACTAATAGAGTTTGAAGAGCGGTTTAATCAGACTCCAGGTGCAAATCATTCTGTTTTTTCGCTTGAAATACAGAAGGAGGAGCTTAAGGCACTGTGGGCAAAAGTCAAAGATTCTTTCGATTCTTATTCGCGGAATTTGTCTGATGACAATACGGGTGTTGCGGCCATGAGTTTAGCCAAATGTAAATACCAGGATTGCTATTCAGCATACCTGACTTGTGCGGCGTTGATGGGTGAAACCATTCATAATTTGACTTTTGCTCAGCCAAGCTCCTCAACGTTTAACCCCATAAACCGTGAGCCTGAGCCAATACCGCGGTCAAGCCTTCACCTTCCTCCATGCGATACGGAGATTTTTTATGGTGATTATATGGCGTGGCCATCCTTTAGGGATTTATTCACGGCCATTTATATAAATAATTCGCGGTTAACTCCGGTTGAGAAATTGTACCACCTCAATCAAAAGACCCGTGGGGAAGCCAAGGATATCGTGAAAAAGTCCCCGTTGACCAATGATGGGTTTGCGATTGCGTGGCAAAACTTGAGCGATCGTTATGAAATAAAAGAGTTATGGTATAATGGTTGAAGACATTATTTAACTTGCCCACGGTAACAGTTGAACTTGGGACGGATATTAAAAACTTGCAGCGGACAGTGAATAATTGTATCGCAGTCCTGCAAATTTATGGCATTGATATCGCGAACTGGGATGCTATATTTGTGTTTTTAGTTTCCAGCAGATTACCAGACAACACTTTAGCTTTGTGGGAGCAGGGAATCGTTGACAAAGCTGAAATTCCGAGGTGGGAGGATTTGGATAACTACCTTTCGAGTAGGTATCAGACCTTAGAAACAGTTTCGGATATTCAAAGCACACGAGTGCCTAAGGCAGGACCAATGCGAGCACCAGTGGTGCCTTTTGGAAAAAAAATAACGGCCCATCATACCCATTTTACGCAGCCTGCATGCAGGTTGTGCTCAGACCAGTCCCATGCATTGAAATCATGTCCCAAGTTTTTAGCGATGAAGGTAGACGATCGGTGTAAGGTAGTTAGAAAATATAACTTATGTATGAATTGCCTAGCACATTCTCATATAGCGAGGAATTGTAAGAGTACTTTCAATTGCTTGAGTTGCCATCAGCGGCACCACTCACTATTGCACCGAACTCAAGCTGGAAACAGCACTACGGCCACAAACAGGAGACCTTCTACGGGAAATGGAGAGGCACAGCAGCCTAATGCCGCATCGACATCCGGTAATGTAAACGCTCTGTTTGCTGCTAGTGCTAAAAACATAATTCTGGGTACGGCTATGGTGCACATTCGGCACTTAGGGGTGGACTATGAAGCTAGGGCTCTTCTCGATTCGGGTTCAGAAGGGACTTTCATTACAGAGCGGCTGCAAAGACTCATCAATCTCCCGACGCGACCTGTTGTGACACAAATATATGTGGAATAAATGCGACACTATCGGCTAAGGTGCGAAAGCTCGCACAGTTTGTTTTAGGTTCACCTGCCGAACCCCAGTTTAGAATTGAGGCAAGAGGCCTGATTCTACCCCAACTGACAGGAAACCTCCCCCAGGTTTCAGTTGACCAAGCAGATCTTGGTCTACTGCCCCCTATCGAATTAGCCGATGTTAATTTCCACAAAAGTCAACAGGTCGACATGATAATTGGTGCGGACTTGTATCCAGCTATTATGAAAGAAAAAATTAAGAAACATGTTTTGGGTACCCTTTTGGCACAGGAGACAGTTTTTGGTTGGGTATTGACAGGTCCTGCTCCTCAGACTACTCGGACAGGTGCTTCCTGTATGTCTTTTTTCAATGAAATTTCCAGCTCTCAGCTAACCCGCTTCTGGGAACTTGAGCAAGTTCCGAGTAAAAAACAGGTTACTCCTGAAGACGCGTTTTGCGAGAAACATTTCGCAAAGACAACGCTGAGAAATGACCAGGGTCGTTATGTAGTAGCATTACCGTTTCGACAGGAGTTCCCAGCAGATATCAGTCTTGGATATTCGCGGACGAGTGCAGCGCATCAATTTGTTCGCAACGAAGCATCGATGATGAGGAGACCAGAGCTGAGGGAGGAATATCATCGTGTATTACGAGAATACATTACGCTCGGTCATATGAAGCCAGTGGACAGCACCGTGAGTGAACCTTTATCAGGGACATACTACTTGCCTCATCATGCAGTCATCAAACCGGACAGCACCGTGGTGGTAGGCTCGAGTGGTGTTCAATGCATCAAGTCCATCTTCGAATGGGGCTAGTTTAAATGATGTGCTCTACCCAGGCCCAGTTTTGCAGGCCGATCTCGTCGCCTTGCTATTGAAGTGGCGATTTTTCAAATATGTTTTCAACGCGGACATCGAGAAGATGTATAGGCAGATTCAGCTGCATTCAGATAACACGCCATACCATAGAATTCTTTTCAGAGAATCCCAAAATGAGGCGCTGGTGGATTATGAGTTGCAAACGGTGACGTTTGGTGTCAACTGTGCCCCGTATCTGGCAATAAGAACTCTTCTCCAGTTAGCAGAAGACGTTAGTTTGCAGTTTCCATTAGCTTCCAGGGTTTTAAAGCAGCATATGTACGTGGACGACGTACTTGCTGGAGCTCATGATACCGAGACAGCAATTCGCACGCGCAATGGACTCATAGATGCGCTGAAGGGAGCTGGATTTCCACTCCGGAAGTGGACATCGAACTCCAGGGAAATCCTGTCAGCTTTGCCAAAGGCTCATCTTCTGAAGGAGGATTCTTTGGAAATCGACGATGTGAGCGAGGCGAGAATGTTGGGAATTCGATCCAATGCTGCTCACGACATGTTTAACTTCAACGTGCAAGAGATCCCAATAAAACCGTGCTACACCAAACGGGAGGTTTTATCGTGTGTGGCAAAATTATTTGACCCTGCAGGGTGGTTGGGCCCCATTGTGGTAGAGGCAAAAATTCTTATGCAAGACATATGGCTAACCAAGACAGATTGGGATGATAGTCTACCTCGAACCCTTTACCAGCGGTGGGAGAACTTTCTTAGAAATTATATCCATATTTCAGAGATTAAAATTCCAAGGTGGATCAATTTCACATCTTGGAATGAAATTGAGTTTCATGGATTTTGTGATGCCTCAGAGAAGGCGTATGCGGCAGTGTTGTATGTAAGAGTACGCGAACGTAATTCAAATAAGACCCCGGATGTAAATTTACTTGTAGGCAAAACAAAAGTAGCCCCAGTAAAAACCGTCTCTCTACCGCGATTAGAGTTGTGCGGGGCACTACTTTTGGCAGAACTAATAAATGCTTTACTTCCGCAGTTTGACGTAGCCCAGCCAGTGATCTACAAGTGGACCGACTCCACCATCGTGCTCTCGTGGCTCAGGAAGCCTCCTTGTTGTTGGACCACTTTCGTGGCGAATCGGATCGCAAAAATCGATGAACTGGTTGGTGTGAGAGGATGGAATCATGTGGATTCGAATGATAACCCAGCAGACCTCGGCAGCCGCGGCGTCCCACCCCAAGAACTGGTAAAGAGCACACTTTGGTGGCAGGGCCCAAAGTGGTTGAAAGAACAACCATCGGAATGGCCAAAAAAGATGGATGAGAGGTCCATGGAAACGGATTTAGAACAAAAAGCCGTGCGCGTTCACATGATCGCCACGCAGCCGCATGACCTTTTGGAAAGATTTTCGGATTTCTCTCGAGCACTGCGGGTAATAGCACGGGTTTTTCAGTTTTATTATAAAACGCATCCCGTACACAAATTGATCCCACGAGGGGAAACGACCCAAGTGACTTCCGATGAAATTCGACAGGTCAAAACACGCTTGATTCTTTTAGCGCAGAAGCGGTGCTACTCCAATGAATATCGGGCACTTGAGGCATCAAGGCCAGTGGGCGCAAAGAGTCCTCCCAACGCTCTCAATCCATTTCTCGATATAAATGGAATCATGAGAGTTGGAGGGAGACTAGCGCTAGCGGAGCTGCCATATAATGAACGCTACCCAGTGATTTTGCCGTACGATTGCCAATTTTCTCGACTTTTAGTCAGATTCTCACACCTGATTTCCCTGCATGGAGGAACTCAACTCATGCTGAGACTTCTGAGGGCAGGATTTTGGATCATACGGATGAAAAATTTAATCAAAAGCGTAATCCATAATTGTAAAGTTTGCCTTATTTACAGAAAAAAGACACGAGAGCAACTTATGGCAGCACTCTCACCGGAACGAACGGAAGTTTCCCGGCCCTTCACCAATACTGGCGTGGATTTCACTGGACCGCGTTCGAGATAAAAAACTATACCAGCAGAGCGTGTCTTATAATCAAAGGATATGTTTGCGTTTTCGTGTGCTTCGCGACGAAGGCAATACACCTGGAAGCAACGAGCGATCTATCGGCTTCCACCTTTCTAGCGGCATTTTCAAGGTTTGTGGGAAGACGCGGTTGTCCTCGGAGGGTGTACTCGGACAATGGTACTAATTTTGTAGGAGCTAATAAAGCTTTAAGGCAGGACTTCCGTAACTTTGTAGACGAAAGTTCCCGCCTAACTACCCCGTCGTATGCTCATCAAGAGATCGACTGGCACTTCATCCCACCGGGAGCCCCACATATGGGAGGGCTGTGGGAAGCAGGAGTGAAGAGCTTGAGCGCTGGCGAATACCATGCGGTTTACAATGGAGGAGTTCTCCACTTTGCTAGCAAAGATAGAAGCCTGCCTAAATTCGAGACCAATTAGTCCGCTTTCCGACAACCCCGAATCCACAGAACCACTCACCCCAGGACACTTTCTGATAGGCAGCCCGTTTCTGGCAATTTCGGAACCGGAAATAAGTGGAAATCCCATGTCAATCGCCAACCGATGGCAAAAAATTAAAGCCATTCATCAAGGATTCTGTCGGTGATGGAAGGAGGAATACCTAAAGGAACTACACAAGAGAGTCAAGTGGCAACACCCCCAACGAAACATCGAAGTTGATGATTTCGTGGTTATCAAAGACGATAACCTACCCCCGAATGAATGGCGACTTGGCAGAGTTGTTAAGGTTTTTTTAGGGCAAGACAAACGCGTGCGAACAGAGTGCTACCGATGCTCCGTCTGCAAGCGTAACCACCGCTTGCTGTTCTGCCGTCAGTTCCGCCGAATGGAGCCTGAGGAGAGATTTCGAGCTGTCCTCCTTCACCGTTATTGTGCCAACTGCCTTTCGTCGCGTCACATGTCCGGCGAGTGTTCATCACAGAGAAGTTGTGATCTGTGCCAACAGCGACACCACAGTCTCCTCCACCTGTGGGAAACTCCCAGGTGGCAGGAAGACGGGTCGCAGGACCCGAATGCTCCCGACGTCCGGCCCATCCGGCACCGCCGTCCATACCACGCTCAGGCGTTGACTGAGTCAAGCGAAGAGGTTTTGGAGATCGACGCTAGCGATGAGGACCGCCAAGTGGTCGAAGACGCGGCTGAATTGAGCGAGCCACCGGTATTCAGACTATCTCTGTCGGGTATCCGGTCGGCAGTCCAGCGAGCCCCAAGAACCGTCAAAAAGAGACGCCCGCGTTCTCGCCGACACACGCGCCGCAACTCGCAACCGCCGCGCCGCCGAGGTGTGAGAGACGCCCGAGAGCG
Organism: Rhagoletis pomonella; assembly: GCF_013731165.1. Lineage (NCBI taxonomy): Eukaryota > Metazoa > Arthropoda > Insecta > Diptera > Tephritidae > Rhagoletis > Rhagoletis pomonella. The sequence continues at coordinate 8,242,054 of NW_023458563.1, forward strand.
AATCCATGGACCAGCTCGAAGTGCTCTGGGCTTATCAGTCCTCACACCTACAGTGATGCTAAAGGTGATGTCAAGAGGGAGAATGCTTGCTGTGCGAGCCATCATAGACCCAGGGCAGCCGCATTGCACGATCGCAAGAGCCCTAGCGCGGAGGCTGCACGCAGTACCCAGAGGTGAGAGCGACCAGTGTTACTTAACACTCAAAGGGTGGAATGAGAGACTGGAGATCCGGGCAAAGGTGCTACCGAGCCTGACGCGAACCGCCCCAGAGCGCACAGTCGACGCACGTGTAGCGAATGAGTTCGACAATCTGCGGTTAGCCGACCCAACCTTTTACCGCGCGAGTGTGGTATCTATGGTACTGGGAGCCGATGCATATGCCGTAAGCTTGCGTCCGGGACTGATGCCTGCGACCCCCACCAGACCAGCCGCGCAGAATACTATGTTTGGCTGGGTGATATCAGGAGCTACCCCCTATGGCTGGAGCTGAAGAAGACGGCGAAGAGTGGCTAACTAGTTTAGTATTTAAGAAAAAACAAAGAATGAACTGATGAATTTTTGAATTGTTGAAGTACATATTGAGTTGTAATTTTGAAATGTATTTTGAATATTGAATTATTGAATTAATATATTATATTGCAGCGATCCTGCAAGGCGGGCGGCATGTTTAAGCCTGCAGCTTAAGTTTTAGGATACAAACTTCACCGAGAGATGTCGCTGCCAACCACTCGCTAACAGGACTCGTTACTTTATCTCCCTTTTGGCACGAGTCCTGTTAGTCGATCCCGTTGTCAAATTTCACCGTCTGTGGACTCTATAAATGCGGCAATTGAGTATAGCCTCCTTCTATTCTATTTTGTGATCGACAGCCAGCGACATCTCAGGTGAGTACACTCATGTTTTGTACATATATTTATTCAATAAAATTAAATTGTGTATAATACCCGAAAACCTGACATATCTTATATCTTTGGAGACTAGGGCGTTAGTTTAAAAGATTATCTTAAAGAATCGGCTCCCCCAATGGTCCCCGTTGCCGGAATCACGAGGATTCCCGGCCCCTAAATTACCCGGCTCGAACAGTAGGGTTCTCCTAAAACAAAAAATAAATTAAAAAGTAATAATTTGAAATGTTATAAAAAAAATGTTACCAAAAGTATTTTTTTTGTTTTTAGTTTTTATAAAAATTTTGGGTATGCAGTTTTATAGATTACTAAATTTTAGTATAATAAAGTGCAAGTTGTAAGTCGCTAAGAGTTATTAGTTATTTTTTTGATTAATTATTTTTTTAAATGAAAGCTAATAAAATTTGCAAGAGACTAGTTGAGCCCAATTTTCGAATTTTTATTTGTTTGTATTAAATTTTTTAGTGCAGAGTGCAGAAATTGCGCCAATTTTGAAGAATACCGATTCTCCTGTTCCAGCTAATAAAAGTTTCATAATAAAAACTAGTTAAAAACAATTGTAGGGTTCTCCTAAAACAAAAAACAAGTTAAAAAGTAATAATTTGAAATGTTATAAAAAAAATGTATTTTTTTTGTATTTAGTTTTTATAAAAATTTTGGGTATGCAGTTTTATAGATTACTAAATTTTAGTTTAATAAAGTGCAAGTTGTAAGTCGCTAAGAGCTCGCGTTGATTTTTAATAACATAACAAACGCTTTTATTTCCCATTTAGCATGCAGATGTGCTCGAAATGTTAGCGAAAAAATTCGCAGGTTCGATCCCTGCTGAAGTCTAGAAAAAAGAAGTCTGATGAGGAGATGTGGTGATCTCCGAAATAGTGCTATAACTTCTACCGCTTAGACTTTGTTGCTTTTTCAATTTTTCCTAATCGTGGTACAAAACTTAGAAAAATATTTCAGAACCAAATATTTATTTGCTTAGTTATTTTAAGGGAGAGGGCAATCTTCAGATTTCACATTTTGAGTACAAAAATTTCAACCCTGATACAACAAATAGTATTAGTACTGAATGATAATGACAGATTGTATTCCCATAAACGTACAATCATACATAATGTGACCAACCGTACTTCTTTCGGAAGTACAGTACTTCTTTTTTCGCTCTTGTACTTCGTACTTCGAAGTACAGTGAAATGTACTTCTTTGCGATATTTTGTACTTCAGGAGGGAGATTCTGTAACCAGTTAGCGACAATTTTCGGATCGCCATCGTACTTTTTGACGCATGATATAGAATCTCCCCCATATCCGGTTCAAACCGCTAAAGTCGCCGGGGACCGATGGCATCATACCTGCAGAGCTGCAAACGGCTCTGAAGGTGTCGTGCAATTGGTTGGATCCTATTTATGCGAACTGCGTGAGGACCGGATACATCCCATGGCTTGGGGGTAGTCAGTGTTGCGTTCATCCCGTAGGCCGGAAAAGGTTCTCATGTCACGCTAGAAAGTCTGATAGACCTGTACATAAGAAAGGCGATTCCTTGTGACTGTCTTTCAAGAGAAAAAAAAAAGGTTTCTCTGCTGCAGCAAATGTTTTTATAGGGCACTTTAAAACACGTTATCTCTCAAGGGTTAATGATGGGGGTTCTGATAGCGATGCCATTATATCCAACCTTCGCGAGGCTAAGATGGTAGCATTTTGTATCGCACTTCTGAACATACACTGAGCTCGAAATTAGCCGCATTCGAAATTTCGTAATCGGCTCCCGGCATTAACTTATCCCAACCTAACCTGTACTTCTTTGAGCTATGAAATAGTTGGTCACGTTAATCATACATGATTGAGTTTTTTTTGCATTCACATTCCCTATGAGAATGGGCCTCAACCATTCCATAACACTTTACATATGTTGTGTTTACGATTTGTAACCAATCTCAAGATTGGTTGTTAAATTTTTTAAATCAAACAGTCACACTTTTGAAACGAAAAAAATGAGAATGCACACTCAATTGATTCAATCATTACACAGCTCTGGTACGTGATAGATAAAAGTTGAGATTTCTCTATTTTGTCTCTAGCTAGAGTGAATATCTCCTAGAGTTGCTATACCTTGTAAACTTAAATGAGAGAGGAGATTTTTATTTCAGTGAAACTCTCGAGAGATTTCTCTTCCGTGTACACCTAGCTTAATACATTTGGTATCACTAAATTTGTAAAAGTAAAAACTTGTATATTTGAATTTTAATAAAATAAGGCGAATAGCAAATAGCAAAATCGGCTAAAAACGGCTAATTTTCTTTTGTAAAACCGCTAACAAATCGGCTGCCGGCTTAACCGATTTTTCTCCGGCTGTTTGCTATCACAACCGGCTAAATCTAGCCCTTAAACGGCTAAAATGGCAACACTCATGATTGCACAAAAATGAATGAGCATATTATTTCCAATCTGTTTTTTTACGAGCAACGATCAATTATATCCTATAGAATTTTTGAACTCCCTGAATCAATCGGATTTACCACCCCATAAATTAATTTTCCAGTCATGCCTTTCCAATAAGTATGAAAACATTTCCCGGTAAATGTAGCCTTTGCTATCGTATCTACCCCAGTGATGCTCAAAACAGCGTCCGCGGGCGGATCTCTTCAAAGCTCACTGTTGATTTTATATGGACGCGCACAGCTCCCTCTGTGCATCACTGATCTACCAGAACCTGTGTTTCGTATGGATACCTATACGTGGCTTTTTCAAGAGTTTGTTGATTTAACGATATTTCTATGTGTATTCAAGATTCTTTCAACAAAAAAAAATGATCAATTTATCACTCCTAATATTCACTCTAAAAAATGCATGTAAATCTACTACTGAAAAGTGTTTATTTTTCAACCAGAATCTGTGTAAATATACGCATAAGATGTTCAAGATTTGATTTTGAACATGAGATGTTTAAAATATACAACTAAATATACACATGATACGTTTAAAATGCAAAAATTTTGAAAGTAAAAATACATTTACTACTAATAATAAACACTAAGTGCTCATATTTA
>NW_023458563.1:8246104-8248654 GCF_013731165.1 Rhagoletis pomonella
CTGGCCATTATTTGATAAAATTGCGTTATTTTGTTCAGCGTCCACATCATTGGCGGCAGAATTTTATCTCAAATCTAGGTTTGAATTTTCTTTGGATAATTCGTTGACTCGTTCCTACGTTTGGTGTAATGCGTCAGATAATATATTCTCACCGGTCGCCGGCTTAAATGGTATGTATTGCTTTTCGTCTTTTTCAATTGTGGACGATGCCGTAATCATTGGAGGAGACCTTAGGTCATTTTTCCACATATTGCGACAGTGCTGCACGAGGTTATTTATCAAAAATGCATACAAAATTGATTTTATGCGCTTTAAAAAGCTCGATAAATAAATTCGCTAAATCAATGAAGTGCTATTTCAATTATTCAATATATGTATTAAATTATATTCTTTTTTAAACTACTCAGTGCTATACAAAATAATGAAATAGAAATACTTGGAAACTTTCATGTAGGTTTTGTCGAGCAAAACAAGAATAGAAATGGGGAATTTGCCAAGCACCCCAGAATCTTGACTTACGGCAAAAAAAATTGTCTCACCTTTGCGAACTTAATAGCGCATAGTTGATTATTAACTTATGTTAAGTTTATGACGGTTTTTCGATTTTTCAATTTCAGTTATGGTTTTGCTTCAGAATAGCACCACAAGGAGAAATAAAAAAAAAGGTTAATAGCCTAGTCAAGTGAGCTCAATAAACAGGGGTAAGCTTACACTAGCTAGCATTACGCTGAAAATTGGAGCCGATCTTGCGAACATCTTTATAAATGAAAAGTCCCTATCGATACCACATCTGAAAAAAAATTATTTAAGGTCAAAAGATACATAAATTAGTTTTTTTTTTGCATTTTTCAGCCAAACGGTAAGTGTATCATAAAAATAGGTTTGACAAAAGTATGGACCATGAAATTATCTATAAAAACCAGGAACCGAAAATAACAGCTTTTTTCGATGTTATAAAAGTCCGGGACAAAATATTGCCGTAGAGTAAAGTTATCAATATTCCTTTGATCTCAGGACCTCCTAGACAAGAACCTTTAATTTATCAAACTTTTGAGGAAAAAGTTCAATAATAACTGAAAACTCTGGACTTTTATTTTTTTAATTCAGTAATAACTGTTAAACTTGGCCAAATATATTTTAAGCCCGAAATAAAAGTCCATTCGTAATAATAAACAAACCGATTATCCAAATTAGACAAATTCACAAACAAATATACGCACAAGATGTTCAAGACTTGATTTTGAACATGAGATGTTTAAAATATACAACTAAATATACACATGATACGTTTAAAATGCAAAAATTTTGAAAGTAAAAAATAAATTTACTACTAATAATAATCACTAAGTGCTCATATTTACTTAATTTTAAACATTTTATGTGTAATTTTGCTCTTTGGTATGTGACAGTAAATAGCCAGTGTTTAGTTTTATTACACGGGGGTAAATTGGCACCCATTAGGAGAGGAAACTGGTTATCTCCCTTTATATCAGAGGTGGGCACTCACACTATGCTTGCGCTTGTGTGCGAAGCAGCGAAGTTTTGCTCAACAGCCTGTGCTCGGACTTACCACATTTGTGGAATAGATAACACTTTTTTTTTGCTATATTATATTTCTACTAGTTCTACCACCGTAAGCTAAAAAACCTTCAGATCTTGAAACTTCTTTTTTTTTAATTTGTTCATTTGCGCATTAATGAATGGGCATTTTCTACAACAAAAAACAACATTGCTTGCTGCGACGTCGACACATGTATGATATGATCATCTTCGTGCGTCTTACGATAACTGACGATTGACTGATGCTTTGCTAGCACTTCGGCAAAGCAAATCAAATTAGTTGCTGCTGAGACTTCACTGCGCAACTATTCGAATAATAGGTTAGGTTAGGTTGATGTGGCAGTCGGTTCAATTTACCAACTCACTTAGACCTTTTGAAGGTCCATTGTGGTACCACTGCAGAACACGGGAACCTCGGTGACTATTCTTCAGAGAACCAATTTGAGGCTCTTATAAAGCGTAGAATCGGTTTTATTCCTACGCGTGATAGTTCCGTAAGAGAGCTAAAGAAGGGCCTGCCTAAAAAGCTTGCTCTCCTCTTGGCCAAAGCTGGGCAGCTGCAGAGGAAGTGCTCTACGGTTTCTTCCTCTTCCTCATCTCTGCAACTTCTGCAATATTCGTGGGAGAAAATTCCTAGTCTTGAAGAGTGCCTGCCAAATAGCCAGTGACCGGTTACACAAGCCGTGACCTTCGCAATGTCCTCTCTTGAGAGGCACAGCAACTCTTTCGTCTTTTTCTTTTCTATTTGCGGCCAAAGCAGCCTGGTTGTTCTACATGTGCCCTCCTCTAGCCATGACCTGTTGGCCTCTTGGATCATGCTATTTCGAAGTTCTAATTTGCAGGTTGCCATGGGTATCCCAATAGTGCCCCTGTTTTCACATAGGGGTAGATTCGTACCTTTCCTGGCTAGCTCATCAGCCCTGCAGTTTCCTTCAATATCTCTGTGTCCCGGAACCCATATGAGGCTGACCTTGAACACGGTGCTAATAT
>NW_023458563.1:8248754-8251280 GCF_013731165.1 Rhagoletis pomonella
CGTTTAAAATGCAAAAATTTTGAAAGTTAAAAATACATTTACTACTACTAATAAACACTAAGTGCTCGTATTTACTTAATTTTAAACATTTTATGTGTAATTTTGCTCTACATGACAAATTTGGTATGTAACAGTAAATAGCCAGTGTTTAGTTTTATTACACGGGGGTAAATTTGCACCCATTAGGAGAGGAAACTGGTTATCTCCCTTTATATCAGTGGTGGGTACTCACACTATCACACACATGCGCTTGTGTGCGAAGCAGCGAAGTTTTGCTCAACAGCCAGTGCTCGGACTTTATCACATTTGTGGAATAGATAACACTTTTTTTCCTATATTATATTTCTACTACTTCTACCACCGTAAGCTAAAAAAACTTTCAGATCTTGAAACTTTTTCTTTCTTAGTTTGTTAATTTGCGCATTAATGAATGGGCATTTTCTACAACAAAAAACAACATTGCTTTCTGCGACGTCGACACATGTATGGTATGATCGTCTTCGTGCGTCTTACGATAATTGACGATTGACTGATGCTTTGCTAGCACTTCGGCAAGCAAATCAAATTAGTTGCTGCTGAGCAGTGTTGCCAGAACTTTTTGGGCCGACCGGCTAAATTGGCAAAAAAAAGCGGCTAAAAACGGCTAAAATGTTTTAGTGAAATTTCATATAGACTCTGGCAAAAAACGGCTAAAATGTTTTAGTGAAAATCCACATGCTTTATTTAAAAAAATCGCAAGAAACGAAAGACTAGTTAACACCATTAATTTATATCGAGTGTATATTCCTCATCATCAAATGAATCACTATTGTATATATCACCTGAATTCATTAATTTTAAGAGATCGTCATCTACAGTAAAATTATGGCAGCATTTTTCTTCACGTTTTAAACCGTATCTTATATATAAAATAGCGTTTAACGTTTTAACGCACATTGGATTTCTTTGCTTAGTTTTTATTATATTCATTGAACTAAATATTCGCTCTACTTCTGCATTACTTATAGGCAAAACAAGAAAACTAAAAACTAGGTTGCAAAGGTCAGCAAAAAGGTTTTCTCCTAGGGCATTTCGAAATTGATAAACTTCGGCCCAAAATTTTACAGTTGAGTCTAAATTACTCCAGGTATGTAACGTTAACCGTTGCCATTGCATCTCTATGGATGTTATTTCGTCGGCATTATATTTGTGTTTTTGTTGAACAAATACTTTTGGTTTAATTACTCTTAATGCATTTCCAACCGAAAAAAGTCAATTTTTTTAGTGTGGCAATATTTGTAGGAAGGCGTTGGCGTGATTCCTTTATTAAAGTGATAATAAAATAGCGACCATTTTCTCGAATTATTTTCTCGGCTTCGCGGTCAAAAGCGTTTGTGCTTACTATTGTTTTTAAATACTCTTCAAAACTGTGATAAAACTGAGGAAATGGAGCAAGGTATGGTTCCAACGGGGAGCATATAGGATCAAATGTGTCCGCGCTAATAACCACTAGGCAGCATAGATGCGAAAGTAAAACATTGAGTTCATTAAAAATCTTCATTGGGTCTGCATTATTGCTTTCGAACAACTTGTTTACTTTTTGCACCTGAAAATTAGGCAAATAGTAAAATCGGCTAAAAACGGCTAACTTTTTTTTACAAACCGGCTAACAAATCGGCTGCCGGCTAGATCGAATTTTCTCCGGCTAGTTGCTATCAAAACCGGCTAAATCTAGCCGGAAAACGGCTAAAATGGCAACGCTGCTGCTGAGACTTCACTGCGCAATTATTCGAATAATACACACATAAAATGTTTCGGGAGCAATGGGAAATACATTTTTTTTTGCATAGAAAACATGGATGGGTGTGCGTAATGCGTGATCTGCTATCGCGTTATGAGTCGCTATGTTATGTGTTGTTTAAAAAGACATTACAAACTGTGTCATAGTCATTTTGAAAAGGTGAAAAGGGTGATCGAGCACTGAAGCTTTTAGAATTAAAAGCGGCGTTCTTTATTTAATTTATGGCTGGTGAAATTAAGTAATATACATCAACACGAAAGTTATCAATTGGGCAAATCACAAGGTGTTGTGAAGTTATATTTTCCTAACAAAAGTTGTGTTAAAACACGACGGTTGCGAACACCTGTTACGATTATTTATTATATCTCAGCACTTAACCTCACATAACACCGAATAAACATAGGTTGCAGAGTTGTATCGTCATGTGTTATTTTTCTTCACAAAACAATAACAACATTTTTACAACTGTCATGAAATATCATGACTTCACGACAAACACGACAAATACGACACCTTGTGAATTGCCCAAACGTCTATCAGAAAATGAAATGAAATGCTTGTCGGCCGCTGTAGTGTAGTGGTAAGCAGTGCGCACTTTCACTCATCAGCACCTGGGTTCAAGCCCTGGTCAAAGCAACATCGCAAAAAAAATATAGAAAAACGTTTTTTCTTAACAGAGAACGTCCCTCGGCAGGCAAAGGCAAACCTCCGAGTGTATTTCTGCCATGAAAAACAGCTTCTCATAA
>NW_023458563.1:8251380-8257136 GCF_013731165.1 Rhagoletis pomonella
CGAAATAGTGCTATAACTTCTACCGCTTAGACTTTGTTGCGTTTTCAATTTTTCCTAATAAACAATCGTGGTACAAAGCTCAATAAAAATATTAAAAAATTAATTTAATTAATTTTAGTACAGTTTTAAAAATTTTTTGCTAAATGAGTTTTGTTGCACTATTTTATCTTATTCCTTTGATTGTACATGTTAAATAAAAGCTTGTTTTTAAAAAATATTTTTTAACATTATAAATTATTATTTTTATTTATATAATGAAAACAGCTCTTATAAAGATTTTATTTTGTTGCTTTAAATAGAAAAGTTCTTTAAATGTAAAGTGTATCTTAAACTGAAGCATTTTCATATAATAAAGCCTCTGAACCCTAATTCCACCCCAAGAACGGGGAATCACAGCTCCACATTTATAAATAAAAATAGAACGCAAAATTTCCATGTCGATCTGCACCAGCCGACCTCATGCAAACTCTGCAAGTCAAGGCACCCCATGAAGACATGTGTGAAATTCTTGTGTCGATATTCTTGAGCGGTTCTCGTCATTTTCCAGAGCGATTCGAGTCATTGCTTTTATTTATCGATTCGTCCGCAAGTTTCAACGTGCAATTCCCATGTCCCTCACTCTAACCCATGATGAAATGCGCGAGGCAAAAATGCGTATTTTTGCTCAAACGCAGTTTATGCACTACGCAAAGGAACTCAGCGCATTACGTGCAGCCAAACCCATCAACAAACAAATAAGAAAGTCTAAGTTCGGGCGGAGCCAAACATTAAATACCCGGCGCAAGTATTAAATATATGATTTTCACCTTTCCGAAAGCTACCGCTAAATGGTAAGCCGGGGTGTATCAATTTTGAGTAAATTACCGTCCTTAAATTTCGAAATATTGAAGTTTCAAGCAATTCGGAAATTTACCGTTATATGAAAAGCGGTCTCAATTTTAGTCCAATTTTAATAATTTTCAACGTTTTGCTTTTACGTGGCAAGCACAATAACCGTACTGAGTTTGGTGCAAATTGGTGGAACGGTTACCGAGATACATATATGTGATCATAGGTGGGCGGTACCACGCCCATTTTCCAAAATTTTATCATAAACGTATTTCTTGGTAAAGAATTGTTGCAAACATCAATTTAGAATAAACTATTTACTGATTTATCGAAGATTTCGTATTTCTTCAAATTACCGTTATATGGGATGTGGACGTGGTTATTGTCTGATTTTAAAAATTTTCGGCCATTTGGTATGCTGTAGCAAGGCCAACAACTGTGCCAAGTTTGGAAGAAATTGGTGCAGCGGTTACCAAGATATACACATGTAACCATAAGTAGGCGTGGCTACGCCCATTTTCCAAAAATTTATAATATTCTTATTTTTCGTTTAAAAATTATTGCAAATATCGGATTTGAGTGAATAAAATTCAGTAGATACTAAAATATCGCAGTTTTCGTATTTCTGAAAATTATCGTTATATGGGAGGTAGGCGTGGTTATTGTCCGATTTTCACCATTTTCAATACCACACACGCCCTGCACAAGAAAGAAGTGCACGTGCAAAGTTTCGTTAAGGTATCTCAATTTTTACTCGAGTTATCGTGTGCACAGACGGACGGACGGACAGTTGGACGGACGGAAAGACAGTCACCGCTTAACCGATTTCTCTTTTCATTCTGATCATTTATGCATACATTTGTCTACATCTATCTCGGTTCATTTTGCCGTGCACAAGTGCGCACGGGTATAAAAAAACAATCTCCTTACCTTGCACCTGATGCAGGATAGCTCAGGGATTATGCGCTTGAGCGGTAGATTAACTTATGCAGCGCTTAGCTACAATGAGCGCCACCCGATCATAACTCAAACACAAAGCTTTGTTCTCTAATTCTCGATTTCCTTCATACCACTCTCCTCCACGCTGACAAACAACTAACGATTAGAATGGTTCAGCAAGAATATTATATTCCCCGGTTGAAATAAAAGGTCAAATAAAGCATCTTTCATTGTAAAGCTTGCACAGTGTACAATCAAAAGATGCGGTCGCAGATAATGGCCGAGCCCCCCCCCCCCTGAACGATCCGCCTACACACTCCCTTTTCATACCACAGGTGTTGATTTTGGCGGACCATTTCTGGTAAAGCCATCCACACTTCGACGAACTCCCTATGCAAAGGCATACGTGTGTGTGTTTTTGTGATTCTCCACCAAAGCAGTACATTTAGAACTCTGCTCGGACCTGACAACGGAATCATTCAAAGCAGCGTTTACCCGATTTGTCGGCCGCCATGAACTCCCATATAAAATCCTGTCCGACAATGGATAAACGTTCGTAGGCGCAAAACGAGTGCTGCAGCGAGAGTTCTCACACTTTCTCAAAGACGCAGCTACTGATATTGCCGAAAGATATGCCCCTCACGGACTCTCATGGCAGTTCATCGCACCATATGCTCCTCATATGGGCGGCCTCTGGGAAGCGGCGGTGAAAAACATTAAAATCCATTTCGAAGAAGTTACCACTCTCCTCATTCGGATTGAAGCGGTGCTAAACTCATGGGCACTTTCTCAGGATCCTACGAATCTGCTGGCTTTAACGCCAGGACACTACTTGCGTGGTGCCCCACTACTCTCTCAATCTGTATTTAGTAAACAAATGGCAAAAATTTAAGGCTATTCATCAGAAATCTAGCACGCGCTGGAAAAATTAATATCTTTCGGAACTCCATAAAAGGCACAAGTGGGAGCGACAAGAACCCAACATTAAGGAGGGAGACCTCGTTGTAGTCAAAGAAGATTTTCTACCCCCAAACGAGTGGAGACTCGGGCGCGATGTGTGTCATGATCACAATGTTCGCGTAGCGGATATTTACACTGAAGCCGGAACAATCACTCGAAATATTGCAAAGTTGTGTTTACTGCCCCTTTTGAAGTAGCTCCCTTTACATACTTCATACCCCACACCTACACCCCAGCTGGCTCCACCATAGCATGGAACTAATTCCGTCTTCGATTTGTTCTTCTTTCCACAGATGTCCCGGAACACGATGCAGCTCAGGAAGTGCCGTCTCTGCTGCCGCCATCATCCGTTGCGTTTCTGCCGCGCATTCCAAGCAATGACGCGAGCGGTGCGAGTCCGCGCGCATACATAAGTAGTGCGTCAATTGCTTGGCGACGTCACACTCAACCGGCTCCTGCAACTCAGCCGTCAGCTGTCACCGGTGTGGGAACGTGCATCACACTGTGCTGCATCGTCCAACGTCATCGCCACCGCAAAGCACTCGCCGTGATAACTCGCACACACAAGTTCGCGGTTGACAATCGACTCTAGCCAGCCTTGTGATCGAACAAAGCGCACAGCGGCATTACTGCGGTCCAACGGCGCATCCGCGATTTATTAAACCGGGCGGTGCTGACCCTCGAGAAGATGCAAGAGTTGGTCAACCTGGCACAGGCGCCGGCGGGCCGGCATGTTGTGGACATGACTCCCAAATTGATTGAATTCGATTAAGAACTTTTCAAGTAATACTTTTTTCCATAATCCGCGTGCGGTTGGCAACGGCACCATTGTGAATGAGTCAGGTGAAATAGGTTTTTTTGATGTTGTAATTGTAAGCGGGGCCATGGGGTGACTTGTGCCCGCGATTAAATTGTTAAACTCATTATCTTTTTACGCCACTTGGGCAAATTTTGTCATAATTTTAGCTACATTGCTAATAAATTTCGTTTTAAAATTTATTGAAGTCAACAAAAAGCATTCGTGAATTAATTGTAATTATTAAAATTTCTCTTAATTTTTTCGTATACTCGAGCAAATTTTGTCATACTTTTGGCTACATCGCTACTAAATTTTGTTCTTAAATTTATTGAAGTCAATAAAAAGCATTCGTTAATTAATTGTAATTATTAAAATTCCTCGCCTTTTTATTTCAACGAAAATATAATATCTGGCGCATCCTGCGCCCCCCCTTTGCTACTCCAAAAAGCAACACTCATGTATAAAAAGTGCTAATTAATCACAATATATTGGCAGATTCATGAATTTGTTAACTGATTTTGAATTATGTCTGCTATACAAGATATTAGCAATTACCCGGCGTGCTTCGCTGCCCTTAAATGTATTTTTGTGTTGTAACTCTCTCCCAAAACTCTTATGGCCTCATTTATAAAGTATATTTAAAGAGCCTTATGGAATAAGATTAAAAAAATCGATCTATGAAGCATTGTTTATTTTTTTTAGTGTGGGCTAATATCTTTTCGAAGGTAATTAGAAAATATGTAAAGTACCGACTTTCTCCTGGAAATTAAATTTATAATGTTATAACTGGAGTCTACTATCGCACCCTTTCCTCAAACTTGTATTAATTCAGTATTCAAATATCTAAAAATATCTTATTTGAAAAAAATCTGCCTACTATACAAATATGTACTGAAATTTTAACTAATATTTTCAAATGTTTTGAGAGGGAGCAACAACACAAAAATACTTTTAAGGTGCAGCGAAGAACGACGGGTATTTGCTAGTATTTAATAATTATATTAATTTAAAATTTTCAAACATGTGGCAACATTCCAAAACATATTTCGGCTGTAACAGCTATTCCTAAATAAAAGCGTCAGCGTTGTCTGGCTGTCAAAAAATTCTCTTGCCCTTACCATTTGTATGAAGTATACCGAAGTAACGCGGCGGCAACGCTTAGCGGTTAGAAAATCTGATTTCGGCAGGGCATTAGGAAGTGAAGTTGGCTGCAGAAAACGGCGAAACTGTCATTTTCACACAACAAACCTATGCTTATTGTTGGTGTTATTTCTTCGTTTGACGTAGCGTTGCGTCTTTTGTTAGGTATTGCACTTCGGCGTTAACGCTAAGCGTCAGAAAGCGCTCAGCATAACGCTTTTCTGTAGATATGGCAGTAGGCTTTCTTTAACCTTTTTCTTTTGACAGCCATACTTCAACATTTACCTTATCTTATCAATTTGCTTTAACTGAAATTTACAAAAATTACCACTCTTTAAGTTGGACTTCCAGCAATGCGTCGGTGAGAAATGCATTCGTTGTTGACTGATGCGCGTGCAAACATACCAACAGACAGACAGATAAAATTACTAAAAACCGTTGATTTGGCTTCTGTTGCACTAATAAAGACCTCCCATATAAATTTGTCTTTAATATCGGTCTTTTAAAAATTTATTATATGTATAGAATTAAGTTTGAGAACAGGAAAACCGAAGCACATAGTTTCACTTACCGTTCGTTTGGAAGTGCAAAAAGTAGTTGATATGTAAAAGATTCATTTCCAAACGAAGTGCTTTTTTTGTCCCCCCCTTTTTACATTTCTCTTATGGTGGTAAAAACGAAAAATCGAAAACAGCATTATAGGATCCAAATTATAAGCCAGTAACAAAGCTGTTTTTTTACTATTTTAAGCCATTTTGTTTTCTTTTGCGAACGGTATTTCTTTGATATATTTTACCTACTTCATATAAAAATATTTGTCCGCGCTCAGGTTAATCGATAACACTGTTATAGCCGCAAAAAAAAAGACGTCGCCGGAGAAGACGGTTTCACCCTATTTCGGGTATGGTGAATCGAACTGTATCATTACTTTTTAACAATAGACTTATTCCGGCTAAGTCTCCTCTATTCCGTAAATCTTCTTACTCTGCCGTAAGGCATCCACACACCTGTCGGAGCGGATCCGCAGCATTTTTGATGCTTTATCTTTATCTTTATCTTTATCTTTATCTTTATCTTTATCTTTATCTTT
>NW_023458563.1:8257236-8262943 GCF_013731165.1 Rhagoletis pomonella
CTTAGAAGTACAGTTTAGCCGTAAAAGGGGTGTAAAGGAAACATGATTGCCTATTTATATAATTGATGTATAGAATTAAGCTTGAGAACATATGTATAGAATTAAGCTTGAGAAGAGGAAAACCGAAGCAGATAGTTGCACTTACAGTTCATTCCACAGGGAAAAGGTAGTTGATATGTAAGTGGTTCATTTCCAAACGAAGTGCCTTTTTGTCGCCCTTTTTACATTTTTTTATGGTGGTAAACGGAAAGTCAAAAACGGCATTATACGATCCAAATAATAAGCTAGTAACAAAGCTGTTTTTTTATTATTTTAAGCCGTTTTGTTTTTTGATATACTTTACCTAAATACTTCATATAAAAATGTTTGTCACCGCTCAGGTTAATTGAACTGCGTCATTACTTTTTAATAACAGACATATTCCGGCTAATCCGTAAATCTTCTTACTCTGCCTTAAGGCATCCACGCACCTGTCGGAGCGAATCCGCAGCGTTTTTGATGCTACAGATTTGGCTACTTCGAAAATGCAAAACGCAAACATCTGTGCGATTCTATCGCAGTGGAAGATGTAATTTTATAAACAAACAAAAAATATTTTTCAACAAAAAATTGTATTCTTATCATTTCTACAATAAAGATGTTTCATTTTCCCTCGTGAATTTTTGCTTTAACTTTACAAAATCCTTCTATTGACCTTTTTACTTCTCAAAACGCGGCTGGCTGTGATTTCGGCACGACGAAAAGTAGAACTCTTTTTTTGATTCGATATTCCAAGGTCGATATATCGAAGACATCTATACTTTATCCGCGATATCGACATTAAATTAATTTTTCATCTACAAAAAACCGCTTGAGTCGACCGGCATGCCGTTTTAATCCTCATTAAATAAACAATAACGCAATTAGGTGAGTTGATAGGCAGGTCTATTATTCTATTCAATTGGGAGTAGGATTTTCAACAACGATTTTTTCGATATCGATACTGTTCAGCCCGATATATGGCCACAATGATTTTACATGCAATGAATTAAATCGATTCACTATATCGATACTTTCTTAAATACCGAACATTCCTAATCCGGCTATGCAAAAACCACAAATGTGGCTCGATAGAACTTTTTGTGCTGATTTCAACTCTACCAAAATTATCTGGCGGTAGTAAAAATAGAAGATATCATGGTTAAAATTTAATTTTTTTAAATATTAATATCTTCTGAACAACATAACCTGTTAACAAACTAACGACGTCGGTAATTAGGGGGTCTTTCACTTGGTGTACATAAGTTTCCCCTTTTTTTATATATATTTTTAAGCCAGAAATACCTAATAACCAAAGAATGTGTAAATATATTGTTTTTAAATGGCTTTTGTTTACAATTTCTTTTAAAAAGGGTTATACTATATACGTAAAAGTATATAAATTATCTTTAAATTAGCATCAATACTTTTGTAATCAGTCAAATAGTTTCCGAGATATTATAAATATAAAAAATAGAAAAGTTTAATTTTTACCTCTTTTTTGGCTTTGGTTTTTATTTGTGCCAAATAATCTTGGTATGGTTGAAATCGGCGTAAAAAGTTTTACCGATCCTCATTTCTTGGGTTTTTATAGCTAAACCGTTGGTATTCTAGACTTATGTGTGTGTGTGTTAAATCTGTAGTACGGGAGTAGGCTATATGAGAATAAGTGAAGTGCAGTCAATGCGAAAGGTCGTGTTTTTGCTCGCTCCGTGTTTATCTAATTTAAAAGTTAATATCATTATTCTTCTTGGCGATGCCACTGCCTAGAACAGCTATCTGCTCGGATTGTTATAAACCCATAATCTCTGGACTTGACATTACGTGCAAAATTTGCAAAGATAGTTTTCATACAATATGTGCAAATATCCAATTAAATGTGATATCGGAAATTTTCGCGGAAAATATGAACATTGAATTTCTCATTTTCGTTGTTGGTGTTTCCGATTGTCTTTGTTTGTAATAACTGTTTACGTGTCTCATCGAACTTAATAGCCACGATCACTCATTTATCTAATGAACTCAATGTGCTAAAATGTAAATTTGCTGAATTCTCGTGCAATAACAACTCGCAAATAAATGCTGCTAATGATGAGAGATGCTCACGCGTCAGTAAAAATGCGCCTAATGCAAAATCTAAAAATAATGCCTACAATCTACGTTCTCAAAAATGAGTTTCTAATAATTCTAATAACAAAGTTCAGTGAGCTGGCTCAATTCGCGAATCTCAAGTTTCCCCATCAGTCACTGTGACCGGAGAGCCTAATGCTGTTGTTGCACCCCCTGCTGCTCCTTTTTATTCTCCTTCTTCTTCTCAAATGACTGCTGCTGCTTGTGAGCCAAATGAGACTGCTTCCGTTGCCGCTCTGCTTATTGAATCTGTTGATGGAATTGTACGTCATGATTCTGCTAATGTCGACGTCGAAGCTGCTGAAAGCTCAAGCTGTATATCTGCTTTCAAATGCGGCTTGCAAGTTGATACAATTTATACGGATTTCTCAAAAGCATTTGATACCGTATCGCACCACATTTTATTAGGAAAGCTTAAAAGTCTCGGTTTCCACCCAGTATTCTTATCATGGTTAACCCTTAAACGCCTAGTGGTCCCTGCAGTAGCCAACCGTTGATTTTGAATTTTTTTCATGTTAAGCACGCATTCTCGGAAATAACAAAGCAAACATGTAGCGCTGATTAATCGGCATCTTTTGACTTCATTGTATTTCGTTTGCGAGCATTGCAGTCCTTTGCAGTGTGACTTTAGTGAAAGTGCTTCGAAATAAAGAGTGAATGAAAATTTTCTGTGCTTATGTGAATAGTGCAGGAGATCCAGTGCATAGTTTTTAATAAAATTTTAAAATCGATTTCGTGGATATATACAAATTTTATATAAGTGTCTAAAAAAACAAATAAGTTGACATTACTGTTATAATTTTGTTTTTTTTTATTAAAATATGCTATATATAATTTTTAATGTAGAATGTCAATGAAGAATCGTCGGTTTAATAAACCAGAGGAACTGGAGCAGTTTTTAAATGACTTCGACTGGTCACATAGTGAAGGTGGTAGTGATTTTCGAGATGATGATAGCATTGCTGACCCGAATGTTACTATATCGGCCATTCAACAAACTACTGGATAATGATGATAGCGCAGAAGAAACCGCGGTAAATGAAGGAAATACTGGTGAGAATCCTGCTGAATCCTACTGGCGAAGACAGTTCAATGAATGACATAGATGACGGTGAAACAGTTTTGGGGGATCGTGACCGTTGGCCCGAATACGTTATTTATTATCGTATTATTTTCGAATACGAAAATTGATAAAGATGCTTTTCAGTTTAAAAAACCCCTGGGGAAGCGACAAAACCTGCAATTAAGTGAAAGCTGGGTTCATTTTCGCGGTAATGACCTTCTTACTCCCGAAATCGTGGCGTTAGATACGCCGCATCAGTTTTTCTAATTTTTTTGTAACCGACGATATAATTTCGAATATCGTAAATCAAATTAATATATATTCAATTCAACAAAATATATCAGACGCACTTAACACCACACCCGACGAGATGAAACGCTTTATTGGCAAAAACTATTTGATGTCAGTCTTCAAATATCCAAATATGCGAATGTATTGGGGTGAGTTCGGTAATTCTCACATTATGGAAGCCATGACACGAAATCGGCATGAAAAAATTCACCAGTTTTTGCACATTAGCAACAATAACGAGATGCCTTTCTGTCGAAATCGACGTGATCCATGTGCTAAGCAGCAGGTGGAAGAGCAAGCAACATTAACCGCAAAACTGTTGCGTCAATCAAAGACACCGTTTATTGCGGAAATGATCGGTTATTCAAAATACGACCACTGATCGAAGCAATGAACCGAAATTTTAACAAAGTTCCAGAAACAAAATCATTTCTTGAAACAGTATATGCCCGACAAACCCCACCCGTGGGGATACAAGCTATTTTTGATATGATGACCTAGGATTTTGTTACGGTTTCGAAATAAATTCGGGGAACGAAGACAATCCGATAGAAAATGAGTCAAACTTAGGGGCATCAGCTTACGTTCTGGTTCGATTGTGTCGATCCGTACCCCGTTTCTTCAACCACTGTATATTTTTTGATAATTATTGCACAAGTCTTCCATTGCTAGCTTATCTACGCAGTCAAGGCATACATGCATTGGGCACAGTTAGGCGTAATCGGCTTCCTGGTTGTAAACTTCAAGAGAAAATGAAAAATCGTGGTGGAATGGGTGAATATGTCGGATCCTTTTTCGCGATCGAGATATCGACGGTATCTTGGAAAGATACGAAAGTTGTGAACACTAGCTGGTATAAAACCATATAAATCTAACGAAGGACCCACACCCGAACGCTCTCCTACTGTTAAAAGGTTTAATAAAAAAATCAAGTGTGTGGAAAAAATCCCATGCCCCAATGTTATACACGAATAGAACAAATATATGGGAGGTGTGGATCTTATGGATTCTTCTCTAGGTCGGAGTCATATCCGCATCAAGTCACGTAAATGGACAAATAGGTTGATATACCATATGCTTGATATGGCAATTATTAACTCTTGGATATTATACAAGCGACATTACTCCAATACGCCATGAACAACCAAGATATTGAGCCTCCACGAGTTCATTTGTGAAGTATCGCAAGTTCTTACGAAATCTGGAACCCAGTTACTAACTAGAGGGCGGAGAAATAACACCGAAATGGAGATTTCTGCAAAACGGGCACGTCCCAACAGTGCTGCATTACCGCCCCGTGATATATGGTTGGATAACGTCGGACATTTACCCAAATTTATAAAATATAAAACATTTGCTTTAAATATACTTCTCTAATGAACTCCTGGTGGTTCCTCCAGGGACCAACCCAAAAACTCAAACTATAATCAAAACGCATCAATTGCACAAAAAATCGTGGAACAAACACTGCTTAGAATCAAGGTTTAGATCGCAAATCCCATTTTCGATCAAATCGGAAATGACAGGCGTTTAAGGTTTAAGGTCCTATATCACTAATAGAATCTCCTTTGTTGAAATCGAGAATTCTAAATCATAAGGTGTATTCTAACTTAGCTTTCATGAGGCGCTATGCTAGAGATTTTAAAGATCCATATACTTGCAAATTGCTTTACAATTCCTTAGTGCGGTCTAAATTGGAATACGCGTCCATAATTTGGAATCCGATATATGCGTCTCATACCCTAAGAATTGAAAGAGTGCAGAGAAGTTTCCTTCGGTTTGTTCTGCAACCGCTTCATTTTAATGAGCCTATTCCGTCTTACGCTGCTCGGTGTATGCTTATTAACTTTAAGTCTCTTGCTAGTTGAAGATCCATCCATTCCCTAATGTTCATATATGATATTATCAGGGGCTCCATTGATTCTCCGGAACTTCTGGGGCTAATATGCTTGAATACACCTAATAGAACATTACGGTCTCATCTACCATTTCATGTTAAAGTTGCTAAATCTAAATATTATGATTTCACTCCCGTTATTAGGGCTCTAAATGAATATAAGGGCTATTCGCGATTCGGTGCATAAGAGCTGACAAATTTATGCAATTGCAGAAATATGCCATGGATTGTGAGCGACCTTTATTAAACTGTCATGGTAAAGCTTTTGCAAAACAATTTTTGTGCATCAGCTTTGGTTTTGTTTATGA
>NW_023458563.1:8263043-8266028 GCF_013731165.1 Rhagoletis pomonella
ATGTGGTAGATTCAAATAAATAAATTTATAAACATGTTATATGCACTAACGGTCAGCTGTTTAAGTTAAGTGACATTTTTACCGGTTTTGACTATTTATATTTTTTGTTTATTTAATGTTTATCTTCTTTTGCTGACGGTGCCAGGCAATTTCTGCCTATCATTGCCAATCATTAAAAACTAACGCGATTTCTTAGCGCTTGAAATTTGCACTTTGAGCTACTAAATTTTAATGAACTATAAAACTGCATACCTAAAACTTTTCCAGAAATTCTAAATAAAAAGCCAAAGCGACAGAATAAGATGATTTTTTTAGAAATGATCTATCATTTCCTGATAGAGAATAATTTTCTGATAATAATAATAATAGATTGGCGCTTACACATATGTTAGTGTTTGGCCGAGCTTCTCCTCCGACTTGTGGCGTGCGCCTTGACGTTGTCACACAAAGCGGAGGGACCTACAGTTTTACGCCGACTCCGAACGGCGATTGTATTTTTATGAGAAGCTGGTTTTCGTGTTTTTTGCGATGTTGCTTTGACCAGGGCTTGAACCCAAGCGTTTCGGAGTGGAAGCGCGCACTGCTTACCACTACACCACAGCGGCCGACAAGTAAATGGCAAAGAAAGGAAAATGGCAGTAGTCAAATCAATTTACCTAATGGTGAGTAATATGCCATATACCAAAGATGAAAAAGAAATTCATAAGAAAAAGATAACTTTGAAAACGAATTTTATTACGATTTTGTTTTTTCTTAAGATAATTTTACGACATTCTTCTGTATTACTATTTATCGCAAAATATCTGACTTCTCAAACATCAAAGAGCAGTGTCATATTATTATTATTGTTTTTCCTAACGGTTATAATGCCAACGGTACATAAATGCGTAACCCTAACGTATCGTTGAAAGTCGTGGACGTCCAAAGGGTCGAGATCAGCTAAACACCGAAAAGCATGTTCATTAAAAATATCAAGTCTTGACGTTGCCATAGCGTGACAGGGACAGGGACAGGGATAACAGCTTTGCTCCACAAGAGCCCGCGGGTACCCGTGGATGCCCAAAAAAGCCCAGAAAGCGTTCCTCACGCTAGAAAAATGTGTAATAGAGAGCGAATACCGTCCACTTTTGGATCGTAAATATTTTCTTTTTCGTGCCCGAAACAGGCCGGACTTTTTTCGGACAGAAATGTGCAAGAAGTAAATTTGAGAACAGTTTTGTTTGTTTACATAGGATAGCAAATTTTGTAAAATACACTAAAGGTTCAGAAATGTAGGTATTTGCAAATTTTATTAACTATATAAGATAAATACACATAAAATCATTGTTTAGAACTTATTTGTTGATTCCGTGCACAAAAAGTATTTTTTTGCGTTCCACACGCTCTGGGCACTTTTGGCACGGGTTGACACATTTTTAATACTTGTAATAGAATAATTACCGAAACAGCCCGGAAAGCATGTTGAACATACCTAATGTTCTACAGTCTCCACCTCCTCCTCGTCTATGCAGCCACGACAGAAATCGTTAGTGGGGTAACCCATTCACCTAGCATGCGCTGCCATTAGCATGACTATTCCCCATGACTAACACACAGAGATGGTCGCCTTCGCTTGAATGACTTTGTGTAGTACAAAAGGCAATAGAGTGAGTTCGTATTCGATCGTGCGTCCATGCTAAATGTGTGTCTTTTCATGTTATCGTTCATCTGATCTGATACGCAGCAGCTATATCTTAAGATACTTATAACTTTGTTATCTCCTCGCTTCGTATCAATTTATTACTTCGGCTTCTCCTACTTTCCACCTACTTTAGCCAGTTGCAAATTCATTTATACTCAAAATTCACGTGACTAGGCAATACATTTTTGTAGTATTTACCTGCGGTCCAACTAACATGACATTAGGAGCACCTAACAAATTGGCCTAGTGGGTTACAATGCAAAAACGCGACTACTCCATGCACGCATGTGAATAGTATCCCTATGGGTCAAGGAGTACCCAAAGTTAACCAAAATGCATATGAAGAATTTGGTCCAATCAACATTGTAAGTCTCTATAGAATCTACCTCTCCGCAACTCAGCCTAAAAAACATCGTGTAGTGATTACGATCGCTAAAACTCGATCCACGAGTTGGGCCTCTACTGCATTATAGAGGAGCATTTTGTAAGTATGTACTCCAGTATGGCCCAAATTATTTATTATTATTTGAATATATGAGCAAACTATTAACCAAAATACATAAAAATGAGAAATCAACCAAAATTATTTAGAAAAAACATTAGTACAATAAGATCATAGATCTTTTATAGTACAAAACAGACAAAAAGTACTAGTAAAAATAAAATACATACTGATTACTTAAAATAAAAATTTATTTATTTATTTTCAACACAGATGACAAAAAGAAAGTTAAACATTTAGATAGCGAAAAAAAAAAATATAAAAAATAAATAAATATTTTGTTCAGCGAAATTACGTATAGATGGTGTTCTTAAAGTTGCTTTTATTCGAAAGATTATAAGAGCTTATCAACTTCGTACCAATATTTCAACACACAACAAACTCATTCGTTTCATTCTCCCGTAGTTTAATTTTATAAAGATTTCACTTCTACCGTGTCTGCACTGCACACATGAGGTTTTTTTTTTGGCTAAACGATTGGTATTCTACACCACGGCTACTAAGGCCTGTTTCTGTCTAAACTCTGGAGTACGGGAACAGGCTAAAAGTGAATAAGAAACAGTCAACAAACAAATGTCAAATTACTTATATTACGTTCTCTCGAGTTTATCGTTTTGAGTTTATGAACAACTGCCAAGTGTTCACATTGGGGTGTTTAAGAAACTCAGACTTTACTTTGACATTTTTTTGTCTACATTTTCTTATTTCATTTCATTTCATTTATTTAAGTCTATGGTTACAAAAACCTTACAGACTAGAATACAAAAATTATCTTAATACTACAGATTAGAAACTAAAAAAA
>NW_023458563.1:8266128-8266288 GCF_013731165.1 Rhagoletis pomonella
TTTCACCGCACTTGCACTGCCCTGCTAATCAGGACTTTCACTTGCAAGCTGATTTTTTGCGCTTATCGCTTAGTGCCCTGCTACTCAGGGACTTTCACCGCACTTTCTCTGCCTTTTTTTCGGGATTTTCACGCACTTTCACTGCCCTGCCAATCAGGGA
>NW_023458563.1:8266298-8287884 GCF_013731165.1 Rhagoletis pomonella
AGGGACTTTCACCGCACTTGCACTGCCCTGCTAATCAGGACCCTCACATGCAAGCTGATTTTTTGCGCTTATCGCTTAGTGCCCTGCTACTCAGGGACTTTCACCGCACTTTCACTGCCCTGCTAATCAGGACTTTCACTTTTTTGGCGATTTGTTTCAGTTGCGCTTATTGCCCTGATTTTTTAGGGTCTTTTACCGCACTTTGACTGCCCTGCTAATCAGGGACTTGCCCTTTTTGGCTATTTGTAGCAGTTTTCGCTTGTTGCCCTGATTTTTTAGGGTCTTTTACCGCACTTTCACTGCCCTGCTAATCAGGGACTTGCACTTTTTGGCGATTTGTAGCAGTTTTCGCTTGTTGCCCTGATTTTTTATGGTCTTTTACCGCACTTTCACTGCCCTGCTAATCAGGACTTGCACTTTTTGGCGATTTGTAGCAGTTTGCGCTTATTGCCCTGATTTTTTAGGGTCTTTTACCGCACTTTCACTGCCCTGCTAATCAGGGACTTGCACTTTTTTGGCGATTTGTTTCAGTTGCGCTTATTGTCCTGATTTTTTAGGGTCTTTTTCCGCACTTTCACTGCCCTGCTACTCAGGGACTTTCACTTTTTTGGCGATTTGTTTCAGTTGCGCTTATTGCCCTGATTTTTTTAGGGTCTTTTACCGCACTTTCACTGCCCTGCTAATCAGGGACTTGCACTTTATTTAGCACTTTTTGGTGTCTTTTTAATTTGGGCTTGCACCAATGTATATATATGTATATATATATATATATATATATTTCGTTGGCCGTTGCAGTCGACTAGCGGGATTTTACCGCTTACTAGCTGAGTTCCGCTACTCAGCGAGTATGTGGTCCAGACCACGTTTGGACAACGCTTTTTCCAGCGCCATCTTTACCAATTTTAGGTTATAGGGAATTTTCATGAGGCGCCTTTTACAGGCAACTTTCAGCCCAAAGCAGCAATTGCCTAGTGTAACAAAGGCCTTTCCACTAATTGCCTGTGAAGGTTGTCTCGTGGAGATTCCCTATTAGTTTTCACTCACCTTTATTTATTCCGCGAGTGCACCCTTTTGGCAATAGGCACTGAAAAGGGGACTTACCTCACTCGAAGATTGCCGGAACAAGTTCCTTTTTTTTTACCTTTTTTGTTGAGTTTTTGGTTTTTATCCTCCTTTGCTGGCACTAGTTGGTTTTATTTGTGTTTTGCAAATGACCGGCTGCATGAAATGTCAAATGCTGCTTCTTTCATGCGGGCTCATTCACAATGGTGTGTGCTAATAAAAACTTTACCAATGGGACTTGACGAGAGTTGTTAATTTTTGTTAAGAATATTTTTATTGAGATAAGTATAATTATTATTTTTAAAAAATCGCAAAATTAATGAACAAAAAAAAAGATTATCTTAAAGATCCGGCTCGAAGGACCATGTTCGAGCGGGGTAATTTAGGGGCCGGGAATCCTCGTGATTCCGGCAACGGGGACCATTGGGGGAGCCTATTCTTTAAGATAATCTTTTAAACTAACGCCCTAGTCTCCAAAGATATAAGATATGTCAGGTTTTCGGGTATTATACACAATTTAATTTTATTGAATAAATATATCTGTGTTCGTATGGAAAAGTAGCTTATGTCGAAAGGCTGGCTTTAGTATAAATCGGCATTCGCAGCATACGATTGCGAATGACTTACGGGCGCTAAGCCGTTAAACAACTTTTAGCAAATAAACGTGCAAGAAATAGTTCCGATACTACCAAGTCAATATTCTTTTTAAGTCTCATCAAAAAATTCCTTGTCGTTTAAAAAATAAAGGGAATGCCGCATTATACTGAAGCCGGCCTTTCGACATAAGCTACTTTTCCATACGAACACAGATATGTACAAAACATGAGTGTACTCACCTGAGATGTCGCTGGCTGTCGATCACAAAATAGAATAGAAGGAGGCTATACTCAATTGCGCATTTATAGAGTCCACAGACGGTGGAATTTGACAACGGGATCGACTAACAGGACTCGTGCCAAAAGGGAGATAAAGTAACGAGACCTGTTAGCGAGTGGTTGGCAGCGACATCTCTCGGTGAAGTTTGTATCCTAAAACTTAAGCTGCAGGCTTAAACACCTACAATTGTTTTTAACTAGTTTTTATTATGAAACTTTTATTAGCTGGAACAGGAGAATCGGTCTTCTTCAAAATTGGCGCAATTTCTGCACTTTGCACTAAAAAATTTAATACAAACAAATAAAAATTCGAAAATTGGGCTCAACTAGTCTTTTGCAAATTTTATTAGTTTTCATTTATTAATTAATCAAATCGGTTGAGAAATGAAGGCTCCAGTGAATTGTGAACATTAAATCCCATTTATTGACCACTGTGCACTGGTGGTTACATAATACTTGAATAGCCCCTTAATTAACATGTGCTTGCTTTATGCACGCACTGCCAGTTAAACAGGCATGTCTGAATCGATTTCCTTCATCATTCTTAGCAATTTGATGTGCATTTTTATTGTTATGTGTTGCAAACAGACATTTAAGGAACTAATAGGTACACAAGCGCACTTATTTTTAACAGTTTCCAGTTTATGTAATATTGATCAAAACAGCTTTTATTTATTTTATGTATTATGTGATTTTTGGAAGTGTCGAATACAAAACAGTGCTGTGACTGGGTTTATGTCATTTAAAATTGTATTGATGATTACTAGTAATAATAGAAAGGCGCTTACACATCGATGGTCCTCTGCAATAACGACACAACTCAAAATTTCATATATTTCAGTAGAGCCAATTAAACACTTTTTGTTTCGTAATTTAGCAGTAATATGTCTTGGAACGGAATAATTCCGGATTATCCGGTCATATTGTAAGCTTTCAAATTATGTCTTTTTCTAAAAATTCAGTAAGTGTTGGACTGCAAAAATACGAAATAAGTAGCAACTCGTATGTAGTTAAACGAAAAACTGAATAACAGCACAAAACGAAAAGTGTCGTTATTTCACAGTTTTTGACTTATGCCAATATTCACGATTAATGTTAGATATTTGCCACTGTACAGTAGTAAGGATAGGCTACTTCGGTTTTATTCCGAATGGCAAAACTTTGCCTCTGCCGGATTGGTAACAACAAAGCCTATGTCGACTTGCCTCAGAAGAATATGGTTATTTATAAACCTAGTCCACTATATAACTCAAAAACCTGAAATTTTGAATTGTGCCGTTATGCAAAGGACCATCGACATATGTTAGTGTTTGGCCGAGCTACTCGTCCGATTGTGGCATGCGCCTTGATGTTGTCGCACAAAGGGGAGGGACCTACAGTTTTCACTATTACAAAAAACTTTTTCCTTTTTTTATGATGGTCGGAACTGGGCTGGAACCCTCACGCTGCGGAGTGGTAGTACGCACTTCTAACCACAGCGATCGCTTAATTAATGTTAATCATTAATCGCGATTAACCATTTATTCGTTAAATTTTAATCATTCATAGACTAACATTTTGTCGACAATACTCGCATAAGATAGTCCCAAATTTTCACAAAAGAGAAAAGTGATTTTTTTCAAAACTTTTGAATGAAATCTTGACTGGGTTATGAAATAAACATTTTTCTATTATAAGTTCCATAAATATAAGGAGACTTTTATTGTTTAATTTATTTTTTGCACATAAACTTGTATCTTGAACTTCTTTTTCCAAAAAGTGAGGATGTCAATATTTTAATAGAAAAATGAAAATTGTTCCAAACGAAAACTTAAAATTGATAAAAAAAATATAATAACTAAATTTAACTAATTTATATTAGAGGTTTGAAGTTTATCCCACTGTAAGTATGAAATCTTCAGCTATGTGTTTCCATTGTCTCTTTTTCGTCGCCATATCAACAACCTGACAATTAAGAAGATTGTGACGTTTCATGCTACCATACGCAATATCTTAAATCCTTCAAATTTTATTATTAACCTTTCGTTTGTTTAAAAACATTTTCTTCTTAGATTCGAAACTTGATCAAGCAAAATTGCTTTTGTTTTTGACTAAGAGATGCTCAATAAGCTCATAATTGTAGTTCTCATTTGCATATATAACAATAAATTATTAATTTTTGTTTCACACCAACTCCAATATTGAATAGTAAAATATATTTTAATCTTACCCAAATAAGCAACGATTTAGTTCAATGGTCAAACGCATATAGAGTATCGGGTGGTAATTTGTTAAAGTCTTAAACTTTTTAAACGTAAAATAACGGCTAATACCTTTTTAAGCGTTTTGTAATTTAACCAAAATTCATTAGAATCCACTTACACAAGTAATTAAATACTTTTCAACATGCATTAGCAGAGTGCACTTCTCCTTTGTTTACAATTAGGTTGTCAAACCCACTACATCGGATCTTTTGACACATTTACCAGAATTTACCACCAAAAATCGTCGGACTAAAACTGACAAAGAGATTACCTTACTTACTCTCTCTCTCAGTTGCCAGAAAACCAAGTACGATTTCCGGTAAAATCTGGAAATTCTGGTAAAAAATTGTAATTTCGGACTCATGCGGGTTCCCAACTAAATTATATTAGGAATACTTTTGAGGTGTTTGAAGACCTGTTTGAAACTAAATTTATTTATAATAATCATATTTTGGCCTTGACACTTTTGCTAAGTTTTGGCCGAGCTTCTCCTCCGATTTGTAGCGTGCGCCTTTGCTGTCACACAAATGGGAGGCACCTTCAGTCTTATGCCGACGCCGAACGGCGATACAATTTTTATGATGAGCTGTTTTTTTTTTATTAAAGACACTAAGATTTTTAAAATATTTTCAGTAAAATTTTATTATCCTTAATGTAAAGCTTATGCGAAGTAGTGATCTAATTTAATGTAAATTTTAAACATTTTCAATATAAGATATGAATTATATTTGAAACGTAAATGTTAATACAACTGTTTTATATATAATCCCAATCTTATGATATAAAATCCCCTCTACCAAAAAACTTAAATTGGGTAACGCCGGTTCGAATATTTACAATTGAGCAATTGTCTAAAATCTTCGTTTTTATCAAAATGTTGTTTACGAGGGTGTCTTTGAACTAATAATTGGTACTGAATTAAAGAATGCACACACATAAAAGATTACAGCCTTTTCAATACTCATTCAGTGTTAAACCTTTTTTTGATTGGGCATTGGTTTTTTCAATCTTGCTATGAATATGTTGATGTGTGAATTCATAACTGCTTTGAGTGAATGGAAAATTAAAAAATTATAAACCTCAATCTTAAGCGAAGAATAAGTAATGAAAACTGGATAGAAAACAATTTTTGACTTAAAATTGAAAATGATTTCACACTTACACAGCTCTGTCACGTACTCTACAAGCTGTGTACACGGTAGACAATAGTTACCTCTCGCCTAGAGTTAGTTTTCTATCTCTAATTGTTGTCAACGCTTGTTGTATATATATATGTATTTATATCAGAGCCACGATGTAGAAAATATAGTTGGCGCCATCAGCGGAGCGCTAACCCTTCGTCAATTTGACAGCAAACCCCTATTTTCTGACGTCATAAAATACATTTTCGCAATATGGACAAGAATTAAATTTTCAAATTGTATTTATTTGCCGAAAAAAATTGTACCTAAAAGTGGACAAATGTACCTAAAAATTAAACATGGCAACCTCTCTCTTCGGTACTATGTGTACTTTTGGACCCCTTTAATATTTAAAATTCCCTTGAAAGGAGTTTCTCTGAGCAGTTCCAGCCGAACTGCTATATATATGTATGTAGGTATTCACCAAGTTGAGCAAGTGCTCACCACCTGCTCAATTTGTGAATACCCCTTATGTTTTAACCAATAATTATGCCTCTTTGCAAGGACGGAGGCTATTGGAAAAGCCATTTAAATACCAATGAAAATAAGAGGATGATTCCCGGTTCATTATTTGGCTACGTTCTAATTGCACCAAAAATTGTGTGCTTGTATCGAATAAACGATTTAAT
This sequence comes from Rhagoletis pomonella, assembly GCF_013731165.1. NCBI lineage: Eukaryota > Metazoa > Arthropoda > Insecta > Diptera > Tephritidae > Rhagoletis > Rhagoletis pomonella. Next base: position 8,272,289 of record NW_023458563.1, read on the forward strand.
GTCGTAGCCATTTCAATATTTAACCATTTTGTAATGAAGTTCATTGTCAAGACTTTACTATACATCTCCGTAGAGCAAAAAGTCTATTTAGCTTGCTAAATAGAGCGTAGAGTTGTCGTAGCTTTCGATCTAGCTTCGTTGGACTGTGTACACGGCGAAAAAGTCTCGCTAATTAACTCTCACATAGACTTTGTAGGTGCGTCTCTCGTAAAGCTCTATTGAGTGTTTACACGTCTTTAGCGAGCTTTTTGTCTAAATCTCGCGTTTTTTCTCTACCGTGTACACTTAGCTTTAGAAATGGTCTTATCTCTGAGAATATTTTCATGTCGGACTATGTTACTTGCTTCAATTTTGCGTCCCTGTTTATATTTGGGAGGACGTTGCATGGATTTTCTTCATAAAATTTCTGTTATGAATGTCTTAAATTTAGGTTTGAAGCAGGGACCGCAAATAACGATTTCTTTTGAAATTTTCTACTCAAAAAATCACACTGAAAGTGAAATGCTGCGTGCATAAGGAGTACACCAATATATTTCTTACTACTCGGAATACCTTCAGCGGCAATGATTTTATTTTTTAATTTTTACTTATAAAAATCAAGTTTAATCATTATTTTTCGAGTTTTATTTCTTACTCAGAAAATAATAGTTACGATTTAAGCTTTATTTTTTGATCGGAAAATAATCGTTACGTTTAGGGTTTTATTATTTGCTGGGAAAGTAATCGTTACATTTTAAGTTTTATTTTTTGCTCGAAAAATAATCGTTACGTTTTAAGTTTTATTTTTTGGTCGGAAAATAATCGTTACGGTTTGAGTTTTATTTTTTTCTCGGAAAATAATCGTTACGTTTTAAGTTTTATTTCTTGCCCGGAAAATAATCTTTATTTCTTGAGTTAAATTTTTTGCTCAGAAAATAAAACTTAATTTTTAGGTATGCGTATGCGCATGCGTGAATAGACAGGGGGCGGCTGCTTTGAACTTTTAACGCCACTGCGGAGGGGGGTAATGAAAATACGGAGAGCAAGATACAAGGACTGAAGCCCACCGTCAACGAGCTGATTGGACCTTATCAGTGTGGCTTTAGGCCTGGAAAATCCACCATAGATCAGGTATTCACAATACGCCAAATCTTGGAAAAGACCCGCGAGAATAGGATCGACACACACCATCTATTTGTCGATTTCAAAGCCGCTTTCGACAGCACGAAGAGAAGTTGCCTTTATGCCGCGATGTCTGAATTTGGTATCCCCGCGAAACTAATACGGCTGTGTAAAATGACGTTGAGCAATACCACCAGCTCCGTCAGAATAGGGAAGGACCTCTCCGAGCCGTTTGATACCAAACGAGGTTTCAGACAAGGGGACCCCCTTTCGTGTGATTTCTTTAATCTTATGTTGGAGAAGATAATACGAGCCGCAGAACTGAACCGCTCAGGCACAATACTTTATAAGAGCGTACAATTGCTGGCGTATGCCGACGACATCGATATTATCGGTAAAAACAAGGGCTACGTCTGTTCTGCCTTCTCGGGATTGGATAGAGAAGCAAAGCGAATGGGTCTGGTGGTGAACGAGGACAAAACGAAGTATCTCCTGTCAGCACACAAACAGTCAGAGCATACGCGTCTTGGCACCCACGTCACTGTTGACAGTTACAAGTTTGAAAAAGTAGACGACTTCGTTTATTTGGGAACCAGCATTAACACCAATAATAATGTCAGCCTTGAAATCCAACGGAGAATCACTCTTGCCAACAAGTGCTACTTTGGGCTGAGTAGGCAATTGAGAAGTAAAGTCCTCTCTCGTCGTACAAAGATCACACTCTATAAGTCACTCATCATGCCTGTGCTGGTGTATGGCGCGGAAGCATGGACAATGAAAGCATCTGATGAGGCGGCTCTTGGAGTTTTCGAGAGAAAGATTCTGCGAAAGATTTACGGACCTTTACGCGTTGGTGATGGCGAATATCGCAGACGATTTAACGATGAGCTGTATGAGCTTTACATCGATATAGACATAGTGCAGCGAATTAAAATTCAGCGGCTCCGCTGGCTTGGCCATGTCGTTCGGATGGACAGAAACGCTCCTGCTCTGAAAATATTCAACGCGGGCCGCGATGCTGGGAACAGAGGAAGAGGAAGGCCTCCTCTGCGTTGGAAAGACCAGGTGGAGAAGGACTTGGCTTCACTTGGCATTTCCAATTGGCGTCAGTTAGCACAGAAGAGAAATGACTGGCGTGCTGTTTTGGACTCGGCCAAAATCGCTTAGGCGGTTACAGCGCCAAATAAGAAGAAGAAGATACAAGGGCAGAAACAAAGACAAGGGCTGAACATCTTTATCTTCATCTTCATCACCATATTCATCTTCATCTTCATCTTGATCTTCATCATTATCTTTATCCTTGTCTTTTTATTTATCTTTAACTTTGTCCTGTTCTTCATATTTATCATTCAATATAGGTTGAGTGTCTGTGGTTTTGTCGTTGCCCTTGTGTTTGTTTCTGCCCTTGTATCTTGCTCTCTGTATTTTCATTACCCACACCACAGTGGCGTTAAAAGTTCAATGCAGCCGCCCCCGGTCTATTCACGTTGCGCATACGCATACACAAAAATTAAGTTTTATTTTCTGAGCAAAAAATTAAACTCAAGAAATAACGATTATTTTCCGAGCAAAAACTAAAACTTAAAACGTAACCATTATTTTCCGAGCAAAAAATAAAACTTAAAACGTAACGATTATTTTCCGAGCAAAAAATAAAACTTTAAACATAACCATTATTTTCCGAGCAAAAAATAAAACTCAAAACGTAACTATTATTTTCCGATCAAAAAATAAAATTTAAAACGTAACCAATATTTTCCGAGCAAAAAATAAAACTTAAAACGTAACGATTATTTTCATAGCAAAAAATAAAACTCGAAATAAATAATGTTTTGAGCAAGAAATAAAACTCAGTTAATAACGATTAAAAAGGGATTTTTATAATAAAAGTTATAACCGTTACGGTCCCTGGTCTGAAGTGTTATTCCCTAGACCTAGAAAATAAAAGAGCACGACAATACATGGTGCTAACATACTTTTTAAATTTTATAAAACGAAACTGCAGTGGTTTTCATTTTATGTGGATGATTCTTGTCACAAATACATAGTTTCGTGCTTATATTTTTGTATATATATATTTTTTAGCAGCACCACATCTTTATCAGAAAATTCCGAGAATCCGAAAATTGGTACTGTTACAAGTTGCAGGACATCATTTTAACTCGACCTTCTTCTGTTCCACGGATAACGGTACATCTTTTAGAGGTTTAAAAATATTTTGCGTCAGCAATTTGTCATCAAACTGCATTAGATCGTACTACGTACCCTATCCTCGGAAAAGCTTTAAACTTTATTTTCGAACGTTTGCTCAGGTGTACCGAATTCTGGCGGTTTGGAAACGCGCAACACTTTTAATATTTTCATCCAATTTCACTAACTTCGATTTTTTTTTAATTTTTCTGGTGGCTTGATTTTAGTTAAATGTCATAAACTTGTTAAAAGTGAAGTGGTCGGCAACAACAACGAATGTCAATAAATTAAACTACCTTCTGTGTTTGTATCATGGCATTTTCTTTTCTCGAAATAATTTTGCCCTGTTTCCTCAGTCCATCACAGCTTTACGTGTTCATTTCTCAAAATATTGCCCTCCGACTAAGAAAAAGTTCCATACTTTCTGCTAATATGGCCATTTTTCGGGATAAAAAGCAACCTACTGAAAATGTTCCAATATTTTTATAAGAAGGCATAATTGTTTAATAGAAAAGATAACGCCATGAGTTTGTAATTTATGTCTGTTTTTATATTTAAGTAATACAAACATGACTTCTGATGTAAAGCTGAGCTACGTATAACGACAGTTTCCTTTGTTAAACAAAAATAAAGTGGTGTACAGCTTAGCTACGTACAATCTTTATTAACCAAAAAAAAAATTAGTCTTTCTAATTGTAATTTATGTACTTAAAAAAAAATTTAATTCTAGTTGAAACATTTTAGCCGTTTTTAGCCGTTTTTTTGTCCAATCTAGCCGGTCGCCCAGATATGTTCTGGCAACACTGGCAATCATCATTTTTGGACATAAAAACTCAACGCGGAGATTCGGCAGCTAGTGAGAAGAGCATTTGAAGACCTGCACCATCGCCTCTGGTGTGAGCAGGCTTTGGTCTACCGTGAGGTCATTGTCCAATACGACAAAGCGTGACGTCGGAGTTGAAATATCTTTTGGCAACCACGCTTCGTCAGACCCGGAGCGATGCGCGAGCTATTTTAGCTGACAGTTTCCATGACAGCCGGTTCTACGTACCGAAATGACTCGGGTTTTACCCGACCAAGGGTTGTTGTTTCGGCGATCTAACCCTTTTAGGTCGGCGAAATCCATCAAACGTTGCTCGATTCTAGGGCTACATCTTCTCCGTATCCTTCTGCTCAGGGCTGGCATAGAGTCAAACCCAGGGCCAGAAATATACACCTGCTGCGTATGCCAGACACGACTGCATACAAACTCCACCTCGGTCAGGTGCAATACCTGTGACGTGTGGAGTCAACTCCATAACTGCTCGGGCCTACGTACGCACCGGCAATGGACCACATCGTTCGTAACCCCATACTGTGCGAACCGGACCGCCTCCACGGCAAACCACCACCCGCCTGGGCAGCACACAATCAACACACACACACCCCAACACAACACAACAATAGACACACAAACAAACACAATAGCACCCACACACCGCCGCCGGCAACTCCTATTCCCTCCGATAATCTGCTCTGTTTGTCGGTCCAGAATATACCGTAACGTGACATCAGTCAAGTGCAACTCTTGCCTCGGATGGTGCCACTTTAGGGCGTGTTCAGGACTTCGCAACACGCGAGATTGGACGATTGTCGCATCCCTCCCCCGCGACGCCGCCTACCACCACCACAAGGCAGCACCCCCTTGTGCAGCACGTACAGCAGGGGGCCGGCAGGCAACACAACTCTTTAACACCACATATCACAATCGGTCTCCCAAGGCACACAAAGGTGCTACAATTCAACTGCAACGGACTCCAGAGCAAGATCGAGGAGATAACTGTCTTTGCACGGCGAATCAACCCTGTTGAATTGCGCCGGATACAACGTGCACCGTCGAGACCGCAAGCGAGATAATGGTGGAGGGTTAGCGTTCATCACGCACCGCAACGTGCACTATCGTCTTTTTGAAGCAGACATCGACCGCAGGGATACCATCCTAGAATCTCAGGATATTGCTATCCCGTCAGGCGATGTTGAGCTCGAAATATTTAACGTATACATACCCCCTGTCACCAGCTGCCCGGCAGGATATCACCCAGAAATAGGTGCGCTACTCAGAGGTGAAAACCGTATGGTAGTTGGTGACTTTAACGCGCACCACGATCTTTGGCACTTAAGCCTGTCAAATGAACGTAGGGGAATACATATGGCTGAGCAGATCGACGATTCGACATTCTGCACAATGAACGACGACGCACCCACCAGGATTATGGGCAGCTGCTGCAGCTCGCCAGATCTAACAATTGTCAGCGCTGGTCTGATAAACAGCGTATCATGGCGACCTACGCTGCCCTAGCATCAGACCATCTGTCACCGCTGCTGCATCTCGCTTCATCCCAGCAGGATGTATTAAGGATCCACGTCCGAACTTTCCTGCCGAAGCGGCTGCTCTAGCTGATGAGCGCGACAACCTTCGTCAGGCCGATCACGGAAATCCCCGTATTAGGGATCTCAATTCGGAGATTCGGCAACTTGTGAACGTACATAAGCGGAAGAAATGGGAAGAGCATCTGAAGACCTGCAACTTCGCCTCTGGTGTGAGTAAGCTTTGGTCAACCGTGAGGTCGTTGTCCAACCCGACGAAGCGCGACGACAGAGTCGAGATAGACTTTGGTGACCACGCTTCGTCGGACCCGGAGAGATGCGCGAGCTATTTTAGCCGGCAGTTCATTCTGCATCCTCTGGTAGATAAAGCCAAACGTCGAGTGACCAGAAGGCTGTACAAAATGCCAAAACCTAGTGCGCCTCTTGTTTTCACCAGCGGTGAGGTAAGGGTAGCCATCGGGAAGGCGAAAGCCTCCAAAGCCATTGGACCCGACGGTATATGCATGTTGATGCTAAAAAATTTTGGTCCTGCGGGAGTAGCGTACCTAACGGAGGTCCTGAACCTGTCAATGGCCATTCTCGTCATTCCAGACATCTGGAAAATGGGAAGAGTGGTCCCACTGCTCAAACCGGGGAAACCAGCTAACAAAGGAGAGTCTTATCGCCCGATAACTCACCTTTCCCCGGTAGCGAAGACACTCGAGGCCCTGCTGCTCCGTACTTCATGAACCACCTGACCGCATCGAAGCATCAACATGGGTTCCGTAAAGTGCATAGTACAACAACAGCACTTAACGCCATAAACACTCAGATAACTCGTGGCCTAAACCGAAACCGCCCCTGTGAGAGAAGTATTCTAGTAGCGTTGGACCTGCCCAAGGCGTTCGACACTGTCAGTCATTCAACGCTACTAGAAGATATAGAGGCCTCCTCACTACCACAGGGACTCAAACGGTGGTCGACGAATTACCTGAGTGGTCGACACTCGTCAGTAAGCTTCAGAGACAAAACCAGCAAGCCACGTAAAATTAAACAGGGGGTACCACAGGGTGGTGTCCTGTCCCCGCTACTGTTTAAATATTACATATCAAAGCTTCCTCAGCCACCAGAGGGTGTTAATATAGTCTCGTATGCTGACGATTGTTCCATCATGGCGTCTGGGAATAGAATTGATGACTTGTGCTCAAAAGTAAAAGGTTACCTCTCCGAACTTTCTCGCTTCTTCACTGCAAGGAGCCTTGCCCTATCTCCTACGAAATCCTCGGCAACCCTTTTCACTACCTGGACGAAGGACGTCAGACTGCCACTGGGTATTCACGTCGATGACGTAACAATACCGACGGTGAATAACCCGAAAATCCTCGGAGTCACCTTCGACAGTCTGCTCTCCTTCTCGGCGCATACAACCGCAATTGTCAACAAAGTACAGAGCCGCAACAATGTCCTCAAGTCGCTGGCCGGCAGCACTTGGGGCAAAGATAAAGAAACGTTGTTGGCAACATACAAGGTAATTGGCCGGCCGGTTCTGAACTACGCAGCGCCCGTATGGTCGCCGGGACTAGCAGGACGCAGTGGATGAAGCTGCAGACCTGCCAAAACACGGAATTATGAACTGCGACAGGATGCCTCCTGATGACGCCTCAACACCACCTTCACGACGAGGCCCAGATGCTCCCAGTAAAGGAGCATAACATAATGCTCTGCAAGCAGTTCATCGCTGGAAGCCACAGACGTGGCCATCCCAGCGGGCAACTGCTCGCGGAAGAGCCCTCGCCACGGCACGTCAGGAGGCATCTTTACGAACTGACAGACGAAGTCCAGAGGTATATTAAACAACCTCTGGACCCGTCAACCTACCGGCAGGCCCTGAACCGCATTCACAGGGAATCAGTCTCAAGTTATGTAGACTCCCGCCCTGTGAATGCCGTTCTAGGCACACAACCACCAGACGTGGACGGGACAGAAATTTGTCTGCCTCAGGAGACCCGCACTACAATAGCCCAACTTCGCTCTGGCTATTGCAGCAGGCTCAATAGCTACCTGAGCAGAATCAACGAGGATGTGCCCAACCAATGCCCGGCATGTGGAGAGTCGCCACCCGGCACCTCTTCACATGCCCTGAAGATCCCACTCAGCTAACGCGCCTGTCCCTATGGACAGCCCCTCTGGAAGTAGCACACTTCCTGGGCCTCCCCTTAGCTGAAATAGACGACAACGTTGATGGATGAACCGCCCCGAACGGGGCTTAGTAGCCGCTACAACAACAACAACAACAACAACCAAAATCGAAAAATTGAAATTTGAATCATTTTCTTTTTACAGTAAATGAAAATCTGATGAAAAATGTTGATGTTACTGAGCGCAATCTGCACAAAAAATATAGTTTTTTTCAAAGAGCCCATCAATACCTTTCAAACTGTTGGTCGTTTCATGAGATATTGAGGAATAACTGAAAAAGTACTAAAAATACGTTTTTCGAACAAATCTCGAAAACACTTCTTTGAAACCATGGGTATTTTTTTCGTGTTCAACGAGCCAAAGTTTGCCAAAAAAATTTACTTTACAGAGGTTCATATTTCGTGTAAAGTAATATGTAATATGCCTTATTATAATTTTGTAAATATTCATTACTAAAAGATTAATACCAATGAAGCAAACGTGATTTATGTTTAAAGTTTAAAATTGGATTAATAATTAAGAAATATACACTCTTCGTTATTTGAATAGCGCATCCTTTTAATACTTAGTAGGTACAGTTTTCCTTTTGTTTGTTTAATATTCATTAACTTTTCATAAAAATATACCATATTCTACGTCTACATCCCATTTAAAAAATTTTTGAAAATTAAAAAAAAATAAACATAGCGGCGACATTTTTTTTGTTGACTGTGCTGCACATTTTCTTCCATATAAAAATTTTGTCAAGCATACTTTGTATGGTAGAAAATCAAAAAAAAGGGTGCGCTATTCAAATGACGAGGAATGTATATATGTAGTATATTTTTGTTATTTTTATACTACGCAATTATATGTAGGTAAATTTTTTGAAAAATTGTCCTGCATTTTCAAAATATATTTATGGTCACCGTAACTATAAGAGTTTTGTACGTCCGTAAACCTAGCTGACCCAAGTCGCCAAAAATCAATAAAAATTTGCTAGGAATTAGGTGTCTTTTGGGTGTTAATTAGGGCCTCCAAAATTAATTTAGGTGTTCCATTGGTTTCCGAGAAATTCGCAAAAATGTGTTTTTCAGCTAACTTAGCGCTGTTAACCTAGCTGAACACTAGAGCGGCGGAGGTTGGCAAGGAAAATAAATATGAAATTTGTTTTTTCTGGATTCGGAAATTCCGAGTGGTTCCGGGTTGATGATTTTGATTTTTTAATAGGAAATATGTTGAAATTGAAATTATTATTTTAAATTTTCAGCTTTTACAACCATGAAACGCAATTTTTTATTTCTGAACTGTTTTTTATTGAAAACTGAATACATTTATCTTTTTAAAGTTAAAAAAGTCTGACATTGATTGAAAAATCATGGTACACGACAATATTAAAGCTGAGAAAAATATGAAATCATCATTTATATCAATATATCATTTAATATCGAATAATAATAATATTTAATATCATTTTAAATAAAGCATAATGTAGAATTTTTCTTATATATACTTTAAAAAAAGAAATGCAAAATAAAAGAAATTGGTGTAATTTCGACATTTTTGGTCGAAAAAGCTCAACCCCGGAATCTAGGAATCACCTGAAGGCTTTTAAACTAATTACGTATTTATTTATATCCCCAACCTCACATTATTCTGTGCGAAAACTTTTGGATTCATACATTCCAAATTTTTCATACAACAAAAAGGCCACTCTACTGACCACCCTTTAAATTTTTGTTTTAAATTTTCGAAATACATATATGCAGGAACTGGGTGTCTTTTAGGTGTTCTTCAACGCCACTAAATCTAATTTAGCACCCAAATTAATTTTGGAGGTTGTTTCGCAAATTCGGCGTGCAAAACGAATCGTGGACTCTAAATTATAAATAACAAGCCAATATGAATGCATATAAAATTAACTAAGTTTTTATTGAATCTCCACAACAGTTTTCTTTACACGTTTTTTGGCAACCACCTTGATTGTGTGAAAAAAGCCGAGATGTCTCTCTCAAAAAAATATGATAAATCAAAAACGCCAAAATTCTCTCCGTCCTCGCGTTCCTTTAAGTTAGTTGGAGTTCGCTTACGTCCTAGAATTTACAAAAGAGGGATGCCATATCTCTGGAATTGAAAAACATTAAATATTCCAATTTATCAAATTTCTAAACATTCCGGCCCCTCTTGAAAGCACCTGCTTTCAATTATCCAGAAACAATGGACACAGTTTCACTACTGGTCGTTTGAATGTTCCTTTTGCTGTCTTTACAGTAACCACTCGAACGAGACCATCAGATCCAGGATGTGTCTCAACGATTCTTCCTATTGCCCAACTTGATGGAGGAAGGTTGTCATCCTTTATGATCACAACGTCATCAATGGCTATATTTTTAAGTTTTTGTGCCCACTTTGGTCGTTGCTGCAACTGGTGTATGCACTCTACAGACCACTTCTTCCAAAAGTTTTGAACCAGTCGCTGAAGGTATTGCCATCTGTTGAGCGCATTCTCCTTTAAATTGACCAAGTTTTCGTCGGGTATTGTGTGTGGTGAACGTAATATCAAAAAATGGGCCGGAGTTAATGGATCGACGTCTCCCTCGAATTTGATGCACAGTGGCCGAGAGTTTAGGCAAGATTCAATTTGGCAAAGTACTGTAGACATTTCCTCGTATGTTATTGCTGCTTCTGTTAACACTCGTTTGAGGTGGTACTTAACTGACTTTACCCCAGCCTCCCATAACCCACCAAAATGTGGATTAGAGGGTGGTGAAAAGTGCCATTGTATCTGCTGATCCGCTAGTTCCTTTGCAATGCCTTCTTTTGTTGTGGATGCAAACAAGAACTCGCGCAACTGCTGATTGGCCCCCACGAAATTTGTGCCGTTGTCCGAAAACAAGTGCAAGGGCTTTCCGCGCCTGGCGACAAACCGACGAAGCGATGCGATAAACGCCCCAGTTGACAGTTCCGTAACAAGCTCGATATGTACAGCCTTAGTCACAAGGCACACAAAGAGCGCGATCCAACATTTGTATAGCTTAGACCCTCGTCCCTTCCAGGAGCGCACCTGTAACGGCCCGGCATAATCTACACCCGTATTGAGAAAGGCTGCACCTGGGTTTAGTCGATGTGGAGGAAGATTGCCCATCTGTTGCTGGTAAGCTATTCCACGTACTCTCATACACGTTGTACATTTAAAAACACATCGTTTAATTGTGTATGTACCCCCTGGGATCCAGTATTTTAGTCCAAGCAAGTAACGAAGTTGCCGACTTCCAGCGTGTAGGTGCTTTAGATGGGAATACATCACGATCAGTCGGGTCAAATGGCTGACTTTGTGGATAATTAATGGATGCTTCTGGTCGTAGTTGATGTTAGCGTTTACAATCCTGCCTCCAACCCGAAGTAGGCCACCGTTATCGATGAAAGGTGCAAGAGTCGTCAGTTTGTTTGACATAGGTAGAGACTTACCTTTCAATAGTAACCGTATCTCTTGTGCAAAGTATGTTGTTTGCTCTTTCCTCACCAATACGTTATGCGCATGCTGCAGTTCGTTGGTTGAAATCCCGGTAGCTGTTTTCGGTTGCTTGGAGCTACCAGTTTTGCAGTTATGTACGAAGCGTAACAAAAGTGCAGTGATGCGTAAAAGATGCGTGTATTTTGAATACCTCTCAACTAGGTCAAAATTTTGTATGATAGCTGGATGTGACTGAACCACCTTTCGTTCTTCCATGCTGACATTCGGTGACGTAGCTGGCTTCTCGGTATGTGTCGTTGATTTATGCATCAGCACGTCAGGACCGTGCCACCATAATTTACAAGTTACAAGCTCTGCAGGCCAAATTCCCCTTGTAACAAGGTCTGCAGGATTGTGTTGTGACGGTATGTGACGCCATTGCTCAGCTGGTATGACGTCTATTATTTGGGAAGTTCTATTTGCAATGAAGGTTTTCCAGCGGCGAGGATGATCTGCCAACCACGCCAAAACAATTGACGAATCTGTCCAACCAACCACGTCAACTACTTCGAAACTTAAAGATTGTCGTACCTTAATTATTAACTTCACCAACAAGTGTGCAGCGCACAACTCAATCCGCGGTAACGTGATTTGCTTTACCGGGGCGACCCTGGTTTTAGCCGAAATTAAGTGGGTGAACACTTCGCCATCCCTCCGCTGTATCCGCACATAAACCGCTGCTGCAAATGCTACTTCGGACGCGTCCGAGAACCCATGTAGCTCAACAATGCTGTCGTCAGTGAAATCAAGCCACCTTGGTATACGTAGTTTTGAAATTCTGTTGATGTTCTGCCTGTAATCATACCATTCGCTGTATAGCTCACGAGGTAGCTCTTCATCCCAACTTACGCCCTTTAGCCATAATTTTTGCATAAAAATCTTCATTTTAATAACGATCGGAGCAATCCATCCGATTGGGTCGAATATTCTGGCAATATAGTACATTACGTTTTGTCACGGTTAACGTGATATCTTCAAGCACCACGTTGTACTTGAAGTTATCTGTTGAAGTCTCCCAAAGCAAACCAAGTGTTTTTACGGCGCTTGTGGTGTCGATGATTGTATCAGGAGATTTTTCATAATCATCTATGTCAATTGTACCCAAGAACTTTCTCGAATTTGATGACCACTTACGTAGCTTGAATCCTGCCTCGGATAGAACTGAACACACGTCGTTCTTTAGCTTCACTGCTCCTCCTGAATTGGGAGCACATGCCAAGAAATCATCTACATAAAAATTGTTCGATATTGCAGATGCTGCGTCAGGATATTCATCAGAGTAGTCATATGCCACTTGCTGCAGTGTCCTTACCGCTAAGAAAGGTGCAGCTGCCGTGCCATATGTTACGGTGCGAAGATCGTAAGCAGTAGGTTCTTCCTCCGTGGAACGTCCCCACAATATACGCTGCAACGGCCGGTCATCTGGATGTACCAATACCTGTCGGTACATTTTTTCGATATCGCCGGCAAATCCAACCTTGTATTTCCTGAATTTGGTTATGATCTCGAACAGATCCTTTTGTATTGTTGGACCGATTAACAAGTTGTCGTTGAGTGACAATCCATTTGAACTCTTGCAGGATGCGTCGAACACTACCCGTAGTTTTGTTGTGGCACTTGTTGGTTTGAATACTGCGTGATGTGGCATGAAGTACTTTCTGTGTACGTTTACCGTGCTGCTAATCTCCATATGCGCCAACTCTAAATATTCGTCCATAAATTTCCCATATTCTTCCTTGAGTTGCACATCACTGTCGATTCGACGCTCCACTGAAATAAGTCGTCTAAGCGCAGCAGACCGTGATTCCCCTAGGTTAACCTCATCCTCTTTTAACGGGAGCCTAACAACGTACCTGCCTTGTACATCGCACTGAGTATGTTGTTGAAAATGTAATTCCGCTTTTTTCTCTTCATCCGTCAGGTAATTTGTCGGTTCTCGTAGATCTTCAACTTCCCAGAAGCGTTGAAGTTGCTGATTTAAATCCACACATGTATGTGCAGTTACAATGTTTTGTTCGTCTGCTCCCTTTATTTTACCCATTATAACCCAACCGAAAATTGTGTTGACTGCGGTCGGTGAACCGCTAGGATGAGTCAACTTCTCTGGCAGTAAACAGCTAGTGAAGACATCTGCTCCAAGTATGATGTCGATTTTACCAGGTTTCGAATATGAAGGATCTGCAAGATTAACTTCATTGAAAAATGTCCAACTGTGATGGCTTATATCGCACGGAGGCAAAGTGTAAGTTAAATTGAGCAAGCATAATGCCTCAGTTCTAATAATGGTGTCATATTGTGTCGCCTCGATATTTAATTCGACCCTTCCTCTAGTGTGACCTCCATTGACTGAACCGACCCCATATAACATAGATCTATCAAAGCCTCGTTTCAGCTGCAGTCGCTGTACGCAAGATTCGGTTATAAGCGTGCCTTGTGACCCTGAGTCCAGCAAAGCGCGACATGGCTTCAACTCGTTGCATCTATCGCGCACCATAACAATCGCTGTTGGCAGCAATGTGATAGACCGCTGACTCTGCTGTGTGCTATTTGCACTGACAATAGATGGCTCTACATTCGTATTGACTGCTGACTGCTGAACGTCACTTGCTGCTGATGTTATATATAACAGGGAGTTGTGTTTCGCCCCACATTTTCTACACGATGATCTCTTACAGTTTGATGCGCGGTGGTCTGGCTGCAGACAGTTAAAGCAGATGTTGCTGCTCTGAACCAGATTGCGTCTCGCATTCACTTCCATATCGAGGAACTGCTTACATTGATAAAGCTGATGCTGCTTTGAACAAAGAACACATGTATGTAGGCATTATTGCAAACGCGCGCGCTTGGTTGCGCTTGTCACCGATGCCACTCCGAAAGGTATTGACCGCTGTAGTTTTTTGGGTGTTTTCCAACTCGTAAACTCTTTTCTCCAGAAAGTTCAAGAAATCTTGAATCGATTGCTCTTCCTCTGATTTCTTTTCCCTATACCACAAAACATGCGTCTCGGCGTCAAGCTTTTTCTCTAGCATGAACAATAAAATTGAATCCCAATGTTCAACAGGTTCATTAAGCACTTTTAACGCATTTATACTTTCGTTGGTTGTATTATATAGTCGCTTAGCTTCTGCCGTTGACGCAGACTTCATTGCATGTTGATCGCATAAAAGTTCAAAATAAGCTCTCTTTACTTTGTCGGACTTATCGTATTTTTTCTTAATTAGCTGTCAGGCAATATCGTAATTTGCATTGGCTGGTTTTAAATGTTTGAAGAGCGAAAGTGCTTCCCCTCGAACCTTCGTTTGCAAATATTCTAGCTTCTCAATATTGTAAATGTTTTGTCTGTTGTGTATAAGTGTCTCGAATAAGTCGCGAAAACGGATCCAGTCCGTACATTTGCCGTCAAATTCTGGTATCTGAATGCGTGGCAAACGCATTTCATGTTGGATGTGTTGTTGTTGTGTGTAGTTGTTGGCGTTTATTGGGCTTGAACCATTTTCTATCCCACTGTTACGAGACATGCGTTCGATTAATGCACCCATTGTTGTCTGATGCTCTAGTAAGTTCTGAACTGCGATCGATATATCGCCGGCTGGCGTTTGATTATCAATAACAGTATGATTTCCCGCAGAATGTTGCATTGAACGTGTGTAAATTGTTTTAATAGCGAGATATTTCTCTTCCACCTCGATGCGGTACACTTCTTCTTCTGCCTGCTGTTCTCTTGTGGTAGCCAACATGTCTATTTCTAGCTGAATTCCTTCATACTGTCTAAACAAGTCATCCGCTCTTTCTGCACGAACTCTTATATCCTCCGCCGTTGTGTTTTGATCGGCACATACATTGTATATGCGCGTTAGGCTACCTTTAATCGTTTGCCTATGCGCTTTCAATTTATCCATGGTTACTTTGTAGCCTTAATTTCGCGTTTTGACACTTTGTCACAACAGCTGCTGAGCTGCCGTATAGCGTTGATTTCAATTTTACTAAATGTATTGAATCCTGTTGACACGTTTTTGTGGTTGGGTACACTGCATGGGCTAGGCTTGGTAATTGTCGTACAAGCACTGTGCTGTTTACGTTGCGACCAAAAAACGGAGGCTCACACAGGTGTGCTCTTGGCACTTGCTGAAAGGCTGCTTGTACTTTAAGGCACCGGCGCTAAGTATTTGAAGGCTCACACTGATGTGCTCTTGCTAATTAGTTTGGAAGTCTGGACACACTTTCTGCGACCAGTTGTTGAAGGCTCATACGAGTTTGCTCGGGCCAG
>NW_023458563.1:8287894-8293278 GCF_013731165.1 Rhagoletis pomonella
CAAAATATTCTGGATACTGGACACACTTTTAGGCGAACAGTCGTTGGTGCGTCACACAGGTTTTTACCCGTGTATGTACGCAAATGTCTCAATTTGCGTATTGATTTGCAAACTTGATAGTAATTGCGACACGTGTATAGTGATGTGCGCATTCAACAAAATCAGAAAATTTCATATGCATCCGGCTCGTAGGACCAAAATGTTTCGCAAATTCGGCGTGCAAAACGAATCGTGGACTGTAAATTATAAATAACAAGCCAATATGAATGCATATAAAATTGACTAAGTTTTTATTGAATCTCCACAACAGTTTTCTTTACACGTTTTTTGGCAACCACCTTGATTGTGTGAAAAAAGCCGAGATGTCTCTCTCAAAAAAATATGATAAATCAAAAACGCCAAAATTCTCTCCGTCCTCGCGTTCCTTTAAGTTAGTTGTAGTTCGCTTACGTCTTAGAATTTACAAAAGAGGGATGCCATATCTCTGGAATTGAAAAACATTAAATATTCCAATTTATCAAATTTCTAAACAGAGGTCCTAATTAACACCTAAAAGACACCTAATTCCTAGCTAATTTTTATGGATTTTTGGCGACTTGGGTCAGCTAGGCTTACGGACGTAAGTTGTGTATTGATACACGTTTTTTAAATAAACCAATTCATTTTTAAAAGTAAACATTTTGATTTTCTACTTATTTGTTTTTTCCTGTACTGAGGAGTTTATAACGACAAAAATGAGTAGTTTGATTATTAGTGCTGAACTTTATTCATTAGCACCAAATATGTAATACTTCTATATTGGCAGTAAGCTAACTTCTCAATGTGTAAGCGTTCCGAAATCAAAGCGAGACAGTCTAGTACCATTTTTGTCAATGTATTGTGTACTTGAGTGCCGTTTTTGTATATGTGTTGTGTACATGTTTATTTATAAAAGTATGTGTTCCTTTTCTTTCGTACGTGTTTATTGATATATCTGTACTGTAGTGTTTTCGGACGTTGCTAGCTCTTACTGCCAATATAGGAGTATTACATATATGATTAGCACTGATGAGTTTATAAAAACAAAAATACGTAGTTTGGTAGTTTCTAGAGCAAAGCAGATATATTTTTCATTAATCAAAGTTTTCAATTAGTAAGAAGAGGTAAAATATTACATCGACGGAAAGTGCTCAGTTTTATCCCATCGCCTGAACAAAAATGAGTATTTTAATAGGCACTTTTGTAATTAGTGATAATGATAAAATGTGCACTTATTTGATGCTCAGCAGTCTTGCAGAGAAATAGGTCAAAATATTGAAATTTACTTTTATTTTAGACTGAAAGTGAGAATGTATTTGTGAGGTTGAAAATTTGAAAACATTTTTGTTATGTTAGCAAACTTCAAAAATGTTCAGGCTGGCTCTCAGCAGTTTTACCTTCAAATTTTTGTATCATGGTGTTTTTATTCGAAATAAAATATTTTTATATTCGTTTTCCTGGAGTTCTAAATTTTTGTTTTGTTTTGTACATATTTCTATGTGGTTTTTGCAATTTTGTACAAACATAAATGGCAAAACTTATGCATAAAGTAATAATAATATACCAAATGAATGAATTGGTTTTAAAGCTTTTATTTTCTTCACCTAAAATATTTATGTTTTCTAGTTTTAGCAGCTTGTTACTTGATTCTATATATTCCAATATTTCAAAGTTATTTACATAGTTATTTTTCAAATAGTTCCAAATTTTAGACTCAGTATTTTCATAGGTGATATTATTTATCTCAGTTTGATTTTCAAATGTAATTACATATGTTCCTTCTAGTGTTCGGATTTCGGCATTATTTTTTCCAGAAATTAGTATTGCCCCTTGTTTTTTTATTTAAATTTTATTGATTCGTTCCTTAATTTTTTTACATTTTCCTTGGTTTTTATTTAAAATTTCTGACAAACATGACTTTTCTTTTACTAATTTACGATATGTGTTTGTTAATTCAGTTTTGCAATTATAAATATTATAAAATTTGCTTTTACAATTTGTACATTTCTGTCGATTAGAAGCTTATCATCTAGTTGAGCTATAGCCCTTAGTTCATAAAACTTACAATTTAATTCTATTTTTGGGTATTTAATGTAAAGTAAAATTATGTCATTCCTTTGTATAATTTTAAACTCTGAAATGTCCATCAAATCCGTAATTGTCATAGTTCCATGTTGATAATAAGTGATATTTTTTAGTTCGTTGTGTTTAAAATTCCCATTTTCCAAAAGTTATTGTACATATCATGTTTTGAGGTTCATGCAAAATAATTTCGTTTCTTTTTTATATTTCTAGCAAATGTGACACCTTTAATCATATATGTAATACTTCTATAATGATAGTAACGTATCTTCACAATGTGTTTAATTGAATTGAATTGAATTGAATTGTGTTAGTATAAATGTATATTTGTAAACTACTACTAAAAAACAACTGTCAAGTCACTCCAGGAGCGTTTTAAATAAAAAATAAATAAAATAACCAAAAATGTTTCCCTGAACGTGATTGGTGCAAGCTTTGTGGTAACCGGCCGATTTGAATAAGAAGCAAGAGATGTAAAAGTTACACTTGAGATGATCACCGTAACCACTCTTAAGAGATATTCTGTAAGGTTACGCGCCTGCCATACCAACGCCTTAGAAGACAGTTTACTCGCGTCTGCACATTTTTCCCAATATATTTTTAAACGGTACCACTTGGAATATTAATTTTTCTGCTTTTTCCGATCCCGGGATTTTGGGGATGGCGTTGCCATAATTCCGTGCTCCCGGGAATAGTCCCGGGATTTAAATATTCATTACAACAACTTGAATCGAAAAAATTGCTTCGATTATGTATGAGAAGCTCTCCTACCATGAAATGATTAATAAATAAAGGGGTTTGAAACCATGGTACAATAATTACAGGTATTGTCTTCCTAGAGAGCGCATATTCCGATCTGCCTTATTTAAAAAATATCATTGTTGCCCACACTAAGTGTTTACTGCTGGAAATATCCCTTTTCCATACCCCATATACCATATATGTTTATGTATTTTTTTTAACAAACCATCTTACAGGAACTTATTAAATTTTGCAAAAGCTGGAAAAAAAATATTTGCTTGTAAATAAATTCAAAATTTGTAGGCTCACTTAATTTCAAACGTTTTTTCTTTTGTTTTGAAAAATTATAAAAACTAAATTGAGCGAAAACAAAAAGCAAAGTCAAATAAGAATTAAAGAATCAACATTGAACTGCGTCAAAATGAAAATAAGGGAGCACGAATTTCGATGTGAAGCAAAACTCTCTAAGAAGACAATACCTGTAACTATTGTACCATGGTTTGAAACCTACTTTTTCATTTAAAGAGGAGTTTTTATTTTTTCTCTCTAACCGCAGGATTTATTTTGAAGGACTTTGTAATTTGAAAGATATGATTAATTCCAAAAATTATTAAAAAATTCACCAGAATGAATAGGTAATTTTTAAGCTGACAAAGTTAGAAGAACGAAATTCGAACGAATATTGCGAAATTTCAAGGATAAAGTTTTAAAATCACATTTTCAATATTTATTAGTCCTTCTGCACTAGAAACTTGAATATGTTTAAATTCTACAGGAGTTTCTCATTAATTTTGTACCCATACTTCTTCTCTAAGCACATTTCTCTGAATTTTTAAAATCATTTTTGAATTACTGACGTCAGAGTGAAAAACTAAAAACGTAATTTTTCTATATTTGGCCTATGGTTTCGCGAATATATTGATATTTGTGTTTAAAATTTACTATCGCGCGGTGTGTATGTACAATGAGCTAGACATTTATAAAAAAATATTAATTATTAAATAAAAAAAAGAAATATAGCCAATACTGGTCAAGGAAAGGAGTTTCTATTATTGCCATCAGTGCAAATTACTTGCCAAGAATCCCGGGATTTTCGAAACCTTAAAAAGTGCGGGATCCCGCGATCCCGGGATTAACATTCCTAAGTACCACATACTAACGCATGCAATACGATATCAGTTTTTTTACTTTTTTGCTTCTACGAACAACACAATTCCACACCATTTTTTAATTTTTGCTTTTGCAATTAAAATTTAATTTTGTAAATATTGGCAGTTACTACACCGCTCCTGATTTTTTATTGTTTTCAAACATCATTCTGGGTACGTTGGTGGGTGGTTTTCTCGTTCTAACATTGTAGATCTGCACTCTAATGTTGGCGGATGTACTTTCAACGTACTGCCAATATAGAAGTATTACATATATGCCTTTAATATTTTGTAGTGTTCAGTCAGCACTGTGATAATTTTAAAAATTTCTGAGTTTTTTGTAAACTGTTTGTTATTGTTTGAGATTAATTCGTATAATTTGTCATTAATTTTGATGAAATCGCCATGGTCTGGAGTTCTTGCGATCCATTTCCAAAGTGTTCCTAGTTCATTTATACCTCTTTTTTGTCTAAAAGTACATATACAAATTTTATATATTGCAGAAATAAAAATGTGGAAGAAATATAGGGTTAAAGATGAAATTTCGGATTTCGAAAACTGTTAATATCTTCGAAACAAATTAACCAAATAAAAAATAAGGCTCCACGTTCGAGAGGTATTTTAAACATCTTTCGTTTGATATACATATTTTGTGAATTTGTATAAGACATTTGTGGAGAAAAGAGGCTTAATAAAAATATACGCAAAAAAACATTGTTTTTATGGAATTTTTTGAAAAAACGCCTTATTAACATAGTCCATAAATATATTTTCTGAAATTTTTATTTGATTTTGTTTTGTTTGATGTATCATATGACCACTTTATTTTTGCATTTTACTATATATTTTGTTTTTAACGTTATCTCCACTTAGCAATTCTGGCGATTTTTTTAAAGTATTACTTTACTTGCACTTTTCGCACTTTCTTTTGATGCATTTCACGCATTTTTATATAGAAGACATTTTTATAAAACACCTAGTAACCATAATATACATCACCTCCTTTCCAGGGCTACATCACTGGGGCAGTAGCCCCAGTTGGTGCACACCAAAAGGAGAATTCTATTTGGTAAGGGTTATAATCTTAAAGCGCGGCCGAAGGCCGCCTACGCAGAAAGGAATTCTACGCAAAAATACTGTCGACGCAAGTAAAAATTGTGATTTTTGGCCATTTTTCAAAATTTTATATACAATTAAATTGCAAACACTGTTAATACATCCATTTTTTCCTGTGCTAAAAGTCGTACTTGCCTAAAGGGCTACATGTCCAAAATTATTGCTACGTGTTCCTAATTAATCAATCTTTGTATATTTATTAATTCCTGCAAAATTGGGCAATCTAATATTTAAATTAACACAGTTTTCTGCATTGTTTACATATTTTTATATGCATTT
>NW_023458563.1:8293378-8294948 GCF_013731165.1 Rhagoletis pomonella
TTTATAAACAATGAGTTTCTTAGAACACACTCTATGATCGTTAGTTTGGAATGTATACAAGAATGATAGAATACAAGATTGCGTCAATGAGAGAGGATTTTTGAGCGTAATTTTTGCGTGACGTCATCTTGGTGCAATTGCGAGAGAGAAATGCCAAAATGCATATAAAAATATGTAAACAATGCAGAAAAATGTGTTAATTTTAATATTAGATGGCCCAATTTTGCAGGAATTAATAAATATACAAAGATTGATTAATTAGGAACACGTAGCAAATAATTTTGGACATTTAGCCCTTTATGTAAGTACGATTTTTAGCAAATGAAAAAATTGATGCAGAGTGCATATTTAAATTTGTGGACGGTAGCCAACCACCAGAAACTCCACAGCTGTTGACTCCACAGCTTTTATTTGATGACTTTTGTACCATTTCCGAGAGGACGAATGAGTGTGGCTTCTTTGGAAACAAAGATTCTATGTAAGAAAAACATAATTTAAGCTGAACTTTTTAATGTATAATAATTTGGGCACTGTTTTGTATTAAGTACGTAACAGCGCGGTAAGATGCCGCTTGAATTAGCGCCTGGCGACCTTATCCACTGGTGCATTACCTCATACCAGCACCAAAAAGAATCAGGTACTAACAAAAATAAGTAGGTAGTGAAGTTCATGTATCTATTTACTGTAGAAACTGCTTTTGTATGTATGCCATTGCCAGCAAACTAAACCAGCAACTGTCTACATTCACCATGGAAATATACCTTCTACAATTCACCAAGGAAAGGCCAACATAGTTCCATGTAGAAGCTCATAGCTCACACACATAGCACAAAGCTAATGCATCTCCTCGCCGGCAGAACAGCTTCCACTTTTTCGGCAGGTTTGCGTCCGTAGGAAACGAAAAAATAACTTATAGCGCACGCTTTACTTTTGTTTTCACTATTACACTTTGCCACTGCACACTTCATTTTGCTTTGTAATGTCTCAATAATTGTTTAAAACCACGCATAAATATTAACGCCCAAATACTAAAATTGTTATTTGGTTTTTTCGTATGCCCACAATCAACAATTGTACCAGGATGACGTCACGCACACAGCTGATTCTGTCAAAATCACAAAGAGCGGATTAGCGGTACCGCGATTGGCGCAATCTCTATTTCTCTCAATCGTGGAATGTATACATAAAGGACTGTTTAGGTACAAAACTTTTATAATTTTTAGAACAGGGCTTTTGCAGGTAGACGCAAAAAATTCTTGTGATGGTTCTTGTTACATCGGGTAGTTCAAAACTTGAATCAACATGAAGAACTTGTAAACAAAAAAGAACTTAAGATCTAATATTTACTTGAATACATGTAGTGCAAACTTGGAGACTGAAGAGATATAATGTTTTTATAACCAAGTGTTACGCAACAAAATAAAATTTTTTAAAGTAAAAATGGCAAATGGTGAATGGCTCAATCCACGACAACTAAGTGCACTTGATCCTGAAGAACAAAAAGGATACATTCGCCAGAGGTTAGAAAATTTAGGAGAGGAAAATAGTGACGACGAGCATTTCGTATCTC
>NW_023458563.1:8295048-8296058 GCF_013731165.1 Rhagoletis pomonella
CAAACTCGTATGAGCCTTCAACAACTGGTCGCAGAAAGTGTGTCCAGACTTCCAAACTAATTAGCAAGAGCACATCAGTGTGAGCCTTCAAATACTTAGCGCCGGTGCCTTAAAGTACAAGCAGCCTTTCAACAAGTGCCAAGAGCACACCTGTGTCCTCCGTTTTTTGGTCGCAACGTAAACAGCACAGTGCTTGTACGGCAATTACGAAGCCTAGCCCATGCAGTGTACCCAACCACAAAAACGTGTCAACAGGATTCAATACATTTAGTAAAATTGAAATCAACGCTATACGGCAGCTCAGCAGCTGTTGTGACAAAGTGTCAAAACGCGAAATTAAGGCTACAAAGTAACCATGGATAAATTGAAAGCGCATAGGCAAACGATTAAAGGTAGCCTAACGCGCATATACAATGTATGTGCCGATCAAAACACAACGGCGGAGGATATAAGAGTTCGTGCAGAAAGAGCGGATGACTTGTTTAGACAGTATGAAGGAATTCAGCTAGAAATAGACATGTTGGCTACCACAAGAGAACAGCAGGCAGAAGAAGAAGTGTACCGCATCGAGGTGGAAGAGAAATATCTCGCTATTAAAACAATTTACACACGTTCAATGCAACATTCTGCGGGAAATCATACTGTTATTGACAATCAAACGCCAGCCGGCGATATATCGATCGCAGTTCAGAACTTACTAGAGCATCAGACAACAATGGGTGCATTAAACGAATGCATGTCTCGTAACAGTGGGATAGAAAATGGTTCAAGCCCAATAAACGCCAACAACTACACACAACAACAACACATCCAACATGAAATGCGTTTGCCACGCATTCAGATACCAGAATTTGACGGCAAATGTACGGACTGGATCCGTTTTCGCGACTTATTCGAGACACTTATACACAACAGACAAAACATTTCCAATATTGAGAAGCTAGAATATTTGCAAACGAAGGTTCGAGGGGAAGCACTTTCGCTCATCAAACATTTAAAACCAGCCAATG
>NW_023458563.1:8296158-8297717 GCF_013731165.1 Rhagoletis pomonella
ACCTTAAAAGTTTGAACGCATAATAATATTGGAAAATCACATCCATTCTATTCGAAGAAATCGTATTTATGTTCCGATTTGCTTCAAATTCGGTACATAGGTAGCTTTTTGCCTGGATAAGCTTATAGATTCCTGTTTTCCAATTCTCATGCAATGTCGAATATAAATAGCTTTGAGCAACGACCATATCAAGGGGCGAATTCGTCACTAGGCAAGATTTTTTTGCGCCAATCAGAAACAACGGATACTGTCAAAATATAAATATAATATATAATATATCTCAACTAATATATATTTTGAGAGCCGTTTTTTTAGTTTTCGCAAGGCTCAAGAGCGGTTGAACCGATTTTTTTTAAACTGCCACCTGCCGCACGTGTCCCAAAGATGGTTTTAGGCTAAAAAAAATCTATATGTAAAGGGGGCGTGGCACTTCCCATACAAACCGAATTTCTCATGCTACATCTCTGAAAGTGTGCATGGTAAAGTTCTGGAACTTGGTATGGGGATATACGAAATCAATCGCATACCCTTGGTGAAAAATTTAAGCTATTGTAAAAAGGGGTGTGGCATCTCCCATACAAACCGAATTTTTCATACCGCATATCTCTGGAAATTTTTTGGTAGAGTTCTGGAACTTTGTATGGAGATGAACGAAATAAATCGCATACTCTTGGAGAAAAATTCGAAGTATTGGAAAAGGGGGCGTGGCATCTTCCATACAAACCAAATTTTTCATATTGCATACCTCTGGAAGTGTTCATGGTATAGTTCCGGAACTTGGTACGGAGATATACGCAATCAACTCTTGAGGAAAAATTGGAACTATTGGAAAAGAGGGCGTGGCATCTTCCATACAAACCGAATTTTTTATACTGCCTATCTTTGGAAGTGTTCATGGTTCTTGGTATGGAGATATACGAAATCAGTCGCATACTCATAAAGAAAGAGGGCAGCTTTTGGAAAGGGGGGCGTGGCACCTCCCATATAAATCGAATTTTTATACTGCATATCTCTGAAAGTATTCATGGTACAGTACTGGAACTTTGTATGGAGATATGTATGTAGTTGAAATCAAGCCCATACGCATGGAGACAATTTGGCTATTTGAAAAAGGGGTGTGAGGCTTGCAAACGTACCGACCTTTAGCTATATTTGAATGAATTTTTTTATTCTTCTGTAGGTGTGTTTGTGAGTGAAATCCTCCTAAATGGTTGTACGGATTTAAACGAAACTTTTTGTGTATTTGAGTGGGTCTCTGGATGGTTTAGTTTCACAATTTAATCCGACAGTTGGCGCTGTAGTTGAGTTATTACCAAAAATCTTATTTATGATCCGATTTGGCTAATTTTTTAAATATGTATGCAATACTATTGCAAAAACGTGCTGCCAAGTGGTGCTGAAGTCGAGCTATTACTAAAAATAGCCAAGTGAGAAAAGGGGCCGTGAAGGTCAGATTAAATCGACCTGTTGCACTATTGAGTATATCGAACACTCCTGCGTTGCAATTGGCCCAATGGATGTGATTTTCCAATATTATTATGCGTTCAAACTTTTAAGGT
>NW_023458563.1:8297817-8300114 GCF_013731165.1 Rhagoletis pomonella
TATTTAACTCCCGATTATCTCGCGCCAGGCACGTGGTTGAGCATTCGTTTGGAATCCTGGCAAACAGATTCCGAATCTGTCTTGCTCCAATCAACCTCAAAGTGGAAACAGTACAAAGCATCACCTTAGCTTGCTGTGACCTGCATAATTTTTTAGCAGATGGCAATAGTTCAGCAGTTAATGTGAATTACTCTCCAGCCGAAAAAACTGCTACTGCTTCGGCCAATCCGTATAACCCCCGAAGGGGTGCGGCAGAGGATATTCGCCGACAATTTATGGAATATTTTAACCATGAGGGTAAACTGGACTGGTAGCATACTATTCAATAAATATTTAAGGTTTTGTGTCGATTTACAAATGATTTGAGTTTAAGTTGTACAAATTCTTTTCAACGGATTTAGAAAGATTTTCTTTTTACTTACATAGTTTTTCTTAGATAACATACTTATCTTTTACGTTACTTACTTTTCCTACATACTATGCTCTTGCTTTATACTTACCCTTCCATATATTTACCCGTTAGCTTTAAACATAAGGTTAAGGAGTCGAAATTTATATACCAAATAAACACTTGAATTGCTACAATCGAAAAAAGCGGTAATCTTCTTTCATTTCGCAAAGCAGGCAACTACCTAACTAATCCAGGTAAAATAATAACCCAAATTAAAAAAAAAAACTGAAATTAAATGTACTATTTGAGCTGTAATAAATTTCAAAAAAGGCGGGATAATAGTTTGCAATTTACTGAAACAAAAAACTGTGAATTAGGCAGTGTTAACCAAACATAAGCATATTTATTTTCAATCTCATTTACAGGTATCGAACGTAGGAATGGCAAAACTAATGTTAATTTAAATTATCGCACCTCTCTGTTAACTTAAGCTATTCTTCAATACGTCCACAGATTTAATAATGTTGGAAAACTTAGAATTCTAATTGCTAACTACACTTAAAAGCAAAAGTCTGCATACACCATATATTTTTTAAATATTCACAATCAGCCTCATTGCGAGTGTCGTGTCGAGTGCAAGTCGTTTTTCGAGAGTCGAGTCGTATCGAAAATTGCACGGTATTCCCTAAAATTTTGACTCGACTAGTGTATTAAAAACGAAAAACTTGGCAGTACTGGATAGTTTTTGACGATTTTCGCCATTTACTTATTTCTGCACGACAGTAGGCAATGCTAATGCTGTCGTTTCGTACAATTTAGTCTAATTTACGACTTCCGCAATGAAGCTGAATATTTTGCAAACTAAAGTTTGTTTGTTACTTTTAATAAAAATCTTGATCATCCCCTAAACAAAATCATATAAACCATGGGTTTCAAGCTTTATACAAAATTAAGGAAAATTCAATGAATTTTCATCAAAAGTTTCAACTTTTTAATCAGATTAAAAAAATTTCAAGTATGCAGTTTTATAGCTCATTCAATTTTAGTATAATAGTATATAAAAATTGATTAAGAATACTAAAATTGAGTGAGCTATAAAACTGCATACTTAAAATTAAAAAAAAAATCTGATTAAAAAGTTGAAACTTTTGATGAAAATTCATTTATTTTATATGATTTTGTTTAGGGGATGATCAAGATTTTTTATAAAAAATAACAAACAAGCTTTAGTTTGCAAAATATTGTGAATATTAAAAAGATATTGTATATGCAGACTTTGGCTGTTAAGTGTATATCGATGGCTGAGTGGAAGATCGACCTATCTCGGCAGCCGGTTCGAAAACGCCCTATCTCAGAAAACTTTTCAAGAACGCCCTACTTCAGAATTTTATTCAAAAACCACCTATTTCAGAATTTTATTGAAAAACACTCTTTCTCAGAATTTTGTTGAAGAACGCCATATCTCAGAATTCGGTTCAAAAACGCTCTATCTCAAACGAAAATACATTGAAAATAAGCTTAGATATGGCGTTTTTGAATCGGCAGCTGAGATAGGGCGTTATTCAACCAAATTCTGAGGTAGGGTGTTTTTAAATCAAATTCTGAAGTAGGGCGTTCTTGAAAAGTTTTCTGAGATAGAACAATGTTGAAAAATTTTCTGAGATAGGGCGTTTTCGAACTGGCTGCCGAGATAGGTCGATCTTCCACTCAGCCACCGATATGTAGGTACGAACTTGCTTTTGGCTGTGGCTTCTCTTAGTCTAAAACAGAAAATATCCTTTTTGCAGTTCCCGTTTCAGTCTTAAATTTTATGCTTTATAATCTGCAAGATATAACGACTAATTTACCTTATTTCCAAGTTTTCGAAAAATCAGAGTGCTGAAACTTACACTTAATTAAAATCACT
>NW_023458563.1:8300214-8320630 GCF_013731165.1 Rhagoletis pomonella
TTTTCGAAAAATCAGAGTGCTGAAACTTACACTTAATTAAAATCACTTTCATCAAATACTCCTTCCATTGCATTTTGTAGTAAATCGCGTTCATCAAATACTCCATCCATTGCATTTCGTGATAAATCAATCCTAGTTGATGGCGGTGTTTCATTTTTTGATTTTTGTACCAATCGCCGCATAAGACACTGCACTACCCAAGACGAACCTGCTGTTCTGTACCTATTTCGCCCATTTGTGCTGACACTAAGCTACCTAGCCAAGCAAATGGCCGAATCTTCTTTTCCGCCATCATCCCTTTGAAAGAAGCTAAATCTTTACGCAATCCAGCCAATGTGGTATCTTTATAAAAATTAAACATTAAATGCAACGGATGCGCATTTGATAAATTTGTGTTTTTCAAAAGTGGATTAGGCCTCCATGTATTGGAATTAATAAATACCTTTCTTTTTCTCAGCGGCTTCTCACACACGCTACTGTCATCAGTTAGCTTTCATTACAAAAAAAAAGATAAAAACATTAGGGTTTTTCACGCAATAGATCAAGTGGCCTGGCACTCTGCCAGAAGAGTAGATTACCACAAGCAACGACTATTGACAACAGCATTGCTTGAGTTAATCTGCTCTTCTGCCAGAGTGTCAGGCCACTTGCTCAATTTGGTGAATAGCCATATACATAATTTTGGTTTGTTTTTTAATAAATTTGCTTACTGTATTGATTTCCAGCGTCGAGTTGGCTTGCGGACTTTCTGGTTCAGAGCCCAGCTTTTTAAAAGGAAAATAAATATCAAGAAAATATAAGAAAAAGCGAATTTAAATTTTAAAAATACCTCGAAATTGCTTTGCCCCTCTCTCATATTTGTGTGAATTCCCAAAAATTGCAATTGTGAGAAGCACCACAGCTTTGGTGTATATATATCGCAAAGTCCGGAACCACTCTTTTTAGAGGCGCGCATCTCTCGTATCTCCCTCATAAACTCCACCCTTAAATTTTTCCATTTTCTTTTTATTTCGTTTACATTAAAGTTATTTTCCATTTCTTGGCAAATTTCATTAAATGCTTGAGCTTTGGCGTCGCGGTTTAAATATTCCGCTGACCTCACATTGTATATACATTCTTTTTGCTGCACTAAATTTATTAGTGTTTCCACGTCTGATTCAGACCATTTCCGAGTCACTGACATTTTCTTTGATATACTTATGTATATATTTCGGTATTTTTAAGAAATACTTTAAACAATTCAATATTACAAAAAGCGTGGTAAAATACGCGTATGTGCAAATTATGGCGCGATTGGAAAATGTATATGAAAGGAAATGTCAAATTTGATTTGCAGCTAACTTAAATTCACTAAGACGAACGAGAGCACAAAGCGTGTTTCCCGAGTACGGGCGACTCGGTACCCGTCCCCTTTCCTCGTCGCTCTCTCCCCTACAAGCTTCGAGTTTCCGCAACAAAAGTTTCCGTGTCTGAACATCGACTTTCAATGCAAAAGTGAATTACAAAACAGCTAATATGCACGCAAGCAAGTCGGTACTCACCACCAGTGTTGCCATTTCTGTTTCTACGGTCCCGCCAGATTAATAAACAAAAATCGCTAGAATCCTGCTAAATCATTTAAATTCTATAAACTCTTATGAAAAAAAGTTTCTTTTATAATTTAGCAGTTAAACTTTATTTGATAAAATTAGAGATCATATGTTTATAAAAAACCATCAGTTTTTTAACAAAAACAAAATTGGAACTTCGTTATAAGGTTTTATAACCAGTGTTGGGATTTTGTGGCATTAAATTAAGTATAAATATTGATTTTTAAGAGTTTTATACCATTTCTATGAAAAATGTTTTTTTTCTCCATATAAAATACATGGAAAACTTTGAGCGCTTTGAGCACCCCCTAAATATTTTTTGATTTCAAAATAAAAAAATAGGGGTATATTTCTTTATATAGAACAATCCTAGGGGATGCCGCATTAAAAATCCGACCTTATTTTTTTTACATACATTTTTGGACCACTTTAATGTACATACATATGTGTACAAATGCATTGTTTCAAATAAAATATATATCTTGATTGAATTAAAGTGAAAATTCAATTGGTTCTATAAAAGTTTAAAATCGTTATTAGTGCGTTACTATTTATTTTGGCTTTGATAAATACAGCAATACTTATATCTTGGACCGATCACTAATGTAGTATAGATGCATATTAAATATTACTGAAACAAATTTTTGATGTTTTGATTTGTCCCAAGTTGCGGTGCTTTTAGGAAAGTTGGCAGCCATGGGGTCTCACATACGTGAGTACTTACATATACTTGTTCTCTCATTCCGATCACACATACAGATGCAATTCGCGCAAAATTGTCTGTTTCCCCCCCGGGCATAATTACGTCACCTCATCTGCCCAACGGTTTGCACATTTGCCCGCGGTTTGCACGTTTGGGCATTTTGCGCGTATGTGCACATTATGCCCATCGCTAACATATGGTAACTGCATAATAGTTGCGTTCCAGGTGCTTCACGATATTCACGAAATTCACGATTTGCAGGAACAGCTGTTTTCTCCATTAATAAACTTAATGGGAGGTGGTCACCTGGAACGACTTCCTGTAAAAACCTGCAAATCGTGAAGCATCTGGAACGCAAAAAAATATGTACAGATCATTTTAGATCAGAGGCGGGCATTTTTTGATTTTCCAAACATATGTAATTGGGCTTCAAAATGCTGCTTGCTGCGACGTCGACACATGTATACTATCATCGACTTCGTGCGTCTCACGATAATTGCCCTGAAGGAAAGATTGGTCCAATTGCTCCAAAAATATAGTCGTAGGTATAGTCGTTTTGTAACTAGACCAAAGATAGCCCAAAAACTTAAAGCAATGTAATGTAAAACAGGTGAATTGTACTAAAATAGGTCCGAATGTAATGCATGAGGTACGAGTTTTGTTCTAAAATTGGTTGCAATGTCATGCAGTAGCGGACAATGGGTATGATTAACGATTTGCTGATATGTAGCAGGGATTGGCAAAGGGTGCTGTTTTTGTGACTTTAAGCCTACTCACGTTAAAAACGGAGGATGAACGAACACCACCGCAAAGCGTGCTGTCTTGCAAATACAGCCACCACAAGTGAACGATACTTATAACAGCTCATACTGATGTTGACTGCGGCAAAACAGTATTCCGAGTGAACGTGTAGGAAACCAGCAACCGCCGTATTTGATCGACTGCCGAAAGCACGATACTGCAATTGGACGGTTACCGAAAACACGAGAGCTCATTTGGACGGTTGCCGAAAGCATGAGAGCTCATTGGGACGGTTGGCGAAGCAAGACGCCGCAGTTCATTTGTTGCAGAAGTCGTTTAACTTGTTTCTGAAAGCCATTTTATCTGTTGCTGAGGGCATCAAACGTTACCGAAGTCATGATACTGTATTTCAAAAACAATTCAACGACATTTGCTTGTTTGAAATGAAGCATTGATATGTACATACGTACGTACGCATGCACATTCCTCACAACTAGCCTGCCAACACGCTCTTGGCGACAGCAGTGAGTAAAGCAATTGAATGGTAGAAGCGCTATAAATACATACATACCAGACAACAGCCTGAGTTTACTTACTTCCATCTAAACAGTATGAACTCATTGCTGTGAACTCTATAAGGTTAGTGAGAACACCGTACAAACAGTGAGATTCATAGTTAGTTTTGAAATCAATGTTTAGCTGCAGTGTACTCATTTGAATTCAAATATGGCGTTGATATAATCTTTCCAAATCAAGTCAAGCGAGTGAAAAATGCTGTTATGAAAAGCAAGTCGAGCAATCGAATGACACCCATTGACTTCAAACAATTAGTAGAGAATACGACAATTTTGAAAAAATGGATATTGATGAAGTATTTTTTTTAAATTTATTAGTTTTACTAAATTATTTAGTTATGCACCTGACGTACATTTATATAATTAGTCTAATGCAATGTTACCTCAGAAGACATCGGCTTTATAAGGGACTTGAAAAATAAGTTGATTTATTATTTAAAAACAGTTACTGCTGAAAAGTAACAGATTTGCACAAAATTGTGCCTTTTTTATACCCGCCAGCAAAAGAGCTCAATAACTTTACCGAATCTAAGCAAAGGTACACAAAAGAGAAATGTTTACAAATTATGAGAACGTTAACTGAGAATTCTGACAGTACAATGGATCCACAAATTGCGGATACACCTTTGTTTCCTTCAGACAACTTTGAGCTGTTTTCAGGTCTTCTTAAACAACCTACCTTTGCGAGCAGAACTGATAAAGCTACTGCAGAGCTGCGGCGAAATGAAAATATTGAGGTATATTTTCATACGAACTTCGATATTATTAATTGGTGGGAGGTACACAAATGCGAAATACCGCTGCTGCATAAACTCAGTCGTAGAGCAATAAGAGCAATAGCCACTCCTTCAACTAGCGCATCGTCAGAAAGAGCTTTTTCTTCTGCTGGAAATGTTATTTATGACAAAAGATTCCACCTTTTGTCAAATGATTATGCCCTTAATCAGTTGATATTTTTGCATTATAATATGCAGTTAGGAAACCAATAAAATTAACAAAAATTGTCTTTACAAATGTTTTTTCTTTGATACTTTCATAACAGCAGTTATGCCATGCACTTGTTTTTCAAATCAAGCACTTGTTATTTGAATCGAGCACTTGATAGTGTGAATTACTCACTCAACTGACAATGGACCGAATGAATAAAAACAAATCAATTGCTTTTTCTTAAAATTGCATACCTTTTACTTCAATTTTGTTTGAATAAATCGAGTAAAGTGTAAGAAATTTTAAGAAAAAGCAATTGCTTATTTTTTATTCATACGGCCCAATGTGTTTTCAATGCTATCGTACGTTATGTTTGGAAATAAATGAGAGGGAGTGTGTGCAGATGTGAAAAGAAAGCGAGTGACTTAAAATGTAATTTGAGAGTATCCATGCAGATCTCTGATACATACATACTGTTACGATTATCCTTGAACCCTCGTCCGGATTACCCAAATATACTCGGGCTCGTATCGCTGGATTGTTAAATAAATGCTAACGATAACCAAATTGTAGTATAATTAACTTTATTGTACAACAAACAATTTACAGTATTTGCTAATACAGTAAAAACACTTTACAATACTTGTTAAAGCAATAACAACGCTTTACTACTTGTTAACACAATTAAACTTATAGCTTGCTTATTCGCAACTCAATTCTCCGCTCAGTTTACTTGTAGCTTGCTGACTTGTAACTAACTCACCTCGCGGTGGCGGCGCCCTTATATACCTGCCCTGGCACTTATGGCAACTCTAGAACATTCTGAAGTTTATCGCTCATTCTCTTTCTCTCGCTGTTCGCAGTGTTCATCCAACTTGACGTTTCTCTTTGTGGAACATTCTACGTCATTCTTCGAACATTCTGCCTATTTCTCCTGTTCGCTTTGTGTTGCCGCAGTATTCGCCACACTGCCCTCCACCAAAGTCTGATCGTCCCGATCAGACACACTTGCCGCTCCAACCACTGCAAGTCTTTCCAAGTCGACCACTTTCATCTTGGTCCTCGGTCTCCCCATTGTCTGGATTCGATGCAGTGCGTCCTTCAGCCGTTTGTCAATCCTATACGGACCTTTCCAGTTACGATGTTGTACGGAAGTGAAGCCTTTCTTCGGCTGCGGCATGTGCAACCACACCGAATCACCTTCCTGTAGCTCTTCTCGGCTCGATGCGTTACTGGACATTGCTTCCAGATTATCTCCGGTGGTGCACCATCTCACATGGTCGTGCTTCTGCCGGCCACTGGTGGTGACCAGACCATGTCTCTTCTCATGGGCACCCTTTTCGCCAGATCTATGCCGCATCATCTGTCCATGACACCCACACTGCCGCCTTCGTGCTGCACTGCCTTTGGCACATCTTGCTACATACGGATCCTTACGCTGAAATTTCCGCCGTCGTTTCGTATCTCGCTCTTCCGCCGATGCTAACTTCACTGACCGGACATGTATAATCTCAACCTTGGCTTTCGGCTTAATTGCTCGCCTTTTCCGATCACCTTTTTCGGGACACTTCAAAGCGCGCCTACTGCTTTCACAGCCGCTTCCATTTCCGGCCATCGGCGTATCACCATTGCAACGTGGTTCAGTGGCTTTCCTCATGCCGGAAACACTGCCTGGCTTGCCATGACCACTTCCTTGTTGCGACCTCTTCTTCACTGAGCTAGCGGAACCATCACGCTTTTCCTGTATCAGTGAACCGCTTCCTTCTCCTGATGAAACCAATCCGTCTCCATCACTGCCAACCTCCGCTCAACTAACCGCTTCCGTTTCTGGTGGAATTGTCGACACTTCCTCTAAGACTAAATGTCTACTGCCGTACTGGCTGTCGTAACCAACCCTAAGTGGCACTTTCCTGTCGCCATAGGTTAGGATCATTCCCTGGAGGTCAATCTTCATGCCTTGCCCAAGTAGGAAATCCACGCCGATGATGACTTCATCCACAATGTCTGCGACAATAAACTTCGTGTACGAGGCCAACCCGTCGATTATTACCTCGCATAGTACTTCTCCTAATACTTGGGTTCGCTCACCGGTTGCAGTCTGCAGCTTTACTCCAGGTAGTGGCTTCACATAAAAAGTAGTCACATCAGGTCGAATAATGGAATGTGACGCTCCAGTATCCACTGTCAGCACTCGCTCCTGCCCATTCACACATCCACCAATAGTGAGGTTACTCGCATTCCGGCCAATTTGTGAGACGGAGATTATGGGTCCTTCAACTTCTGGAGCCAGCACGCCGCCCTTCCTGCTGGCACGTTTCAGTTTAACGACTTTGCGTCCTGCTGCGTTTGCGTCCTGCTGAATGGTTGAGCCCACTGGAACTTGCGCTGCAATCGCGTGCGAAGTGGCCTGGTTTTCCGCAACTAAAACATTTTCTAGCACCATCCTTCCTCTCGGTTGCACCAGGAGTATTCTTCCCTGCCATCGACTTGAGTGTTTTCAGGATCTCGTTCATCACGTCAGGCGTTTCCACTTCTACTCGATGGGCTTTGTAGGCTGGTCTACTTAGGAGCGCTGCCGTTTCACGTGTCTGAGCATAAGATACCGTTTCAGCAAATGTTGGCTTTGGATTTGCATACGTCACGCGCTTGGTATATACGTCCCGCATTCCGTTGATGAACCTCTGGATTTTTACTCTTTCGAGGTGCTCACCAGATGCATCTCCAATTGCCAAATGAGCCAACCTTTCAACCTCGGAGGCGAATTCTTGTTTGTAGAGTCTCGTTAGATTTCTGGCAGCGATTCTCCAGCTCCATCTGGTAAATCTGTCTCCTGTGCTCGCTACCATAACGTCTTTCCACTGCACCCATTAACGCATCGTAACTATTCCTTTCACAATCAGGAATAGTCTGCAAGATTTCCGCTGCAGGTCCTTTTAATGCAACGAACAGTACAGCGGATTTATCCTCCATGCTCCAGTGATTTGCTGTAGCTGTCTTCTCAAACTGGAGCTTAAAGGCTTGGAAAGGAATCGTGCCGTCAAAGGATGGAGTCTTTACCTTGGGCGCGCTGGTCGAAGAAGGTGGGCGATTCAACTGCATATCTCGGAGGCGACCTTCCAACTCTTCTACCTTAGCCTCGACTTTATCCTGTCTATCCTTGATTTGTTCGTTATCTCTAGCCAAATTCTCCTGCAGTTGTGTAATCTTTGCATCTTGGACTTCCAGCAACTGTGATACGTGTGTCTTCTGTGCCTGTAGCTGCGACGAAATATCTGACAACTGTGTTTGCATCTGAGATGACATCTGTGACATGGCAGCCAATAACGTGTTCATGTCCATAGCTGTTGATGAACTTGGAGACTTTTGCTGTTCTTCAACCTTCCCGGATGTCTGCTGCACATCCTTCGACGAACAGGCAGCCTAATCCTTGTGTTCGTCCTTTGCGGATGCATCGTCGGATTTACCCTGGAAGTCGTATTTGTCCACGTCGATGCCTTCAGCTTCCATAGCCTCCCGCAAACGGGATAATAATTCCACTTTTCTTCCGGAGGTGGCCAAATTACGCTTTTCCAACTCCTGCTTCAGTTCCTCAATCTTTAAGTCCTGAATTTTCGCCATTTTCAGTAGTTTATCCTTCGGGATTTATTTAACAATCCCACTTCTGACACCAATTGTTACGATTATCCTTGAACCCTCGTCCGGATTACCTAAATATACTCGGGCTCGTATCGCTGGATTGTTAAATAAATGCTAACGATGACCAAATTGTAGTACAATTAACTTTATTGTACAACAAACAATTTACAATATTTGCTAATACAGTAAAAACACTTTACAATACTTGTTAAAGCAATAACAACGCTTTACTACTTGTTAACACAATTAAACTTATAGCTTGCTTATTCGCAACTCAATTCTCCGCTCAGTTTACTTGTAGCTTGCTGACTTGTAACTAACTCACCTCGCGGTGGCGGCGCCCTTATATACCTGCGCTGGCACTTATGGCAACTCTAGAACATTCTGAAGTTTATCGCTCATTCTCTTTCTCTCGCTGTTCGCAGTGTTCATCCAACTTGACGTTTCTCTTTGTGGAACATTCTACGTCATTCTTCGAACATTCTGCCTATTTCTCCTGTTCGCTTTGTGTTGCCGCAGTATTCGCCACAATACGAGACGATAAATAACCCTTTACTACATTCGTCGTGCTTTCGGCAACAAGTCAAATCTTTCAGGAACAAGTCAAATGACTTCTGAAACAAATGAACTGCGGCGTCTTGCTTCGCCAACCGACCCAATGTGCTTTCGGCAACCGTTCAAATGCCGCGTTTGCTAGTTTCGTGAACGAGCATTCGGAATACTGTTTTGCCGAAGTCAATATCAGTATGAGCTGTTATAAGTATCGTTCACTTGTGGTGGCTGTATTTGCAAGACAGCACGCTATGTGCTGGTGTTCAGTCATCCTGTAATATCTTTTAGGTATCGATACTACTAAGCCAACGCGCTGCACAGTCATACAAAGCAGCAGTATTGATTGAGTTTGCAATAGTTGGCGTTCAACGCAAGCCAGTCTCTGTTCCAAATGTACAAAACTTGTTTGTTTTAACCGAATGTACTTTCAAACTAAATAAAGGTACTATTGTAACAACTTTCCATCACTGTAGGTAATCCAACAACTGATTTCGTATCGCTAATTGGGCAGCTGACGTGTGTGTGAGCACCAAACTCAATGCCGCAATTTAAAGCTTAATTACCTCATACTAAATTTATACGCACGTATTATTTGCAAATAACAATATGCAAAATGACAAAATTTGCCGTATAAACGCTGAGTTAATTTTTTATTTGCAAATAACTAAATCACGCAAATAAGTATTGATTAGTGGTACTATTTGCAAAAAAGCGCAAGACGCCGCCATTCTTAGGTTTATTTTCTTTTTCGATGGTCATCTTACTGCCTTTTTATAATCAAGACGTTGCCTTTTTTAACTTAATTTTCTTTTTCGATTGTCATATTATTGCCTTTTTATAATCAGGCAATATTAAAAAAGAAATTTTCACCATCGCATAAACAGTGAGTTAGGTATTTGCAAATTATTTTTATTTGCGAATAGCTTAAGTATAAACGTAGTATCAGCTAATTGGCCTGTTTGAACATATGGGGTGTTCACAGTTCGTTCCAAATTGTGTCTGAAAATGTAGACGTCTACATTTTGAGACATCTTTAGCATCAAACTGTGAGCACCCGTTTCTAGCAGTCGTCGCAAAATCGTCTCAAAACTTTGCTGGTGTTGCCAGACATTTCTTCTTTGCGTGCATTTTTTATATGTCGCCTTTCGATTTTGTTTGTGAAAAATTGTAATTATTTAACTTAATGACCTAATATTTGTTATTTCTTTTCCTTGACTTGTTTCTTTTCATCAGAAATTACGCTCAAATTAAATGCAAATATAGAAAACGTGCCCAATAAATAAAAAAAAAAATGTGACTAGTATTGCCATAATGCAACCCTGCTGCGAGGTTGCAAAATGTAGACGCGTAAAAACATACCTTTGAGTGTGACAAAATGTAGACGGCGTCGTTTTCCAATTTTGTAAGGGAAACAACAACACCACAGATTTTACGGTTAGAAAACGTCTTAAAATGTAGACGTCTACATTTTGAGACACTATTTGGAACGAACTGTGAACACCCCAATAGTCTAATTGTAGTCTCTATTAAAGCATAAACAGACGGCAGCGTTCATCCGGATCAACTCGGGAATTAACTGCAATTGATCCGAATTAAGTCCGAGTTAGTCCGGTTCAACGCTGCCGTGTGTTTAACCTTTTAGGGCCGGTTTCTCCATCTCTGGTTAACACTAACTCCCCGGTTAAACATTGTTATCGACGTTCTAACACCATGCATATAAAAGGGAGTCGATAAGGTCGGTAACGATGTTTACCGGGGGATTAGTGTTAACCGGAGATAGAGAAACCGGCCCTTAGAGCCGGTTGTTCAATGTCTGGTTATCACTACTTGCCGGTTAAACCTCATTATCGACGATTTCGACATCATGCATATAACATGTGATCGATAAAGCAGTCGTTGTATCTAACCGGAGCTTCTACCTCCGATTTGTGCTAATCAGACATTGAACAACCGTCGTCTACATATTTGTTTATGTGTTTGATATGTATATTCTTTTGCTCTAATTCAGCTTTGCTATCGTCTAATATTTTGTCTAGCACAATGTCTGCAATGGTTGGGCATACCATAAATTTGCTGATAAAGGGTGTTATTATGTTTAAATTAGTTGTTGTCTCTTAAGCAAAACTCTAGCATCATCTGGAATCATATATGTAATACTTCTATATTGCTAGTACAATATGATCACAATGTGTTTTCAATTCGAAATCAAAGAAAGACAGCCTATGAAAATTTTTGTGATTTTAGAAGTATACGTGTATATTTGTAAACTACTACATAGGATGAAGCAAGGCACATAAATACAGGTAGAAGCCAAAATGACGTTGCCCTCATAAGAACCAAACCTTTAAACTTCAACTTCCCTGCAGCAAAAATAGAAGACAGTCCCAAAAAGAGCTAGCTCCGCACTACCCACTGAGGAGCCGATTAGAGAAAAATCGATAAGTATCCACACTTTCTAGAAACAGCTGTGTACGCACATAATTAGTAAAGCGACATTTCAATGAAACAGCGAAATTTTTAAGCCGTAATATTTTGATTTAACAAAATGAGTAAGCGGCACATTCGTAGACTAATAAAAACAAAAAGATATTTATTTAGGAATATTAAGTGAATTTAGGGAAAGTGAAAGTAGTGATCAAGTTGTAGAAAGCGAGGATCTTCATAAAACCATAAAACTAGGCTTCCTCATGTGGGCACCAAATTTACCAGCATTAATATTTTTCAATGATATTCAGGCAGCGCCGAGGTTTGTAGTCGAACAGTACACTGTTTAATTTTTGTTGCAATTTTCCAAATAGTTTTTTTTAATCAACAATTAAAAATTTTTGCAGTGTTTTGGAAATTTTTATTTTTCTTTGAAAGTAAGTGTCCGAATGAAAACAAATTTTGGGTGCAGATTTAAGAAACGTTAAACTATACAATGAAATTATTTGCGTTACAAAACTATTTTTTTTGTTTGCTTTTCGATAATTTTTTTATGAAAAATTTAACTTTTAGGCAATTTCTGCGCCTCGTGGACGAAAAGTTTTGACAACTTATGTAATAAACATTTGTGCATTTATCTATGAAAAAAATGCGTGCATTTCGATATAGTTCGGTCGGAATGAATATTTATTTGCCAGCGTGCGCGCCCGACTCCCGCGGGCATGCGAAATTCGAGCATGAGAAATAAAAGTGGAACGATTGAAACGTGCATTTCTTTCTTGCGCAAGAAGTCAACACGGATTGCGCGCGATCCAGCTACGCGATTCGGGCCCGCACGCTGGCAAATAAAAATTCATTCCGACCAAACTATATCGAAATGCACGCATTTTTTTTCATAGATAAATGCAGAAATGTTTATTACATAAGTTGTTAAAAATTTTCGTCCACGAGGCGCAAAAAGTGCTTAAAAGTTCAACTTTTCATAAAAAAATTATTGAAAAGCAAAAAAAAAACAAATATTTTTGTAACGCAAATAATTTCATTGTATAGTTTAACGTTTCTTAAATCTGCACAAGGTTACAAGCTCGAGCGTATTGTGTGAAAGACTGAAGCCCACCGTCAATGAACTGTTTGGGCCTTATCAGTGTGGCTTTCGACGTGGCAAATCCACCATGGACGAGGTATTCACAATACGCCAAATCTTGGAAAAGACCCGCGAGAAAAGGATCGACACTCACCACCTATTTGTGGACTCTAAAGCCGATTTTGACAGCACTAAAAGGAGTTGCCTATATGCCGCTATGTCTGAATTTGGCATCCCCTCAAAACTCACACGGCTGTGTAAAAAGACATTGAGCAATACCACCAGCTCCGTCAGAATTGGGAAAGACCTCTCCGAGCCGATCGTTACTCAACGGGGTTTCAGACAGGGCGACTCCCTTTCATGTGACTTCTTTAATCTGATGTTGGAGAAGATAATAAGAGCTACAAAACTGAACCGCTCAGGAACAATTTACTTCAATAGCGTGCACTTGCAGGCTTATGCCGATTACATCGGTATCAAAAACCGCGAAGTCTGCTCTGCCTTTTCCAAGTTGGATAAGGAAGCAAAGAAAATGGGTCTGGTGGTAAACGAGGACAAGACGAAGTATCTCCTGTCATGAAACAAACAGGCAGACATTCGAGCATTGGTACCCACGTCACTGTTGACAGTTACAATTTCGAGAAAGTAGAGAATTTTGTTTACTTGGGAACCAGCATTAACACCGATAATAATGTCAGCATGGAAATCAACGCAGAATCACTCTTGCCAGCAAGTGCTACTTTGGGCTGAGTAGGCATGCCCGTGCTGGTATATGGCATGGACAATGACAACCTCCGATGAGGCGGCTCTTGGAGTATTCGAGAGAAAGATTTTGCGGAAGATTTACTGGACTTTACGCGTTGGCGACGGCGAGTACCGCAGACGATTTAACGATGAGCTGTATGAGCTTTACAATGACATGGACATAATGCTGCGAATTAAAATATATCAGCTCCGCTGGCTTGGCCATGTCGTTCGAATGGACACCGACGCTCCAGCTCAGAAAGTATTCAACTCGGAACCCGCTGGTGGTAGCAGAGGAAGAGGGAGGCCCCACTGCTATGGACAGATCAGGTGGAGAAGGACGTGGCTTCTCTACAGCGCCAAATAAGAAGAAGAAGAATTGGCATAAAGCATGTCACATCAGCTCTTTTCCACCCGGCGTCAAATGGCATAGCTGAACGTTTTGTGCGTACTTTTAATGCAATGTTAAAAAATATACAAGATGGGTTGCCAATTACCGCTGCTGTAATATAGTACCTACCGACTTATCGTTCAGTACCGAATGTTGCAGGTAAGGCGCCTGCTGAATTGTTGCTTGGTCGTACCGTACGCACCTTGCTATCGCAAACGCTGCCAATTTCTCATAAACAAAATGAGGCAAAACAAAACAGCAGCCCAGAGTTTAAACCTTCGCAACCGGTATACTTTCGAAATTACTCTCGAGGTTCAAAATGGCTGAAAGGTCACATCGACCGAGTGCTGGGAGAAATGATGTACGTCATTGAAACTCAGATTGGTTACCAAAAACGGCATCAAAACCAACTCAAAGAAATATGTGAAGAGCTTCCGCTTGCACAATCATATCCGGACGTCGCTACAAAAAGCGGCTGTCCGGAGCAGATCGCCTTGTTGAACGGAGTTGCAATGCTGCCGCTGATTCGAGCACATCACTTCGAGAATTGTCCTTAGCTGAACCACTTCGTAGAAATGATCGCAACAGAAAACCAGTGGATCGATTGAGGCAGAAGATTTTCGAAAAGGGAGGCGTATAAAAGTTATATTTTTATCTATTGCTTTGCTAGTATTCTTAAAGAACTAGCTTAATCTGGCAACATATGTTAACACTGAATTATTACGTACATGAACATATATATATATGTATACTTAATGCATACTCTGTTATGCTCTAACATACATCTGTTATTGGTAATGTTAAACCTCTTTGACATTTAAGCTTTTACTTATGTTTAGTTTTGAATAAAGTTAGTTGCATATCAAACGTTGTTTAACTCGGACTCATAGTATTAATCTAAACCGATAACTTTATCAAGAAGATATTCTTATAAATTTAAGAGCTCTGTTACATGCACGCCTCATACTGTCTTTTCGTTTACACTTGCGACAGAGTTGCCTTGGCTTCAGTTTATTAAGATTATTCAGTAAAATCGCTGGAGAAATTTATCAGAAATGTTTAAAAAAGTTTCCGTACAAATTTGGACAGTTGATTTAAGTTTACACCAGTGTTGCCAATTTGCAGGATTTCGCCCTTTCTTTGGGATTTTATGACTAAAAAGGGCGAATGGGATTTTCTGTCGAAAAACGGGATTTTTTGCATACCATACCAAGCAAGAAAATTTAGTAGTTGATAAACAAGAAAAAGCTGCTCTCTGTGTGGTAAATTAACGCCGTTCATATGAACCCTATCAGCGGAATTTCGTTCACAGTAGATGAATTGTAATAGCAAGTTTATGAGTTATACAGAAAGTAATTCGGAAAAATAAAGTGATATAAGTTAGAAAAACGTGTGGGGAACTCGGAAAGTTGTGTATTTTGAAAACATTGAAAAAATTGCCAATCATTGCTTCTTTTTTCATATGTTTTGAGTTTATAAATTCTGAAAAGTATTTTGAATGATTGTATTCTTTGATAATGCAAATAGTAAAATTTGCGATTGGAAAACGTTTGGGAGGTAGTCGTTAACAAAGGGGCAGTAAATAGTTCAATGGTTACTGATATCAAAACGAAAAAGAGAAATAGATTAAGCGAAAAAGCATTAAATATGTGTAGTCAAATCTAATTTACTTTCTTTTCTTTATAATATGTATTTATTTATTGAATCTTTCTTTCGAAACTAACAATAAGTTTTCAAATCTTACAAACTATCATTAAATTTAAAATTTCTGCCGTAATTTATTTATTTATTTGGTCTACGGACATTTAGATATTTAAGTATGTGTGATATGTTAGAGAGTAGAATAATTATACATATTAATTTATAATAATAATAATTATAATAATATAAAATAGCAGGTTTGGTAGCTGGCGAGGCCTAGTCTTCAGTCTACTTTTGTGTGCGGCGGGCGGACAGGCTGTTGATCATGGTCGGTAAGGCCGGGTTTCCGATCCATGTTCCCGAAGACATTACTTTGTAAGTGTGGCAGGCGGAAAGCTCTAGGTTCCGCTCCGCGCTATGAGCAAGCTGTTGATCATGGTCGGAAAGAACGAGTTTTCGATCCATGTTCCCGAAGTCATTACTTTGAATGTGTGGCAGGCGGAAAGCTCTAGTTTCCGCTCCGCGCCGTGAGCAAGCTGTTCATCATGGTCGGAAAGAACGAGTTTCCGATCCATGTTCCCGAAGTCATTACTTTGAGTGTGTGGCAGGCGGAAAGCTCTAGTTTCAGCTCCGCGCTGTGGACAAGCTGTTGATCATGGTCGTAAAGGCCGAGTTCCCGATCCATGCTCGTATTGTCGTACGCGGTCGCGAAAATATACGAAGCCGATTACAATTGTAATTTATCGTCCCCGGTTAAAGATATTAATTTATTTAGTTACAAAAAAGCGATTCACGTTTACGTTTACCTCATAAACTGAACAGAAATACAGTTCACCAGGTGAAGGATAAGATGCAATGTAAGGGTTTACATGTTATTTATTCAAAATCTCAAGTAAGGTTTTCTTAAAAGTGAGTCGGAGGTGTCAAAATAGTCGTAATGCTTATTAAAGTCCTGGCATGGGCAACGAAAAGCATCATGCATTTAAAAATTTGTTCTACAAATAGTTAGCTTAATGGGCTTGTAATGTCTAGAAGGCCTAGAAGGAAAACAAAACGTGATCTGGTTCATTAGAAAGGGACTATTGACCATCCCGTTCAAGATCTTAATCATGAACAAAACCCCGAGCATCTCTCTACGGCTGTACAGCGTTGGC
The DNA here is from genome assembly GCF_013731165.1 of Rhagoletis pomonella. Classification (NCBI taxonomy): domain Eukaryota; kingdom Metazoa; phylum Arthropoda; class Insecta; order Diptera; family Tephritidae; genus Rhagoletis; species Rhagoletis pomonella. Next base: position 8,316,376 of record NW_023458563.1, read on the forward strand.
AAATTTGTGAGCCACAAGCGGTTTTTGAACGGTGGGAGATTTAATGTCGAATCCCAAGGCAAGACTTGTTCCACAAAGAAGGGGAAACTCCTTGCTTTAGGGAAGCATTGAAGATGTTTGTTAAGGGCTTATATAGATAATCAGCACAACTTATTAGGACACAGGGGGGAATACCATCCGGACCGCTTAGAAAATAATTTTTTAAACTATTCAAATGAAGGAGAACATTGTCAGCGGAGATTGAAGGAATACAGATGTGGTCAAACTGTGGGAGTGGAAAAGGATAGCTAGAAGTTTTTTCATTTGGCTCGACAGAATAGTTCGATTCAAAGTAATTTGCAAACATATCAGCAATCATATCATCATCACTAGAAATAACATCATCTGATTTCAGTGTTGAGGGAAACCCATATATTTTACGTTTTGAGTTAACAAAATGATACAATGACTTGGGATTAGGAACGATGTTAATGCGAATTTTATTAATGTAATTCCTGTAACATTTTCTGCTTAAGGCATTGTATTTATGACGAAGGATGGAGTACGCGGCGTAGTGAGAAGACAGGCCTGATTTTTTATAAAGTTTAAAGGATTTAGTTTTTTGATTTTTTAAATGCTTAAAAGTCATCTTAATCGAAGACGTTAAGTAATGCAATCGTTGCGACAGTAATTGCACTTCAAAAATTTCGCAATTTTTGGTTCATTTAACTAGGGAATCAATTAACAGATACTCGTTTAATTGAACAGTTCGTTCAGTTACAAAAGTTCCGCCTAATTGGATAACCTTATCATTTCAAGTAAGAAAAATGTAAGGAAAAAAATTTATGTTTTTTATTGTAAATACAATAAATAATTAATGTAAACAAATAATTAATGCAATCCATCGTGCTTATTTTGCTTATTTCTAAGCAAGTACGGAACTTTTAAGTAAATGGTCAAGAAATAAATTGCTATTATTTCGTGTGTGTGAATAGTAGTGTACAAGGAGTTTTAACATGTGATATTTTATAGCCTGCTGTCTCACTTTTTCCTTACGAAATAATGGAACGGGCATATATTTCTATTGAAAACAAGGATGCCTTGTACTCGTCAAAAACAAACTTTAGCAACACATAGTAGAAAGCGTAGCAAATTTCTTAACAACTGTGTACTGCTTAAAAAATTTGGCTCAATAAATTTTTCTTGACCATTTCTTGGGCTCTTTTGTTATTCGTCGAACTAAAGAAGTGTTTAAAAATAATAACATAATATAAAATTTGGTTTTTATTAAACCGTAACTTCAATTGCGTTTCTGCTTGCATACAAAAATTTAAAGCCAATGGTTCGTCTTTACGAGAAGGCATTGGTGTTATTAAAGGGATTAAAATAATTTATCTCAAATGGAGAATAACGAATTTAAAAAAAATTAAAACGACGAATATCAAGCAACACTTGTTTGACCGTTGTAATTTTAAAATCCTTGAAATAAACTGAATAAAAAACAAAACATTAAGCTGTACTTAATTTTTGTTATTTTGCGAGCATATTTGCAAGAATATTTACCAATATTTTAGTGCTTATCTAAGCGCTTAAAATTAATTTTTTCGTGCTTATTTTCTTTGGTGCTGCTGATAAGTAATCGGTGAGTAACGATATTTCAAAGCAATAATTTGTGCATTAGCATAGAACATACCAATTAATAATAAAACATTAAAAGGTCCATAAAATTAAGTTATAACTCAAATATTAATGTAGTAAAAAAGAGGATCATTTTAGGACTACTTTTAATCTCTTTTGAATACTATTTTTAAAAATTATTTATGTATTCAAAAAAATATGTTATCAAAACCACAGTATACAGTAAACCAGCCATTGACAATATGCTTATTTGAAAATTAATACATGAAATATTGTGAATGTATAGGATTTTTTGTCATTAACCCATAGGCAACGACTGATGCAAAAGTGCCCACAAATGTTTGTTGATATATTTGAAATGTAAATTTGAACAGCAAAATTCGTAAAAAAATAATTATAATAAAACAAACATATTTTTAATTACCACGTGGGAGGTGGGCTTGGTTATTGGCAGATTTCGCCAAAATTTAACACTAACCTAAATTATACCATAGGCAACTTCGGCACTGACTTTCGTTAAAATATCTAAATTTTGTTCGAGCTAGCGTGCATAAACCGCCTTTACTTGTATTAATTCATGCATTATCCTCTTTCAAATGTGAATAGGCGGCTGAACAAATACATACAAATTTCGTGCATTTGAAAATTAGAGAGTTCTACTTTAAGCTAAGGAATACTAGTTTTACCGCCTAATCGATGGGACTATTTTACAAAGTCAAACCACCATTATTAACTCAAAGTTGTGTTCGGAACACGGTTTGACTTATGTAGGAACTGCATCCGGTCATAATCGCTTTAGCTTCACGCTTGATTTGCTTGGATTTTTTTCTCGTTATTATATTTTATCTGACTTGAAAATATTTTTAACTATAAGAAAATATTTCAATTAGATTTCATTTGGGTTAAGGAAAACGACAACTAAGAAAAAATCTCAACCAATACATTCAAATAAAATGTCAAATAAGCATATTTACATTTTTTGTTTTGGCTATCTGGATTACTGTATACTGTGATCAAAACAACGCAAAACATCAGGCACGAAAAATAATAAATATTTTTTAAATTTTAGCCAAAAGAAACAACTCGTTGTAATCGCCGCAAAATGGTTTTAACTATTCTCACGTATTTGTGTTCGTACGTCCTACTGTAATTAACAATGTGGTTATTGTTGTACAACACCAAAATTCACTAAAGAAAAATTATTTTTAACCAGATAACCAGGCAAGCGGGAACCACCACAATAATTTTTGCGAGTTTAACCAATAAAGATAAAATATAATAATTAATATTTGAGTTTTATTTTTTCGCTTAAATCAAATTATTTTTATTCGATCTTTATTTTTTTTATGAAATATAAGCTGACTTGCAAAACGTCAATTGCTTTGCGTACGTACAAAGTATAATGTTCCACAACGCCGAACTACAAAATGATGACAATGTATACTTTTCCAAAATGCATATACGAGTGAATAATTAATAAAACTAATTATTACAATTATTACAAACGCTCTTAAAATTAATGGACATAGGTAGGTAAAAGGGAATATATAAAGAAATAGGAATATATAAAGAAACAGTGAATACAGGTTGAAGTTTTAAGATTTAGAATGAGAATAGGTCCATTCTTTTGCAACCGAAGAACAAAAGAACACTCGCTTAAATGACGAAATACACGCAAAGCAACAACACAAACTCGGCTATTTATCCGAGTTCAGCCAGGTCGGTTAAAAAATACGCGACCTGAAGGGTAGTGTTGTCAAGTGAAAAAACTGCTCTATTGTGAATTGTTAATGGGAAAGTGGAGAGGGAAAATTTTTGTTTTCATATATACATGATTTATATTTTAAATAAGTATATATATTACGCAAATACTTCACATAATTACTAATTTCTATTGTTTTTTGTGTCTAAATCCCGTTGAACTAATCACATGTTTCTTGCCAGCTACCAGCAGGGTTGCTTAACTAGCTAAAAGGAAATTTTACCAGAGTTGAGAATTCTTTTGTTGCTCGCTTACAAAAAATTTAGCTAATATAGAATAAATAGCCAATTTGAAGTGCTTAAGATTTGTTTCCAATTTTAGTTTATTAGGTAAAGAGTTCCACAACTGCACAGCTCTAACGAAAAACATTATTGAGGTCGCTGAATATCTAAAGTGTGGTAGTATAAAATTGCATGTGAGAGTTGACTGTGTAAAGGTAAGTTTCGACAAAGAAATAATCTGGACAACGGGTGTGGATTAGCTTGTGCAAAAATAGCAGTAAGCGACGGTCAAGGAACTGAGATAAGCTGCAATCAAGAATTTGTATAGAAAGCGCAGATATGTGGTCAAACCTCCGTTTTATGTATACATATTTAGCAGCATTATTAATTAGTAATTGTAATTTGTTCATGGAAGCTTTATCAGGTCAACCATATACCAATGGATCACACCTGTGGGATTTAGGAAATCGACGAGGAGCAATCCTTTATACATTAAAATAAGTATGGCCGTTAAAATTTATCTTGGAAACACTTATTGAAATTGGCATTTTTGGTCCGCCATTCTGAATTCTAAAAAATCATGAACATATTATTTGCCTTATTGATGTCAGAGTTGGGCAAAATTTATTCGAATGACGAATAACAAATGAATAAA
>NW_023458563.1:8321030-8384924 GCF_013731165.1 Rhagoletis pomonella
CCACCTACTATACTGTAAAGCTTCTAGGACATTCACTATAGAACCGGGTCATTGTTGCCGCCAGGGAGTGAAGAGAAAAAAATGTATTTCGCTTTGCGAATAACCGTGCTATGAAATGCCGCACAACTGGAGAATTTCAAGAACGGATATAACACTTTCCTTAGGTTATTTAAAGCGGCAAATGACCACCAAACCTTAATCTTAGCAGACAAATGTGCCAATGAAAATCGTAAACGTGAATTGTTGGTGAAAATGTTGGACCGAAAAGTTTTAATAAAATATATAAAAATTTGGGGCGGGACGAAGTTTGCCGGGTCTGCTAGTATCCTAATATATGCTAAAAACTACTTACGTACCGAATTTTAAGCAAATCGGACCATAAATGCGATTTTTTGGAATAGATCGGTCCCTGGTCCACTTCTCGGAAAAAATTGATCACATATGCTAGTACATGCTAAAAAGCTACCTGCGCACCGAATTTTAAGCAAATCGGATTGTAAATTCGATTTTTTCGAATAGATCGGTCCCTGGACCACTTCCCGGAAAAAATGGGTCATATATGCTAATATATGCTAAAAAGCTACTTACGTACTAAATTTTAAGCAAATCGGACTATAATAAGATTTTTTGGAATAGACCGGTCCCTGGTCCACCTACCCGAAAAAAAGTAAAATTTTTTTAGCCTAAAACATGGTGGTTACCGAAAGCTATTTGTATACAAAATTTCATGAAAATCGGAGCAGCCGTTCGCGAGATTACCTGTTACAAAAAAAATGGACTTCTCTTTATATAATTAGTATAGATATAGATAGATAAACATGCTCAACTTACTGTACAACCAGCTTTATTGTACATTGCATTGTATGTATGTATGTGTATTGTATTTACTCTCTTTACTTGGTTTTACGCAGCTTTAATATAAGCGATAAAAATTCCGATGTTATTCGTCCAACAAAATAAATCGTCACTAGAGACGAACAAAGGCGCCGCTAGTGTCTCGACGGCGAAAAAAGACGCATAAAAAAATTTTACGAAAAAATGCGCTTAATAAAAACTTCGGCGAAGAAAGACGCGTAATCATAGATTTATACTTGGCCAAGGACTGTTACTTCAGCATTATTCGCCAAAAACTCTTTACGGAATGTACATACTATTACAACCGCAAACATAGTTGACCGCGAAGAAAAGTTTACGCGTCCTTATTCGCCGTCAAATATTTTAACGCGTCTTGCTTCGCCGTCAACTATGTTAAGAGTCTTCCTTCGCTGAAGTTTTTCTTATGCGCCTGTTTTCGCGGTCAACTTTTGAGCGCGCGCCTTTATTCGTGTCTAGTGGCGAAATGTTTACAAACAATGAGATAAGAACAGATTTGTTTTTTTAACTCTAACTTCTCCTTGGATACAGAAATTGCAAACCAAAGGTTTGTGTCTACGGGAGGGCATTGGTTACTCTATGTAATTGGGTTTTAAGCAGCTTAATATAAGCGTTGAAAATCCCGATGTTATTCGTCCAACAAAACAAATGTTTACAAATAATGCGATAAAAACAGAGTTTTTTAACTCTAACTTCAATGACATTTCTCCTTGGATACAAAAATTGAAACCAAAGGTTTGTGTCTATAGGAGGGCATTGGTTTTGAAGAGATTAAAAATAAATTATTAAATGTATAACATGGAGTATTTAAAAATATTAAATTCAATTTGGAAAATAATTGAAGGATTCGTAACTTTGTGTAATATAACCTGCACTATTTTTAATAATAGATAAAAAATGTGACAACTACATAGTACATCGATGCACTAACACCACTGCAAATATCTTATTAACCGACTTCCAAAAAAGGAGGAGGTTATCAGTTCGTCGGAATATTTTTTTTTTTTTTTTTTTGTTATGTATGTTACCGCATAACTTTGGACCACTTCAACCGATTTCGATAATTCTTTTTGCAAGGTAGTGTCTCAGAGGTGGTCGCATACTAATCTGGTTGAGATCCGATCAGTGGATCATGAGATATATATATATATATATATTTTTTTTTATGGGAGTTGAAGTCGGTTTTTTTTGCTAAAAATTACTTGTTTTAAATTCTGTCTAGAAACATCAATGGATGTCGGAAGGTCGTTTGGCGTCATTAAACTTTCTAAAACGCCAAGCGCTGATCTTCATTATTTGAGAATATTATGTGAATGACCAGTGTAATTTCTCAATCCTTGAAAAAACTGAATAAAAAAACATTAAGCTATTCCGTTTTTAACCGACTTCCAAAAAAGGAGGAGGTTATCAGTTCGTCGGAATATTTTTTTATTTTATTTTTTTTATGTATGTTACCGCATAACTTTGCACCACGCCAACCGATTTCAATAATTCTTTTTGCAACGGTAGTGTCTCAGGGGTGGTCCCATACTAATTTGGTTTAGATCCGATCACTGGATCATGAAATATATAGATATATATATATATTTTTTAAGTCGGTATTTTTTTTTGCTAAAAATTACTTGTTCATGCATATATTTCTCGGCCTTGGTAATCAGCTACTCCGAAACCCTCCATGTAACAAATTTCAAGTGAAACCAATCATGTTGGATTTCGAAAAACGCCACCCATCTATTAAAAGTTAACATTTGTAACGAATTTTCAAGATTATAACCGATTTTTGTTTACCTGTTGAAACCAATCGCACCCTCTCATCTAAAATTCTGTACCCGCCTCCTTTCTGAGCTCCTGTTCGTCAGGAGAGAGCCATTACTGCACTTTTTGCAACAAAATACTCCTTAAGCATTTGCAGGGAGGAGAATATAAGATCTGTGGACATTTCGAGGAAATACTAACAAAGAGAACATTTTTTATTTTAATACGCTTAACTCAGTCTGGGTGGCTTAATTTTCCGTTGCGAACTAAAGTGGTTGCTGTCATACCAATCACTATATATCTACGCCTATCAGATTTTATAGTGTGCAACAAAGCAGTCGAATACACATGCACATACATACATACATACATAGGTCATACATATGCGTATGTGTATACATATGTATGTATATGGCAAGGCCCTGCTTCCACGCGCTTGTTAAAAATACACTACATAGTTATTGAGTTATCAACCCGTAAAACAACTTTTATTAATAAATCTATAAAGAGGTATAAGAGCTGAGCGGTGTGTCTGTGACGCACAGTGTATTATTTCAATTATCAAGAAAATATTAAATAAATAATTTTATATTATGGAAATTCAAATCAAACTGTAAAATTCGTATAATAAATGCTTGATAAAGAGGAAACAATAAAAACTAGAAAAGTGAAACTAAAGTTTATAGCGGGAGAGGACCTTATTCAGAATACCATTTCAACTTACTTTTCAAGGTATGTTGTATTTAGTGAAAATGAATTTTTGTGATTTTAATGAACTAGGACTGAGTTCTTCATGTTATGGTAACTTGATGTTGGATTAAATTTAATTTTAGCAGTATATAAGTTTAACAAGACTCGCAAACTCGTTATCCGTGGTTATTCGATTTAATTTTGATTTTAGTTTAAGTGGCGCTAATCTTAGGCCTTAAATAACATATCTTTAGCTGCTGGAAAGTACAGGTCTTGATGCATTCTCCTTTTTCAGGAAATATGTCAATTTTAAGGAAAGAACTTTTTGAAAATTGGCATCAGAAAAGTGATGCAAAAGACGAAAACAAGACTGTTCTTTCATATGTCATAAATGGATTAAACTTAAGTGACTGAAGTCAGAAAGGCAGTTTTTAATTTTACGAGTAAGTGGAAAAGTTGCAGGCGTATCTTAAAAGATTTTCGCAATAAAAATCAAAAGTGGTTAGAAAAGGTTTGATTATACAAAGATTTAAAGCAGAAGTGGGTTTATTACTAGATCTTCCAAAACAAGGTTTTGGGACGACCAATGATGGCAATACAGCCAGACGCTTTTTCGGAGTCCTTGTTGTTTTCAGAAATAACAGGAATTGATGAAAATTTGCTATCATACTCCAAACTATGTCAGGCGGATTCTCCTCAATTCAGAAACATTTCGAAAGAATGCGTTTTCAACCGCAAAAATATTTGTGGACTTTTACCTATGGTACTACATGCCCACGAGCATCCACAAAATTTTAATGCATGGGGCAGGCGTAATTAAAACTGCAGTACTTCCAATAGGAATGTTCTCAGAGGAAGCATTGGAGAGTAGAATTAAGGATTTTAAGAGACATAGACAAGATAACACAGAAAGATGCCGCGTAGTAAGACTATGGAAGATTTATTTAATATTTTACTTTTGTCACCTGATCCCTTAATATCCCCAATATCGAAAAATTAACTAAACATTAAAAAAAGACATTATATAAAGAAGTACTAAAACTATTGTCCGACCCAGAAGTAAATTTTGAGCAACGTTCTGACCTATCAGACCTAGATGAAGAGTCTAACTCAGTTTTAGTGATTAGATTTATTTGGAGGTTTGCAATACATATTTCTCTTATTAAATAAATTTTGTATTTTTACTTTAGTAAGTTTTTTTCAATATACTAAAAACTGGTTCACGTTTATAAATATTTATGAAATGCTAAATAAAATGAAATTGTAGTCTTAAAAATATGGGAATATAAATAATGAGCTTAATAAAAATTAAAAAAAAGGTTAAGACCAAAAAAACATGAACACAATTGTGTGAAAATGATATATTTATGTTTGAGTACTAATTGATAAGTAAAAATAGTATTATAAATCATATATTTAATCCGTGATTTAATATCAGCTAGATTGATGAAAAATCACACTGTGCGACGTACATATTTATTTCGAGATATCAACTTAGCAACTAAGTTTTTTCTTATTGATTTGTTTTATAACACTGATCGCACATTTCATACGAGCAAATCAAAAAGTTAACGAGTTATAGTCGCTGTAGCGCATAAAACAAAGAAACACAGCACTTTTGACAGTATAATTGTGCTGTAACAAGTTCGGAAAGGTTCATTTGGAAAGCTAGATGCCGTGAAAATTATTATCGTTTGTGTGGTAAATAGTGGAGGGTTATTGCAATCGAAACGATTGGCTTTAAGTCTATCTGGAAAAAAAACAGAACTCTTTTGGGTAAGAAATTTTGACAAATGGAACTGTATTTTCTAAATAGTGTTAGATTTTTCTATACATATATACATATGTTTTTGGTAGTTTTGGTATTAAGTACATACATACATATGTATGTATATACAGATTGCATATAAGTAAGAACTTCTGGCATTTGCATAAGACATTAGGAAAAAAATGTATGGGAAAACAAATGTCATCTCAATCAAAGACGTTAAGTAATGCAATCGTTGCGACATTCATTGACTACAGTATTCCCCACTTAATTGCACTTGAAAAATTTCGACATTTTTGGTTCATTTAACCTGGGAATCAATTAACAGATACTCGTTTAATTGAACAGTTCGTTCACTTACAAAAGTTCCGCCTTATTGGATAACCTTATCATTTCAAATAAGAAAATACGTGTGATAGTTTTAAATATTTATTTAATTCTTTGAATTGTGTTTGTATAATACTTCTAAGTTTAAAAGGAAAAATTTAAGGGGAAAAAATTTATGTTTTTTATTGTAAATATGTTTGTATACTTGAACTCACATTTTTAGAGATCATTGTTATAAAAAATAAAATAAAGGGGATAAAATTGAAGCTCATATTTTTAGAACTCTTAGAACTCTTCATGCTGATTTCAGTCTTTTTTAGCGCATGTAAAAAATTAAGAAGATATAGGAGGTTAAGTTAAATTTTTCGATATTTGGAAATGTCAATATCTTATGAACTACATAACCGATTAAACAACTAATGATGTCAGAATAAAGATGATTAGTTTATCTTTCAGTTGATGTACATAATTTTTATGACTTTTATATTTTTAAGACATAAATTCTAAAAAACAAAAAAGAAATCAACTTTTTCATAAAATCAGAATTTTTGAAGAAAACTGCATAATTAATGCTACAGAAATTTATATTATTTAGAAAGTACAAGCTATTTCTTATATAAAAAGGTTTTTTGTAAGGCACAATTTAACGAAACTAGTGGTAAAAATCGAAATTGTATATCTATTTTTTTTAAAGGCGTTTGCCTAAAATTTTTATTTTATAAACGGCTATGGTAAATTCGTCGTAAAAAAGGTATTAAAATTACCTTTGATTTGGCATCAATACTTTTCTAATCGGTCAAGTGGTTTCCGAGATATTAAACACTGAAAGATAGGAAAGTTGAAGTTTAGCCTGTTATATTTTCTTTGCTATTTACTTACCAAGGCACATAAATACAGGTAGAAGCCAAAATGACATTGCTCTCATGAGAACCAAACCTTTAAACTTCAACTTGGTTTTCTTTTATTTCCTATATTTCGTTACGCTTTAGATGTCATGTCGCTTGATTTTTGTTTTTTTTTTGAATATTCGTTAAAAACAAATTTGAATTAACATTTGAATTTTTGTAGTGTTGTGCGGCTTATACTTAGTGCATGTGTTAAAAATGCAGCACCTGAAGCCTTGTTTTTATGTGGTGTTAAATATAAATCAGAGGCCACTAATTTTTTAACGTGCCTCAATGTCCTTAGCGTAAGAAGCGTTGGGAAAGCAGCTGTGGGGTAGAGCTGCAGCGAAATACCTTGCTGTGCGTTAAACATTTTAAAGCAGCAGATTTCATAAATGCACCGGGAGGTACAAAAGGCACGTTTGATGCCAAGTGCTGTTCCTATGACCCTTATGCCGGAAAGTCCCTCCAACAACACTGCAACTCTTAAATCAAAGACAGAAAACAACAAACAAATTAACAAATTTTAACTAAAGAAAATAAATAAATACAATTAAACTTCAAATTTACTTAAAAACGTCAACCAGTGAAATGGAATTTTTTATTTTTCCTTACACACGCTCATTTTTATTTTTACTCTCCCGAAAACTTTGACTTTTGTAGGTTTAATGTCAATTTGGCTTCTACCTGTTTTTATTGTACCATGTTTACTTACGAGTCAATCCACGCCAACTGTGTCAATGAATTTTCATTGATTTTCTGGAAAGTGAAGACAATTGTTGGAATCTGTAGATAATTATAGAACAAAAATACACTTTGGACGGTTTTTCGAAATTGCACTTCGTTTTTGTTTTTTTTTTGGTATTATAAGAATATTGCAATTTCTGAGAGAAAAATTCGTAACTCGCGACCCATTTGATGAAATTTGATGAATTTTTTTTTGAGAGTTGCTGAAGCTTTTCCCTTTACAATAAAAAGATTTGCAGAATAAAATTTGCAAAACCATTAATTATTTAATAACAATAATTTAAACAATTGCAATTATTTATATATTCTAGGCCCGCGATTGCAGTGAAATTTTGCACAATATACTCTAAACTCTTGTTTTTAAATTCCAAAAAGAAAAAATTGGTCTTTCCAATTTTGACAGTCGCTATCGATTTTTTTCTCACCTTTAAGCCTTGAGTAAATAGCTATTATTCGTCTTTACGGGAAGGCATTGGTCTTATTAAAGGGATTAAAATAATTTATCTCAAATGGAGAATAACGAATTTTTAAAAAATTAAAACCACGAATATCAAGCAGCACTTGTTTGTCCGTTGTAATTTTCAAATCCTTGAAATAAACTGAATAAAAAACAAAACATTGAGCTGTACTTAATTTTTGGTGTTTTGCGAGCATATTTGCAAGCATATTTACCAATATTTTAGTGCTTATATAAGCGCTGAGTAACGATATTTCAATGCAATTATTTGTGCATTAGCAAAGAATATACCAATTAATGATAAAACATTAAAAGGTCCATAAAATTAAGTTATAACTCAAATATTAATGCATATAAATGTAGTAAAAAAGAAGAAAATTTTAGGACTACTTTTAATCCCTTTTGAATACTATTTTTAAAAAGTATTTATGTATGTATTCAAAAAAATATGTTATTAAAACGCAAAACATCAGGCACGAAAAATAATAATTGTTGTTGGTTTATATTGTGATGATGTAAAAATATTGTTTTCCTTTTTTTAGTCCTGAAGATGCCTTCAGACTGAAGGCGAAATATCGACCAAAATAAAACTAAAAAGTAAATAAAACAGAAAAACATTTAATGTTTTATTTAACATACGGCCTATAGCTCAAAAATAATTATTAAATTATACTCAACGGCCAATAAGCAACACAATCATTTTTTAAATTTTAACCAAAAAAATCAACAAGTTGTAATCGCCGCAAAATGGTTTTAACTATTCTCACGTATTTGTGTTCGTACGTCCTACTGTAATTAACAATGTGGTTATTGTTGTACAACAACAAAATTCACTAAAGAAAAATTATTTTTAACCAGATAACCAGGCAAGCGTTAACCACCACAATGATTTTTGCGAGTTTAACCAATAAAGATAAAATATAATAATTAATATTTGAGTGTTATTTTTTCGCTTGAATCAAATTATTTTTATTCGATCTTTATTTTTTTGGTGAAATATAAGCTGACATGCAAAACGTCAATTGCTTTGCATACGTACAAAGTATAATGTTCCACAACGCCGAACTACAAAATTTTGACAATGTATACTTTTCCAAAACGCATCCAAAAATATATCGAAAGGCATCGCTAGAGCAATCAGCGCATCAGAAACAAAGTTGATGCTTCTTTTGTTATTGGTTACCATTGGTGTTTTAAAAATGGAAAATTCAGAAGATTTGCTCATTGCTATATTGAATATTTAAAATATGCAATGTATATGGTTGCAATGTATCGCATATCTGCATATACAAACAGTTTGAATACCGCAGTATTACAGTATCCGAACATTGTATTGATACGTTATTGTATTGATACGCTTTGGAAGTCAGCCATAATGATTACACTGTGTGACAGCGAAAAAACACTTTTTGCGAGACATATCTCAAATTGTAGGTATAGTCAAGTATACAAAACTGCATACTCAGAATTTCCAATACACCCTTAAAATTCGGAGTTAGGGGCCAAAAACCCCTTTTTCCATAGGTGAAGGCATATATTGGCCCATAACAAAGATTTTGGTGCATTGAAAAGAAGACCGCTTCTACAGATGTATACATTTTTCATTTTGTAATTTCAGAGAAACTGTCCAAAATATACCAAAAATTTCAATTTTTGGAAAAAAGGTCCTTTTTGAGTAACGGGTTTTTCCACTATTTTGTGCACCAGTTTATATAGTATAATTTGTAGCTAGAATCTCCTGTCAATTTTGTTTTCAATAAGGTATAAATTTTGAAGATCCATTGAGGTTTGGCTAACGTAATTAGTTCCTTTATTTAATATCCACAATTTTTTTTTTCATGGAAATACAACTAGGTTACTTACTTACTTGCCCGTTTCTCGTTTAAGCGACCAGCAATAGTTCGAGCGCATATTTGTGATATTTTTGCCAGCAAACCTTCTTTCTATAACTTGCATCTCCTGATGCATTTGCTCCTCTTGTTCATCACTGAACTGACACAGTAGTGAAGTAAGTGAATTTTGATTTACATTGTATATACATCCCGTAGCTGAATATGCATTCAGAAACTCATTAACGATCTCTTTGTGGGCCTTTTGTTGCCTAGAAAATTTGTGCACAAAGATTGAAAGCTATTCCAGGCTCTTTGTTCAACTGGACTTAGTTTAGATGAAATTTCAGTATCCTTCATTAGCTTACGAATCTGAGGACCAATAAAAACCCATTGAAATTAACAAGATTCAATTAATAAGGCATGAGCAATAACATCCAGAAATAATATCGGAACTACCTTCTTTTATTTTAGCATCGCTTAATCTCGGGAATTGAGATTTTATATGACGAAACGCTTCACTGTGTACATTAAGCCTTTTAACAAACTGCTTCACGTAACCCAGCTTTAAGTGCAGTGGTGGCAAAATTATATTTTCAGGAGCCACGAGTGGAATTCTCAACACAATTTTCTCGCCAATTCGAAAGGGATTTCGTTGAGGCCACTCATTTCTTTCGTACTTAAGCGGTGCACGGCTATCCCATTCACAAAAGTAACAGGGGTATTTTGTGTAACCTCCTTGCATACGCATCAGTATTGTTAAAATTTTAAGGTCACTGAAAATTGCCATTTGTGCATCGCATAGTTTATCAAGTGAAGAATTTTTTCAGTTGAATCCTATGTTTCTTTCATACTAGTGACGTACGCTAATGGAACCTAAGGCATCTCGTTGAGCACATATAAAAATTGCATGTAAAGCTAGTACTGAAAAAATTTATTTTCCAACCAGAATCTGTGTAAATATACGTACAAGATGTTCAAGATTTGATTTTGAACATGAGATGTTTAAAAAAAAACACATAAAATGTTTAAAATTTCAAAAGCTTTGAAAGCAAAAATATATTTTTTACTAATAATAAACATTAAGTACTCATTAATTTACTCAGTTTTAAACATTTTGTGTGTAATTTTTCTCTACGTGCACTCTAAAAAGAAATTGTGTAGATTTCCTACCTTAAAGGTAGGTTACTGATTTCCTACGTTATTATTCGCGAAATTACGTGCTCGATTATTTTGTTTAAATTTCGGACATTTTAGAGTGTAATATAGCTGCTGTGGTGTGCGTAAATTTACTTCGAAAGTGTGTACAAGCTACAAAATACACATCTGCTGTTTGATTTCACCCGTAAAATTGTGTAAAGCCGCTAACAAAAATGATTTTTTAAATTTACCAAAAAATTTAAAAAGTAAACAAAAATATACTCAATTTATAGTCGCATTTTTAAACAAATGTTTTAGAGTGTGACAAATTTGGTATGTAAAAGCATGACTGAAAACTGGTTTTGAACCGAACCGGTTTTTGAACCGAACTTTCGCTTTTTTCGAACTCCGAACCGAACCACGAACCTAGCCGTTTTTTTTGGAAATCCCAAAACCGAACCAAAAACCACTCCAAAAAATGGTTCGGTTAGGTTCAAAATGAAAATCCCCTATGGCTACGGTGACCATAAATATATTTCGAAAATGCAGGACAATTTTTCAAAAAATTAACCTACATATAATTGCGTAGTATAAAAATAACAAAAATATACTACATATATACATTCTTCGTCATTTGAATAGCGCACCCTTTTTTTGATTTTCTACCATACAAAGTATGCTTGACAAAATTTTTATATGGAAGAAAATGCGCAGCACCGTCAACAAAAAAAAAAATTGTCGCCCCTATGATTATTTTTTTTTTTAATTTTCAAAAATTTTTTAAATGGGATGTAGACGTAGAATATGCTATATTTTTATAAAAAGTTAATGAATATTAAACAAACAAAAGGAAAACTGTACCTACTAAGTATTGGGCTGTATGAATAAAAATAAGCAATTGCTTTTTCTTGAAATTTCAGACCTTTTACTCAATTTATTCAAACAAAATTGGAGTAAAAGGTATACAATTTTAAGAAAAGGCAATCGCTTAGTTTTTATTCGTACGGCCCATTAAAAGGATGCGCTATTCAAATAACCAAGAGTGTATATTTCTTAATTATTAATCCAATTTTAAATTTTTAACATAAATCACATTTGCTTCATTGGTATTAATCCTTTAGTAATGAATATTTACGTATTACTTTACACGAAATATGAACCTCTGTAAAGTAAATTTTTTAAGCAAACTTTGGGTCGTTGAACACGAAAAAAATAAGTGTTTTCGAGATTTGTTCGAAAAACGTATTTTTAGTACTTTTTCAATTATTCCTCAATATTTCATGAAACGACTAACAGTTCGAAAGGTATTGATGGGCTCTTTGCAATAATATATATTTTTTGTGCCGATTGTGTTCCGTAACATCTAAATTTCTCATCAGATTTTCATTTACTGTAAAAACAAAATGATTGTAATTTAAATTTTTCGATTTTGGTCGCTTGTAACACTAATAATTTTCTTCGAAATTGGCAAAGTAATATATTTTTGTAAGAGGACTGTAGGTCGCTTATATTGATCGGTTAATTTTTTCATGAGATATTGACGAATAGGTCCGAAATGTACCAAAAACACGTTTTTCGAAAAAATTACGAAAACGCTTGTTTGAAAAGAAAATTGGCTTGGAAAATATTTTTTTTTCTTAAGCGATTACCACAAAATTTGTAGAACAGTGTTATCGATATATTTGATGCTGGTCTTCAATTTCTCGTCATCTATTGTCCATAACCGTACAGTATTTATAACGCATTGACTAGTTGAACCTTCAAAACCAGCTTACCCTTATGTAGTTATCAATTAGTTATCGACACTGCTTTTATTTCGATTAGGAAAAGTTAATTTTAAAATATCGAAGAAAATGCGGGACAAAGGCAGGACACTTGGAAAAAATCAGTACATTTTGGGGGTTTTCTGTTTTGAAAAACTACGCAGGACAGACCTTTAAATAACAGTACGGTCCTGCAAAAACCAGAACGGATGGTCACCGTACCTATGTCATTTTTCACGTTTTGTAATACATATTCTTCTCTAAATATGCAACTCGTATGGTAAAACCGTAAAAAACATTTTTGTTTGATGGCAACTACGTGAGTTGTAATTTCGCCCATATAAAGAATGATTGAAATGTTTTTATATGGAAAAAATGCTTAACAACGCCAACAAAAAAATCAAAGAACTGCATACTCGGATTTTTGTAGTTCCGATAAAAAAATTTATACTTTCATGTAATTTTTTTTAAATTTGTAGATTTTTTTTAATTTTCGTACCAAGTTTTAAATTAGGATTTATATGGTTTTTGTTATATAAAGAGCTACATGTTGCACTCCTATTATTTTGACCATTGGCATACTTGTACATATGAAGTTAAGGCCTAGTATAAGCTCCAACCTACCGAAAATGAGGGTTTCAACATTAAGCAAAGATTTTGAGTGTCAATTCGAAATTCTGAGTATGCTGTTGTTGTCTACTCGACTAGGCTCACAACTTGTCCAAACCTTAAAAAAGTTGATGAAAAATTTTCTAATTTCGCCTTGATCGCATTGATTTATTTTTGTTTATATTACGCATTTTCTACCATACAAAAAAAAATTCCCACACACTTTGTATGGAGAAAATCCGCAATAAATTACCATTAATCAACTTAAAACTTAAAAATTTTTTCCTAGAAACTTTTATTAGATGAAACTTTGCAGAATTTTCATAATTTTTCCACAAAGTTTGAAACTTGGATTTATATAGTTAAAAATAAATGAACATTAAATAAACAAAACAAAAGTACCAAAACTTGCTGAAATGTCGTTCCCCTATTTATTTTTCCACCACTATATAGTCGGCCGCTGTGGTGTAGTGGTAAGCAGTGCGCGCTTCCATTTCGCGACGCCTGGGTTCAAGCCCTGGTCAAAGCAACATCGCAAAAAATAAAGAAAAAAGGTTTTTGCTTAACAGCGGTCGTCCCTCGGCAGGCAATGGCAAACCTCCGAGTGTAATTATGCCATGAAAAACAGCTCTTCATAAAAATACAATCGCCGTTCGGAGTCGGCGTAAAATCAAGGCGCACGCCACAAATCGGAGGAGAAGCTCGGCCAAACGCTAACACATGTGTAACCAAACTATTATTATTATTATATATGTGGATATTTGAATTTGGTCTTAGTAAAAGAGCCTTTATTTTTATGTTATAGATTTGCCTTATTTTTGCAATAATTGTATCCTTTAGCATAAAAAAAAATTGAACGGTTGAACCGAACCGAACCGCGGTTCAGCGATACTCATGAACCAGTTGTTGTACCGGTACAAAGTTTTCCTAAGTGGTTCGAACTTCGAACCACTGAACCGAACCGCCCCGATTTTTGGAGTGGTTTGCAGGCCTTGTAAAAGTAAACAGATAGTGAATAATTTTGCGGACAATAGGAGAGGAAACTGCTTACTTCTTTTTATATGCGTAAATTTAAACAAAAAATTTTGAAGAGCAAATTTTAAATAAATGTTTAGAACTCAGCAAACTAATTTGAAATTTGTTCTACGTCACACATATGATAAGTAAAAGTAAACGAGCAGTGTTTAATTTAATTAACACGGTGTGTAAATTTGCATTCATGAAGAGAGGAAACTTGTTACCTATCTTAATATGCGCAAATTTAAACAAAAATTGTTAAGAGTGTGGTTATGTGCAGCAATACAGCTTTTAAGCTTAAAGAGCATTCAAATATTGAACAAATTTTAACTGTTAGTTACTTTATATACTTTTACACGATCCATCGATGAAAAGACGCCTATGTTTTGGTTCGTAGTTGTAATCAAAGAGGGCAAACAGTTCAGCCACATCCGCGCAGTAAGCCAAGTTGTTTGTGTCTTTGTAAATTTTGAAAACTTGCTGAAACATCAAGCGATCATTACTTTGACATTGTGTAATTGTAAATTCCTCTACTACTACATTCGACTGTTATAATCTAGAAGCGAGTACTTCCCTTTGCTGAAGTGCTATTCCTAGATCTCGAACCAGATCATGAAAATCCTCGTTAGAAACCAAATGGCGCTCGGATCAACGCGACCCAGATGGTAGAAACTCTTCACCGCCATCCTCTGACGAAAATTCTTCAGCTTCGTTCCACTTTTGCTTGACACTACTTGTGCTCTTTACTTGATGAAGGGCTAGTATTGGCTTCGAAACACTGGAAACATTGGCATATTTGATATTTTTACGGGTTTTATAACTATGTCCCAAAACATCTCTTTTACAGAAGTGGCAATCATTTATGTTATAGTACAACTGAGGATGCCATATTATGGGAATTGAATATGGGAAACTCAAGGTTTGATCGGTTTATGTTTTAGGTAACTTCGGATTTATTGAACAATACAAACAAGCATACTCTGGCTCATACCACCGACTCTTTACATATGATTTGTTGAAAAAAATGTTGTAATTTTTAACCAAACCACCATTATTTTCTGTTTTTTTTTCGCGATTTTTTTGTCTACAAACAAGCCGCAGATATAGCGAAATTGATTGCGATTTTCACAAATTTTTTAACACGTGTAGCACTTTGATAAAATCGAATTTTCGCAATTTTTGCAAAAAATAATATATACTTTGAATAAATTTTGGCTCGTTGCATACATAATTAAGCAATTGTAGTACGCATATTTCACAGTGGAAATTGATTAAAGTAGAATATCCTAGGAACGCCTACGCGGATATAAAAAATTTATATGTCGTTGAAAACAGAATTGACAAGAGATTGTTTCGAAATTATTTTACATATACACTGGTGAACAAATTGTTCGAGAAAATCGTTATTAAAGATGAAAAAAAAATTATTTTCGATATTATTTTCGTATACTGTTAAAAGCACATTTTGCTGTACAATGCTAATCTTTATTACTATTTTAAAGTCTAAAAATAATTACATTCGAATCGGCTGCATACACGAGGATGTTACTAAGTGCGATTGAAAAAATGGAACAACATGGTTGCTATATACATAAGCTTTTCTCCTAACAACAGAGTTGCCATGAATTTTAAGGTTACAATAGTTCTCCCCTGCTTAAATTACGCCGAGTAGTCTCTCAAGTAGACTGGTGTCCGATGTTGCCGTGCGGTTCTTCTTACTGGTTGTGGTGTTGATACCGTTGTGTTGTATTTTCTGATGTCGGAAGATCCTGTTCGATTGGCAATGGTTATTGTTAAGGTCCTGTTAATCTGGTGAACCGGCCTCCGTATCAGATTATGTGGCTTAATTAATGTGGGAAATTTTGTTGTTGAAGGTGTCGCACATTTTTTCTATATACAAAAATTATCAAACAATATTTTATATGGTGAAAATTAGCGACACCTCCAACAAAAAAATTGCTAAAAGTCAATGGTAAGTCCTAGCCACCTCAAACTTGCACTTTGTTATACTAAAATTGAATGGGCTAAAAAACTGCATACTCAACTTTTTCCTAGAGAGCGTAAATAAAAAGTGCAATATATGAAAGAAATTTTGACGAAAATTCTTTAATTTTGCACAAGGTTTGGAACTCTGATTTGTGGGGTTTTTTGTTGTAGAATTAACCATATTTTTATAAGAAATTATTTCACACAGAAAGTGACGATTCTATATTCTATTCTATTCTATTCTATATTCGACATTATTTCTCATATTGAAATTTATGTACAGATATTTATTAGGTAAATGAAAATTAAAGAAAATGTAATACATCGCAATATCTTATGAATATATTTTGCATGAATTTACATAAACACAAACTTCATCGTTTAAGACATTTACATAAACCATATCGAGGGCTTATATTCAATACCCTCTATCTGCAATAACTCAATTTTTCAGGAGAGCAAAAAAACCGCTTTGACAGCTTTTTTTAAAAATGTTATTAATTTTAAGTACACACGCATGGTTTAAAAATTCACGCTATATACTAAAACTAGTTTTTTACTTTTAATTCATTTTATTTTAGTTTAAAGATCAGATAGAGGTTATTGCAATTCGAATTATAACTATTTATATAAAAAAATTTGCTGATAGAGGGTTTTGTAGAATAATGAAAATGTCAGTTCTTTACATGTAAATACTATGTTAAACTGATTTACTGTCCGTTCAGATGAGGAAATTTCCTTCGTTTTTAGCTGCAGCTGATTCCGCTGTAAATGCCGACCAGTACGCGGGAAAAGCACCGACGACAATTGTAACACCAAGCCCTTTTGTTACGGCAAAAGAACAGCTGGTATCATATCTGGAACTGTCTGTGAAAATAAGCTCCCAGGTCATTTATGAGTATGAAACTGGGCAAATGCCCTTGCGGTAGAGTTTTTACTTAAATAGGCATCGGAGTAGATATGATGTCCAAATCTTTGATGTAGCTTAATATACGGAATAAATCTGATTACTTGCTTCATCAGTTTTTTTTTGTTAAAGCAGGATTCGACGTGAGAGATAGCTTTTATTACCGAGGTGGGAAATGCAAGGATGCTTCTTCTCCTCTGCTGCATTGTAAGGTCTTTCTAGCAATTAAGATGTTGTTTTGCGCAGTGCCCATAAATTACGAGTCCAAAGTCAACTTTTCCTAATATAAGAGCCCTAATTACATTTACGAGTGTAGTTATACGGACTAAAGAATACTTAGATGATAAAATCTTTATAATATTTAGTCTAGCAAGTAAGCTTAATTTACATAATGACAGTCCGATATTTTCAATGTATCAGTATAGAGGAGGGGTGTTAGATAAGGAGGGGGTTGGATGTATATATTTGTATTTTCTGCATATGTGAAAAAATTACTTTTTCAGCTTAAATCTTAGATCCTGAAGATTTGGACTAATTGATTAGATCGCTTAGTATGTTAGTAAAAATTATTTTTACTTGCGTCAAGTCCCAAGTCTTAGAAAAAATTAAAATATCATTAGCGTAAGCAAGATGATATACGTGCGTGATCTTCCGGTTGTAAAGGAAATACTTGATAACATTGTACATCCTCTCACTAATTTTCCAGGGCTTTAGTTATAGCAGAATAACATGGGAACCTATTCTGTCATAAGCCTTCTCAAAATCTAAACTTAGAACTGATACAAGATTTATTGGCGCAAGAGCCGTAGAGGAAAAGTGATCAAAAATTAACAGAGGGTCCATAACACTTAAGCCTTTTTGGAATGCGAATTGGCGCGGATTTGTTAAGTAATTTTGTTCGGCAAACCACATAACCCTTTTTGAAATAATTTTTATACCCGAGCGCACTTGTGCACAAGGGTATACTAATTTTGTTCACATAACGGTTGTTTGTAACAGCCAAAACGAATCGAGATAGATATAGACAAATGTATACATAAATGATCAGGATGAAAAAAGAAATCGATTAAGCCATGTCTGTATGTCCGTCCGTCTGTCCGTCCGTCCGTGTACACGATAACTCGAGCAAAAATTGAGATATCTTAACGAAATTTGGTATGTAGGTTTCCCTTAATCCAAGGTAGGTTGGTATTGAAAATGGGCGAAATCGGACTTTAACTACGCCCACTTCCCATATAACGGTAATTTCCAGAAATTCGAAAACTGCGATATTTTAGTAACTACTGAAGATAATTCACTCAAAATTGATATTTACAATAATTTTTAGACGAAAAATAAGAATATTATAAACTTTGGGAAAATGGGCGTAGCCACGCCCACTTATGGTTACATGTGTATATCTTAGGAATCGCTGCACCAATTGCTTCCAAGCTTGGCACAGTTGTTGGCCTTTGCACACCATACCATACGGCCGAAAATTTTTAAAATCGCTCAATAACGACGCCTACTTCCCATATAACGGTAATTTTCAGAAATACGAAAACTGCGATATTTTAGTAACTACTGGAGATTATTCACTCAAAATTGATATTTACAATAATTTTTAGACGAAAAATAAGAATATTATAAATTTTTGGAAAATGGGCGTAGCCACGCCCACTTATGGTTACATGTGCATATCTTGGTAACCGCTGCACCGATTTCTTCCAAACTTGGCACAGTTGTTGGCCTTAGTACAGCATAAAAAATCGCCGAAACCTTTTAAAATCGGACAATAACCACGCTCACATCCCATATAACGGTAATTTAGAGAAATACAAAATCTTCGATAAATCAGTAAATATTGAAGCTAATTTATTCAAAATTGAAGCTTGCAACAATTCTTTACCAAGAAATACGTTCATGGTAAAATTTTGGAAAATGGGCGTGGCACCGCCCACTTATGATCATATATAAGTATATCGGTCACCGTTCTACCAATTTGTACCAAACGCGGTGTGGTTATTGTCCTTGCCACAAAAAAGCAAAACGTTGAAAATTATTGAAAGCGGAATAAAATTGAGGCCGCTTTACATATAACGGTAAATTTCAGAAATGCTTGAAACTTCAATATTTCGAAATTGAAGGACGCTAATTTACTCAAAATTGATACACCCCGGCTTACCATCTAGCGGAAGGTTTCGGAAAGGTGAAAAAACATATATTTAATACTTGCGCCGGGTATTTAATGTTCGGCTCCGCCCGAACTTAGACTTTCTTACTTGTTTCTAATACTTTAGAAATGCAGGAGAGGAGGGGAAATGGGTTTGTAGTTAGAAATTAATGAATTGTTTCTATTTAGTTTGGCAATAGGAATAATAATAGCAGTTTCCCACTCTTTATGATATAACCCTTGAGATAAAATGTAGTTATGGAGTTTAATGACTCTATGTTTGACGGGATACGGATGATTTTTTAGAACGGGGTACGGGATTTTGTCTGCACCAGGGCTTTTGCCTGTCATCGAAGAGATGGTTGCGTCAAACTCTTAAATAGACATGAGTAAGAGGGAATTGTGGGAATCTTCGGACCAAGTGGAGGCAAATAAACATATGAGTAGTCCACTTGCACCAGTTTTTGGGGGTTAACGTACCAGTTTTAAAGTAGTTTCATGTCCACTAACAATACAGTGCAAAATCTTTATATATTCTGAAACAAATAGCATCAAATGTTAGCTACTCTAGCAAAAGTCGCTACAATACTTACTGTAAAACTGTAACTACGAATCAGAACAAAGGTAACAGTCGACTTTAGCGTTGCCAAATGTCCCGTATTTGCCGGGACATCCCGTGTTTTGCATTAAATTTTAAATGTTCCACCGGGACAAAATTTTTTCCGAATTTTCGACAATTTCATTATTCATTTCAACCTGTAAATTTGTACTCAACGTGGTCATGCTTTAACGCGGCTATTGTGAGTAGGTCATTAGCAAACATTATTGCACGCATTTCTGTAAGAGAAATATAGCTAAAAATTACGTTGATTTTTAAGAATTTCCATATAAATGGCAGTTTTGTTCATGCGTTATAGGGAAAAAAATTCGCAACACCCTCCACAAAAAAAAATTCTAAAAAATCAATGGTAATTTTTAGCGACTTGGAGCTTGCACTTTATCGTACTAAAATTGAATGGGATATAAAACTGCATACTGAAAATCTTTCTAGGAAGTCTAATAAAACATCGAAACTTTGTTGAACAATTTTTTAAGTTTAATTAGTTCTTGTGAACTTTGTGCAAGCTTGGAAACTTTTATTTATGTGGTATTTGATATGGATCGGCCCTTTTAGATGAAAATTATTAACAATAAATAAATAAAGATAAGTTACCAACAGCATAATTTTGTATTTTGCTGCTATTATTTTGAGCGCAACTGTATCTTTTAATTTGTTTTTATGGTTTGGTCAACTATATGTCTACGTACTTACATATTTTTGTGCAAATCAAAAAATGTTGTCATGAAATAAACGAAATTTATCATAAGCTTATAACTAATCTGAACATTATATCGATGAAATAGATCACCTTTGTAAATATGTGGTTCGCAGTTGGGCTTTTAAAGCAAATCCTTTATTTCTCATTTGTCCCGTTAAATTTTTGTAAATCCCGTATACTTGGGACAAAGTATGCGTTTGTCCCGTATGGCGATAAAAAGCTGGCAACACTAGTCGGCTTGCGCTGTTGTTTATATGGTCGGTAATATTATTTATTCACAAGTTTGGGGATTTTGTGTTCTGGGAATTTTGTGACACTGTCATCAAAAAAATTATGGGGATTTCGTGTTTGGGGATTTTTTTTGAAACTGGGGATTTTGTGTTTGGGGATTTCGTGGTTCTCCCGCCCCCTGCACAACCACTTTCGTATATGAACGAAACATATTATTTGTTTGTAATAGAGGAAGAATAATGTTTAAGTTCGAAAATGTATCTCTGGGCAAGAATGTTTAGCCTGAAACGATGTCGACTTCTAATTTTAGAGGTTTGCCTTCGATTTTAACCATGACGAAAAATCTTACTGAGTTTCTTGAACTGTTTTGATAAATATCTTCAATCGTTTTGATGGATTAAATCCGATTTTACACATTTTCAATTCGGTTTGTCGATCCACAATTAGATTTTTTATTATTCATGCCTGCTTTTATGCAGACCTTGCCCAGCAAAAACACGATTACCACAGAAATGAAATTGGAAACGAGCTAGGCGATGGTAATCGCTTACCCTTTCGCTTCAAGAAGGCATTATTTTAACATGGGTATGTCATTGGCGGTAAGCCCTTACCCACGGCATTACTTTCAAATGAAGGGAGACCGCATGGAAAACAGAATCCAGAGAAGCGAACAAAGAATGCCTTACAGAGAAACTAATGTAGAATGCCTTGATAAGTACATACTTATTTATATTAAATTGAAATCAGAAAATGTCTTAAAACATTAAAATTAATTACAATTTTTATAAATCAGTTGTTATACATACATATGTAGGCATTTAGGAATTTAGATTTTACTTCAAAATCGGTATGCACATACATGCATATTTAATTAAGCTTAAAATTGTACTTCCTCACTCTTGTACTTCACTTCATTGACTGACTTCAACTTCGCTGCAAATTGAACAAAGCAAAACATGGTTTTTATGCGAGACATATTTCCACAGAAAGTAACGGTTGAAAAAGAATTTTTGGATACTCATTCTATTTTTCAGCTGACTACGATGCAGCATTCTACTTTGTATTCGCCGAAATGAAGCAAAGAAGCGAAATAAAAAAAAATATTGTAGGACATTCGACTTGGCATTCTCCGAAATGAAACAAAGAAGCGAAATAAATAAAATATTGTAGGACATTCTACTTTGCATTACCGGCAATGCCTAAAAGAAGTGAAAAAATTCGAAGGCATTATAACGCTATGCCTTCTAGAACACGTTACCACTAAAAGCGATTACCGATTTTTTGCTGGGTGACCACATGGCCAGGTTTTTACATTCATAAGAGTGAAGGCTATTCCGTTTACTAGTACAATTTTTTGCGTAGTAATTACTTTTACCACACCTTAAGCACAGCTTGTCGATGCCCAATGCATTAAAGTCAATGCTGTGTTTTTCACTTTTCGATTTATTTTGATTAAGTGACTGATTAAAATTATGTTGGCACTTGCCTTTCTAGCTTTATTAATTTCGCCGTTTTTTTTCGAATTTCGAATCGGTTTTCGCTGCTTCTAACGAGAGCTTTTGACGGGATATTTGTAAACGCTTTAAATCTCGATGACTTTGTATTAATTGCTCACGAATGCTGTTGTCTTTAATACCTCGTATGAATTGTGCGCGCAGAAAAATGCCTGAAATCGGCTTTTTACATAAACAGTAAAATTCGCAATCGCCAATGTATATTCTGCAAAAATTGATGTTGGGCGACTAGCACTTTCTGTTTCGGGGATAAGTGTGTTTGTAGTAGTGCGATCATCTCATCGTACTCAAGGTCACTCGGACATTTGGGAGAAGCCAAGGTTTTGGCAATGTTAAAGGATTTTGCCCCAATTGAATTTAGTAGTAAATTACCACAATAATTTTTCTTCGTATGTACGTTCTTCATTCGGGTGTAATTTTCAAACCTTAGTCTGTAATTTCGAAAAGACTCCTTCGCGGTGTCCAAGGTTTCGAAATTTGGTTCAAGCGCAGTATTAGAGCTAACATGTAACACCACTTGAGGCTGTTGATGAATTACCCGACTTCGTTTCCAGAATCTTCTGTTGCATCGCCATGAATTCTGAAAATTGCTTGACGGTTTTCTTGTTCGATGTAATGCGTTGATTTGCTGTAGACGGAAGTGAACCTCGTCGCCGTAATGTTTCCTTTATAGGGTCGATGTGGAATAAAACACTCGTTTGCTGTACAATGCTAATTTTTATTACTATTTTAAAGTCGAATCGGCTGTATACACGAGGATGCTTCTACGCATGATAAAAATATAGTAAGGTAGAACCGCTGAGAGTCACTTTTGAAATTCTTGACGTTTCCAAACAATTTAATTTTTAAGTTTACTCACAAGCTCACACACACATTTTTATTTTCAATCTCAAGCAACAACAATTTCGGACAATTTCAATTTTTTCATTTTCACTTTTATATGATTTTAAAATGTTGGCAAACTTCAAAAAAAATCATGGCCGACAAATTGAGAGAACCGTTCTACCTTGCTATGTTTTTATCATGCTTCTACGTACAATTGAAAAAATGGAATGACAAAAGGTCTCAACAATAGGGTTGCTATGTACATAAGCTTTTCTCCTAACAACAGAGTTGTCACATGATACAATAATTACAGGCCTTCCCAGAGAGTTTTCCTTCACATCGAAATTCGTGCTCCCTTATTTTCATTTGACGCAGTTCAATGTTGATTCTTTTACTTTTATTTGGCTTTGCTTTTTGTTTTCGCTCAATTTGATTTTTATAATTTTTCAAACCAAAAAAAAACCTTTGAAATGAAGTGAGCCATACAAATATTGAATGTATTTACTAAAGAAATGTTTTTTTGGCTTTTGCAAATTAAATAAGTCCACTACAAGAAGGTTTGTTAAAAACAAATACGTGTACATATATGAAATATGGGATAAGGAAATATCCCTTTTCCCTAGCAGTAAACCTTTTATTGTCGGCAACAATGATGTTTTTCAAATAAGGCAGATCGGAATATGCGACAATACCTGTAATTATTGTACCATGGAGTTGTCATCCATATTAAGGTTAGGTACAATACTTGGTAAGGCCTACAACATATGTGAACCTCGAAAAAAGTGTTTTATATTTTTTTTTGTCACACAGTGTTATTTATGATTTTTTCGCTCAAAGATAATAGGGGTATTCATCTAAAGTTATCAAGAAACAAATTGCTTAAATTTATCAGTTTATCCGCATTCTTTCGTGAACACACCTTATTACATATTTAACTTATCTGGCTGCTACAAAATTACCTGATATGAATACCCCCTATTACCAATGTAGATATTTACGATATATATTAAAAATGCAACCCTTCACCTAGATTAATAGTATCTAACTTAACAAATTGGCGTCATTATTGCGCGTAACTTAAATCTATTCGGACGTCTTTTTCTTAAGTACATAAAACTACCGCGAAGGTAGCAGCAACGGAGCGCCAGGGCTCCCGGTCAGTGTTGCCGCGCCGTCCCAAAAAATGTATCCCTGACCAAGCCAAAAATGTATCCAAATGTATCCAATTTTCTTTTTTTACATATACATCTCATAATTTGTAAGAAAACCAAACACTTTCATGAAAAAGACATAATCTAACCCATCCTAAGGACTTGGAATACATGTGCATAAAATCAAACATTTGTAATTTCAATTTATACAGTACATTTTTTGTAATTGTAATTATAATAAATAGCAAGTACACTCTAAAAAGAGAATGTAAAACTCCTACTGAAAAGTATCTATTTTTCAACAAGAATCTGTATAAATATACGTATAGGATGTTCAGTATTTGATTTTGAACTTGAGATCTTTAAAATATACACATAAATACAAATATATAGATTGTTTAAAATTGCAAAAATTTTCAAACTACAAATAGATTTCCTACTAATAATAAACATTACTTTATTTTAAACATTTTAGGTGTAAAAGTAAACAGGCAATGATTAATTTTATTACACGGCGTGCAAATTTGCACACATTAAAGAGGAATCTGGTTACCTCTCTCAATATGCGCAAATAAACAAAATTTTTTCAGTAAAATTCATAAAAGTTTCCTTAAATAAATCAAATTTAGTTTTTTAAACTACATTGAAATCTTCTTTCTTTTTAAATTAACAAATGAAAATATGTGATATGAAAGAGATTACTACAGAAAGAGTATAATTTACTTTATATATATCGTCGTTTAAAGTACAAAACCGCGTATCGTCATTCTGCAAAACCGCGTAACTGACGTTTGCTGCCAAAAATTGGATTTGCTCACACAAGCTCTTGGCTCAATCCTTATCCATTCGTCCTGAAATATACTAGCCAGAAGTGCGATTGCTTTATAAAAAAGAGAACCATTTTGAAATATAAGAGTTTTTACTCTCTAGAAAATAATTTATGCAACGTCACATACGAGGTTTTGCATTATCTTGATACGCGGTTTTGCATTTTGTTGATACGCGGTTTTGTACCTTAAACGACGATATGTTTATTAAGATCTTACTTAAAGCATCCTTTTAAGCTAGTTAAAGCAATTGCGCTTATACCTATTTTGGTGAGATCTCTTCATATGTTCATTGCTTCGTTCACAAAAAAGAAAATGCTTTAATTTCACGCTTAAGTAGCGATTCTTTATACGTTTATAAAACGTAATGCTTTCTACCATCTTTAATGAAAATCGATTTTTGAACGAAAAAAACTTTATAGGAAATATAAAATTTTGGCCTATTTAAAAAAGTATCCACATTTATACTGACCGGAAAAAATAAGTATCCCACAAAAATTCGTCTAAAAATGTATCCAATTGGATCTATTTAGATCCAAACGGCATCCCTGCTGCCGGTTCAATTGCATGCACCACCGGGCTTCCCAACACATAGCGCAATAAGCTAGTTACGCTTCGTTCTTTCCTCGTCCAGTGTGCTAATTTGCTTTTTATGTGTTCGTAGCAAAATCTACCACCTGGCAGTCTGTCAGGGTTGAATTTTGTGGAAATTTATTCGTTTATCCACCAAAATCGTTTGATAAAGTGATAAACTTTGGTTAAATAGATTTCCATACAAAGTTTGACGGTTCATTTATCAAAATGATAAATTTATCATTTTATCAAGTTTATCAACACTTTATCACTTTTGATGAAGACCCCTAATTAAATATTACTAGGAGTGTCAGTTACTGTCGAAATTCGACCGTCCTTTAAATTACTTAGTACCACGATAAAATTTGATAAGCAGTGATAACTTGAAAAGCTTATATATAAAAGCTTATATATTTGATTCGATAAATCGACAATTTATAGTAAATTAATAAATAACGATAAGTTCAAACAACTCGATAAATAAACAACAATAAACAAAAATAAATATTGATAACTTGGTAAATTGCATTAACTTTACAAATTTCGCTAATCCCATAAATTTTTGTAGCTAGATAACTATCCATAAACTACTAATTTACGTTACATATCTAGAAATTGTGAATAAAACGACAGGCTAGTTGTTTAAGCGACTTATGCATTTCCCGCATAAACAAAGAACAGCGAACACCCACACGCATTTATATTGCATTTCCCGCATAAACCAAGTGCAGCGATCAAACACACGCACTTGTGTTTAAATGTAATTCGATCGTTCTTAATTGGGTATGAATTTTTTATGCAATTCTCAAATATCTCTTCGCTGAACTTAGTAGTGATAAATCGCTGTCATTTTCAGCTATGGTCAACGCTCAACCAGCTTGGCTATCACACGGTGCTTTAAGCATCGCCCCACTCCACTCCCGGAGTAATTTTTGGTATGGTAGTAAGCTACGGCCCACAAGCCACACTGGGGCTCTGCATGAATGCATCTCTGAATAAATACCAGTTCATTGCACAGAAGCATACGGCAGCTAGAGCATGACTCTTCCAATGGAGTCCGCCAATTGATACATGGTAAAAGTGACACATCTTGCGCTACCGTGAAAATGCTCTGGAACTGATTAAAAAATTACCAGAAAAACAACAAGAACAAGTTCTCAGAAATTCGTTGGTGAAAAAAATGGAGTCCGCAAATAATGTGGGTTGCTGTCGCTCAAATGAACTGAAATTAAGTACATAAATTGTGATCAAAAACTAGAATTGTAATCAATCTAAAAGTTAAAGATGATGTTGTCTTTAGTTTCGATAGTTTGATTAATTTTCAATTACATACTGGTGCTTCTTCAAATTACATGAAAAGAATTGCCAATTTTTTGAGAGCCAAAGCAGGCAGACAGTATTCCTCCTCATCTTGGACAGAATTTATCTAAAAGGGCGAATACAATAGAAAGCATATACAATACGGAAAACGGTATAGAATTTGAAACTGAAAGTGGAAAGAAAAAGCTACCTATAGTTTGGGCAGATGTAGATACAGCATTTGGTACTATAATAAAGGAAAGAGGTCTTCAGTGGGATTGTGTTGAAGTCAAAATAATGGCAGATGGTGGACAGGAGTTTTTTAAAATAAGCATGAGTATAATACCAATTGATGATGCCGAAGCAGTTTCTTGCGATCATAAAAAGGGAAGTCGGTATTCTGAAGAAGGAAGTATTGGAAAAAAGTGAACCAACAAGCGTTCATCAACTTATACTTTTATGTGTAGTGCCAAATATGAAGGAATCATACGAAAACATCAAGCCTTTATTTGAACTAATTAACATTAATAAATTGTCATTTAAGTTCCTTGCTGAATTCAAACTCATTTTAATCGTTAACGGACAGCAAACCGCATCAGCTACGTACCCGTGTCCATACTGCTTTATCACTCTTCAAGACATGAAAAAATTAAAAAAGATCGAGAAGAATCGAACCACTGGAACCAAGATGAGTCTCAAAAAATTAGTGGGGATTGCTTAACATTAAAAACTTATGGCGATTTGAAAATAGATTATGAAAAATTTGTTTCAATGGGCAAAAACAAAAAAGACTCGAAAGAGTGTGACAGCACAGTAAACCATCCACTGTTTGCCGAAAACGACGATATGTATATTGTGTCGACAAAAACTAGGTTTGGTAGTTAAAAACTATCATGGAGATACTTTTGAAGGTAATGCTTGCCGGAAACTATTAAAGAATGCCGATGCGCTTAATGATCCCGACATTTATGCCGATGTTGGACCTATTCGTTTGCTCCCATTTATTACAACTTTCAAATAAATGGACAAAGTCGTAAATTACTGTTGTTCAACACGATCAGTTGGGTCAGAATTAAAAAAGCATGTGGGTAAACTCGCTAAAGCCTTCCGAAGCACAGAAATGTCGGAAACATTAAAAATTCACGTGGTTAAAAATCATTTGGAACATTGTCTGCATTTTTTAGGCAACGACGGCTTCGGAAAGTGGTCGGAGCAAGCTGGAGAATCCATTCATCGCGAATTTTTAAGATTTTGGCTCAATTATAAAGTTAATTCGATTGACGACCCTCAGTGGCGTAGCCAGGATTTGGCTTTGGGGGGGATGAAAAAAAAATGTCCATTGATAACTTAAATCTGTGACAAACAATGGCTAGAGGCGTCGCCTGAGCGCATTCTTTCATATATTTATGTACGTGCCAGTTTTACCATTATATATTTTTTATCTGCTCGTTTATTCCATGGGGTCTTTATGCTTTATTTAAATCTAAAAAATTAAATTACTATACCGTTTTAAAAGTCTGAAAATTCACTGCGGGTTATTTTTTTATTCTCTTTTTGTCTTCGCCTTCTCGTTTTTGCCTTTATAAGTTTTGAAAAAAGGTTTTGAACGAACCATTATATCACATTCCTAGGCAAGTTTTGAGAGAATATTTTCGATACTAAATTTTATTAAAACAAAATGTCGAAATCGGCTTAATATAGAAACAGTGTCATCGTTAATTAAGAAAGAGATGTTCTTAAATATCATAACTTTACGACACTCACATATTAACTAGATTTGACTATTTATTTTATTGTATTTTAATTTTGATTATTTGTTTAAAAAAATATAGTTTATTCCATGATACAAAAAAGAAGGTAGTTTCATTGTTACTTTTCGGGCGCTATGTTAACTACCTGACAATTAAGCAGATTGTGACATTACGTGCTGCCATACCTAGTCCTCAATAATCATTTATTTATTGTAAAAATAATATTTACAAAATTAAAAGGAAATTTGTCTTCGATGTGTGAACGAAAATTTAAATTCATGATATGATAAATAATATAGTTATGGACGAGAGGAGGTACTCCCGATTGAAATGGCACTCAGAGTCTGGAAGAAAGTAGTGCATTAAGTGCAGCTTGGCCGTCACGTAAACTCCTTCCGCTCCACCTATTTTCCACCACGTAGTCCATATCCTTGAGGATTGAAAATACCTCAGCCTGGATGGAAGACCGAAGCATACTTGCCAAGGGTAAAGTTAATCTTATCCAGATTAACTACGATAAAGACCTCAGATCCTGACCCAGAGTCAGTTTTGGAGCCAGAAGTGAATATTCGATTATGTCTGAGTCCGGGCTCAGTGCTGGTATTAAACCAGCATTCGGCCTCAGCGAACTCAACATTATAGAATCTCTTCAACAAAGGTAAAGGTGGCGTACTATCCTGTAGCATTGAAAAGACACAAGTGCTCAGATCTCTGCCGCCAGCAATTTCCGCCTGGCCCCACTCAGTGTTATACCAGCATCAGTTTCTTTTAAGTCTGCAGGCGTTCTTTACGGCTTCCCCACGTATGAAGACATAAAGTGACGGTAACTGCAGCAGTGCATCAAGAGCAACGCCTCGCGTTGTAGAGAAATCTTTCGTACCGCATACGGCAGTAGTTCTTTGAAGCTTTGCAAGAAGGCTTCCCACGCTCTTGATTGAGAATCTGCTCCACCATACCACTGACGCAAAGTTAATTATGGGTCTGATCATAGTGGTAGAAATCCAGAGGATTCCCTATGGTCACACACGCCACGTTTTACCAACCACTTTACATTGTAAAAAGGCTGCCCATTCTTTAGAGGTTTTGTGTTCCTCGTTAGATTTCCACGATAGTTTTGTATCCAGAGTTACTTATAGATACTTCACTTCCGGAGAATTCTGAATTGTGACTCCTTTCATTGTGAAGGCAATGAGACCATTCACCCTTCTCCGAATCCTGGTTTCGGACTATGCTTTAATGACGAGATATCTAACAATACATCTTCTTCGGAATATTTAACAAAAAAAAAGGAGTTGTGTTATGTAAATTTATTTATTTTGTTTAAAATAAAATAAAAACAGCTTTTGATAAATAAATATTTCAAAACTAGATTGTATTTTATTTCTTCATCTCTGCACATCGATATTATTGAAAGGATCTTCTAAACGCTTGAGAAAAGCGTTCAAATTTGATTATGAACACATCATCTTATTATTGTTAGTATGTAAATTTTATTCCCAAATATTTAAAAGAAAATCTCCCCTATCAAAAAATTTCAATGTGGCAAAGCTATGCTTAATGTTTACATTCGGAGAAATGTCAAAAATCTGCTTTATAATAAAAAAATAGTAGTAATGAAACTACCTTCTTTTTTGTATCATGGTTTATTCCTTAACAAACACTAAATGAAAATAAGTTTAATCTTTGAACAACATTAAAAAAAAATCGACAAACTTTCGTAAAAATTTCGAACTTTCTATTTCAATTTTATCCCTTAATATTTTGCAGTTTCTTAGCTCATTCAATTTTAGTCTAATAAAGTGCAAATTTAAAGTAGCTGTGATTTACAGAAGATGTAGGGCATATTCTTGACGATGTCGGTAATTTTCTTCCATATTTTCTAAGTATGTTCGACGATTTTTTTAATGAAGAAAATGAGCAACGCCTTCATAAAAAAAAAAAATATTAAAAATCAACGATAAGTCGCAGCTATGTATTTTAAACTTGCGCTTTATTTGAATTGATCGGGCTACAAAACTGCATACTCAAAATATGTATTTCTAGGAAATCTAATTAAAAAGCTTTACGAAAGTTTGTTGATTTTTTAATGTTGCGCAAAAGATTACACGGGTTTTGTTAAAGTGTAAACTGCATTTTTATAAACAAATAATTAAAATTATATAATTTTAAGATAAATGGCGAATTTTGTTACCATGTATAAAGTTTTGATAAGCACTTGAAATGTCAAGTTTTAGTACTGAATTCAAAGAAGATGTCTCTTTTATCCATTCATAACAACTTAATAAAATTTGTTTGTTAAGAAGTGTATCTTAAAATATCTGCCTTGACATTTATGTTGAAAGTGTAAAATATGTAAATGTACCTACATAAACTTTACGGTGAATACCATCAAATCATTGGTCTTGAAGGGAATCTATGTATGCATGCATGCATATGAGCTAATTAAAAAGTCGATACAATTTACAGTCGAAAAATACAGTTTTTGTATAGATTTCGTACTGAAGGAAAAATTTTATTTCCCAACACTGTGGGGAACTAAGCAAAATGGCCTAGTGTATTTCGCAAATATTCAAATACATAATCACCAACCGATAATTTTATATATTCATTAAAAGATAATTTGTCATCAGTCTGAAATAAAAAAGTTATAAATCGGAAGGGTAAAATAGTATTGTGTTATTAAGTCAAAAATAAAAAGTTTCATTTCACTGACGAAGGGGGGGATCTTTTCCCCCAAATCCGCCTCCCCTGGCTACGCCACTGACGACCCTAAATATATAATCAATTTAAAAAAACTGTAATTGAATTTTCATCAAAGCACATATGAATTTATATAAAATAATATTTTATATTGACTTTGTAAGTTTATAAAATTTGTGCAATAAGAATTATTAAAATATGCAATTATGTAATATTATCTCTTGAATAACTAAATTAAAATATTTTATGCTTATAACGTATGAAAGTGTTATAATTATATTACCGATTATATAACTGGATTTCGAAAGTTCAAGATCAACATTTTATAATATTTTAAGCATATGAGCAGATGGAATTTTATTTTCAACGAAATTTTGATCTATGAGTATGTACAAAGACAGTTATGTAAGCCGTTTTGGTTGGCATTTTAGTCATACCTATGGTTGCTTCAAGACCACAGTGCCCGAACGGCGATTTTATTATTATAAGAAGCTGTTAAGAAAAAACTTTTCTATATTTTCTGCGATGTTGCTTTAATCAGGGATTACCACTACACCACAGCGGCCGCCTGTCATATAATTTTCAAAATACCCAATTTGCCACAGGGTGAAAACGACGTCGCTCTGGCGAAGTCGTTTTGGTGAACTTGAAACGACGTCGAAACGAAGTCGTTTTTTCCATACAAAATTCAAGGTCGTTCCGACGTCGTTTTTTCTCATCGAATAGAAGTCGTTGCGTCGCGACGTTGGTCTGGTGAAGTCGTTTGGGTGAACTCGAAACGAATCCGTTTCTTCGAACCCACACGTTTTTTGAAAAGTTGAAGTTTTTCTTAATATTCTTCATATTATTTTTTATTTCTATTTTATTTTTTATCTTTTATAAAGGTACAGTTCACTCTATTGGGCTTATTAATAAAAAATAAAATTTGTGGGTATGAAGCTTTTTTAAATTTGGTATAAAACTGTACTTTTACTTTAAATTGGGTATACATTTTGAGCATCGTTTTGCAGTTCGCTGGTATATCGTTTTTGCGGGTTGCAGGGGAGTCGTTTTCGCGACCCGCCTGCGAGTTTTTCTTGCGGCCCGCCGGCAAAGTGTGCTTTTCATCCGACGATCGCAAACGACTCGCCGGCGAACAAATTGTTCACCAAAACGAGTTGGAAACGTCGTTTTGACGTCGTTTGGCAAATTGGGTATATTTGCTTTATTTTCATTTTATTCTTGATGTGTATACATCTTTGGTTTCGGTTTTGGGTATATTTGCTTTATTTTAATTTTATTTTTGATGTGTATACATCTTTGCTTTCAGTAGGGCTAAAATTTGCGAAGCTGTAACGCATAGCCCAGCAGACAATTTTTTTGTGTATTGCAGCAGAAAATTTTTAATTTCATTAGAATCATCCTGTGTTTACTTGCTATTGGAAATGGTTGCATACATTTAAGAATATGCAGAATGAGAGGAAATGGGGTACATATGATTATTACTTCCGATCAGGGTTGTTGCGAATATTACTCCGAAATAAAAGTTCTTTCCGGATAATAAACAAACCGCCTGTCCAAATTAAACAAATTTGGTATCATATGAAAGAGGAATGAAATAGCTTTTAAAAAAATAACGAACAACCTTAATTTATATTTTTTTATAATTTAATACTAAAGAAATGCATATACCTGACACAAGGTTTGTTCTGTGGTAATTAATTAACATTTTTTATTGAAATATTTTTGAATATGTGGCTTTCCTCGTTTAGACATTTCAGTTATAAAGATATTAAAGTCCTCTTTCATTTGATACCAAACTTGTTTAATTTGGATAAGCGGCTTGTTTATTATCCGGAAATGACTCTTATTTCTGAATAATATTCGCAACAACTCTGCTTCCAATTATGCATACTCCGTGCATGCATACGTATGTATACATACATTTGTTGCAAGTGGTTTTGATATCCGTAGCATGGTTTTAGGCATAGGTTTAGGTAGTCTATTCACTACCAAGGCAAGGCCAAAATTTAAAAAAATACTGAAATCATTTTAACTCGGACCGTTGATAACTGATGAACATACATGAATATATGTACATATAAATACATATGTATGGATGGTATAATAGCTCTGATCTAATGCTTTTCGTGTAAAATCCTTTAAAAATGTCAAAAAGCAAAATCACTCTCTGGAGTGAGAGTAAAAAATGAGTAACAGTAAAAAGTACGGGAACAAAAAAGCATCGGTTAAAATCTTGCAACTTCATTCTCTTCACATCTCTACAAAAATCGCTCTCATGTCCATGGTTTTGGAGTACGGGATAATTTTTCTTGTAACTTCCTGCAAGTTCGTCTAAAATCCTTTAAGTTCATTGAGTACTGGATCAGAGCTAATACAAGATTGAAGAAAGAGAAGACGAGAGTAAGAGAAAATGCCGAACAAATGAATTTAGCTTCCCATTTTGCAATCGAAAGATGGTATGTTATATGTATTCATGACTTTAACGTAAACCTAGCGACAGATGAAGCAGAACCACAGATCATATTCCTAAAAGAAAAGCTAAATTTAAGAATATATACAAATAGAAATGCTCAAACTACAAGTTTAAAACCAGTAATTTATGCGGTGTTTTCAAGATATTTTAACGTCATTTAGTCACAAGTATATACAAGTTTTATCGATAATACCGATAACTTCTTCTTCTTTTTTGGCGCTGTAACCGCCTAAGCGATTTTGGCCGAGTTCAGCAAAGCACGCCAGTCGTTTCTCCTCTGTGCCAACTGACACCAATTGGAAACGCCAAGTGAAGCCAAGTCCTTCTCCACCTGATCTTTCCATCGCAGTGGGCGCCTCCCTCTTCCTCTGCTACCACCAGCGGGTTCCGAGTTGAATACTTTCAGAGCTGGAGCGTCGGTGTCCATTCGAACGACATGACCAAGCCAGCGGAGCCGCTGTATTTTAATTCGCTGCACTATGTCCATATCGTTGTAAAGCTCATACAGCTCATCGTTCCATCGTCTGCGGTACTCGCCGTCGCCAACGCGTAAAGGACCGTAAATCTTCCGCAAAATCTTTCTCTCAAACACCCCAAGAGCCGCCTCATCGGATGTTGTCATTGTCCATGCTTCTGCGCCATATACCAGTACGGGCATGATGAGTGACTTATAGAGCGTGGTTTTCGTACGTCGAGAGAGGACTTTACTCCTGAATTGCCTACTCAGTCCAAAGTAGCACTTGTTGGCAAGAGTGATTCTACGTTGGATTTCAATGCTGACATTATTATCGGTGTTAATGCTGGTTCCCAAGTAAACGAAATTCTCGAAATTGTAACTGTCAACAGTGACGTGGGTGCCAAGGCGCGAATGTGTTGACTGTTTGTTTGATGACAGGAGATACTTCGTCTTGTCATCGTTTACCACCAGACCCATGCGCTTTGCTTCCCTATCCAACTTGGAAAAGGCAGAACAGACTTTGCGGTTTTTGTTACCGATGATGTCGATGTCATCGGCATAAGCCAGCAATTGCCCGCTCTTGTAGTAAATTGTTCCTGAGCGGTTCAGTTCTGCAGCTCTTATTATCTTCTCCAACATCAGATTAAAGAAGACACATGAAAGGGAGTCGCCCTGTCTGAAACCCCGTTTTGTGGCGAACGGCTCGGAGAGGTCTTTTCCAATTCTGACGGAGCTGGTGGTATTGCTCAACGTCATTTTACACAGCCGTATGAGTTTTGAGGGGATGCCAAATTCAGACATAGCGGCTTATAGGCATCTCCTTTTAGTGCTGTCAAAAGCGGCTTTAAAGTCGACAAATAGGTGGTGAGTGTCGATCCTTTTCTCGCGGGTCTTTTCCAAGATTTATCGTATTGTGAATACCTGGTCTATGGTGGATTTTCCAGGTCTAAAGCCACACTGATAAGGCCCAATCAGTTCACGTGGGCTTCAGTCTTTCACACAATACGCTCGATAAGACCCTTTAACCTATGCTTTGAAGGCTGATCCCGCGGTAGTTGGTTCGAATGGCGGGGTCACCTTTCTTGTGGATTGGGCGCAGCACACTTAAATTCCAGTCGTCGGGCATGCGTTCATCTGACCATATTCTGCACAAGAGTTGATGCATGCACCTTATCAACTCCTCGCCGCCGTACTTGAATAGCTCAGCTGGCAGGCTGTCAGCTCCAGCAGCTTTGTTGTTTTTCAGCCGCGTTATTGCTATAGGTACCTCGTCATAGTCAGGCGGTGGAACGTCGACTCCGTCACCATCGACTGCAGGCTCGGGTTCTTCTTCTCCACAACTTTCCGTGCTGCTACCATTTAGTGGGGCGGAAAAGTCTTCCCTCCATAATTTAAGTACGCTCTGGACATCAGTTACTAGGTCGCCATTATTGTTCTTACAGGAGTGCGCCCCGGTCTTTAAACCTTCCGTAAGTCGCCTAACTCTCTGGTAAAATTTTCGGGCATTCCTCCTGTCGGCCAGCATTTCAAGCTCTTCGCACTCACGTATTTACGTCTCGCTTCCCTCTTCAGATCCCTATAGCGGTCCCACATAGTGCGCGTTACGCCCGATCTCAGCGTGGCCCTGTAGGCGGCATCTTTTTTCTCTGCAGCTTCCTGACACTCCTCATCGTACCAGTTGTTCTTTCGGGCTCGCTGAAATCCGACTACTTCTTCGGTGGCGGTACTTAATGAGCGGGAAATGTGGTTCCACTGCTCGCATATGTCGGTTTGTTGAAGAGTGTTCTCTGAGAGCAGGTGTGAGAGTCGAGTAGCGAAAGCGCTGGCTGTCTGTTGTGATTGCAGCTTTTCGACGTTAAGCTTTCCTTGCATATTTGGGCGCACATTTTTTGCTGCACAGAGGCGGGTGCGTATCTTGGCTGCAACAAGATAGTGGTCCGCGTCGATGTTTGGGCCTCGGAGTGTGCGTACGTCTAAAACACTGGAAGCGTGCCTTCCGTCTATCACAACATGATCGATTTGGTTTCTCGTTTTTCGATCCGGAGACAGCCAGGTAGCTTGACGGATCTTTTTATGCTTGAACCTAGTACTGCATACTACCATGTTTCGGGCCCCGGCGAAGTCGATCAGCCTCAATCCGTTGTCGGACGTTTCGTCGTGGAGGCTGAATTTTCCGACGGTGGTTCCAAAGATCCCTTCTTTGCCTACCCTGGCATTGAAGTCGCCAAGCACGATTTTGATATAATGACGGGGGCAGCGCTCGTATGTGCGCTCCAAGCGCTCATAGAAGAGATCCTTGGACGCCTCATCCTTCTCTTCCGTCGGGGCATGGGCGCAGATGAGCGAGATGTTGAAGAATCTCGCTTTGATGCGGATTGTGGCTAGACGCTCGTCCACCGGGGTGAACGACAGTACTCGGCGACGGAGTCTCTCCGCCACCACAAATCCAACTCCGAATTTGCGCTCCTTTACATGGCAGCTGTAGTAGACGTCGCAAGGCCCCAGACATTGTTTGCCTTGCCCCGTCCAACGCATTTCTTGGATGGCGGTGATGTCAGCTTTTGTCCTTACGAGGACATCAACCTGCCGGGCAGAGGCACCTTCCCCATTAAGGGTCCGGACATTCCAGGTGCATGCCCTCAAATCGTAGTCC
This sequence comes from Rhagoletis pomonella, assembly GCF_013731165.1. NCBI lineage: Eukaryota > Metazoa > Arthropoda > Insecta > Diptera > Tephritidae > Rhagoletis > Rhagoletis pomonella. The sequence continues at coordinate 8,357,711 of NW_023458563.1, forward strand.
TTTAAACATTTGCCGTGGTCGTCATCATAAGGGGGGGCCTCGATACTGCATGTATTAAAAGAATTAAAAATGAAAATGAATAAAAAAAATTAAATCAGCAGAATGAATAAAATGAATTTGTTTTCGTTATTTTATGGCCTTATAACAATTTATTTTATATCGTTTTAATTTTTTTGAAGTGATCACTTCTACCATTTTTTCAAATCATTCTTGCTTTTCCACAATAAGTTTTCATTAAAAAACGCCTCAAGCTCAATAACAATTGTTGAATAAAATTAAGTGAAATTAGTTTATCGCTTATACTTGCGAAGAAGTGGAGCAATGTCAAATGTAAAATTAAACGAAAATTTACACTAGTAAGGAAAAGAGGTTTGTAAAGGTATTTTTAATAAAATATTAGGTTAAAATATATTTAAATATCATAATATGTGTAGCAGAAAAAGTGACCATGGTGGCTCAGAGAAGGAGCTTAACTTTTGTGTGAGAATAACAAGCACAACCAATTTGAAAGCTAACGAGCTATGATTGAGGTTATATTTACATGTAAATGTACTTTTATGCTTTGCCGTACGCATATGTTTACACATCAAATTTCATGAGTACACAGTACTCACGACTTTTTTATTTTATATCGTTTTAATTTTTTTAATGTGTATACATCTTTGGTTTCGGTAGGGGTAAAATTTGCGAAGCTGTAGCGCATATCTCACAACAAAATTTCGAAGGGCTTAGCATGTGTATTTCAGCATAAAATTTTAATATTCATTGGAAGCACAATGTGTTTGCTTGCTATTGTAAATGGTTGCATACATTTAGGCATATGCATAGTAAGAGGAAATGCGCTACAATTGGTTATTACTTCCGATTATTTAAACTCCGCACATGCATACGGCTTTGTACCTATGTATGTACATAAATATGTATGGACTCATTTGTTGCAACTGGGCATGAATCACGTAACTTTGAAACGATAGTCGTTCAAACGATACTGACAAAACGATGTTGTCAAAACACTGATTTATGCATTTGTGTTACGTGTTACTGTTACTGTTACGTGAAGCAAAACTGGAATCGAGTTGACGATATCGCACAAACGATCATACAATTTTTGATTTTATGAAGCAAGACAATCTCGACACGATATCGTTCAGACGATTGAGTCATACGTGATTCATGCCCTGGTTTTGATTTTCGTAGATGGTTTTAGGCATAGGTTTAGTAGTCTATTTTGATAAAAAAGCAAGGCAAAATTTAAAAAAATTACTGAAATCATTTTAACTGGGACCGTTGATAACTGATGAACATACATGAATATATGTATGTATAATATGCATATGTATGGATGATATAATAGCTCTGATCCAATACTTTTCGTGTAAAATCCTGGAAAAGGTCAAATAGCAAAATCACTCTCTGAAGTGAGTAACAGCAAAACGTACGGAACAAAAAAGCAGCGGGTAAAATCCTGCAACTTCAATCTTTACACAACTCTCCCAAAAATCGCTCGCATTTATATGAACCACAGATTATATTCCGAAAAGAAAAACTAAATTTAGGAATATATACAAATAGAAATGCTCAAACTATAAGCTCAAAAACAATAACTGATGCGGTGTTTCCAAGATATTTTAACGCCCTTGAGTCACAAGTATATACAAGTATCATATTTTATCAATCATACCGATAATTTCATGTATTAAAAGAATTAAAAATGAAAATGAATAAAAAAATTTAATCAGCAAAATGAATAAAATTAAGCGAAATTAATGTTTATTTTCTAACCTAACCTACATTTGTATCTATGTAACTGAATTGCCTAATAATATAAGGTGACCAGAATTTTTTAGCATTCCAGGAGGACAAATTCTCCATATTGAAAACACAAAAAATTTGTTTTATATTTATTTAACACATAAATAACGAATAAGTTAACATTGTTAAAAGAAACAAAAACAATTCAAATTTGCTCTAAATACAAGTCAAACAAGTTAATAGTACACCGCGTTACATAATTATAAGACCGAAACATATTTCCGTTGATTTTTGGCAATTTCTTTTGTTGACAGTGTTGTTAATTTTCTTCCATATAAAAAAATGTCGAACATACTTTGTAGGGGAGAAAATGAGTGACAACGTAAAAAAATTCCAAAAATCAACGATATTTTGTAGACATATGCAACTCGCACTTTATTTTACTAAAATTGCATGGGCTATAAAACTGCATACGCAAAACTTTTACCAAAATTCTTAAACAAAAGTTTAAAATTTTGGCGAAAATTCGCTGAATTTTTATATTTTCACATAGTTTGAAATGTGAATTTTGATGATTTGTTTTAGAATGAACTATATTTTTATAAGAAAATATTTAAAAATAAATAGCTGTTTTGGATTGGATTAAACAGGCCAGCGAAATCTAATTTTTCCCCTTTCCAATAATTATGTTATTTTTTTTTAATATCTAGGTTAGGGCTGCCAGACGTCTTGGTTTTACAGGATTTGTCCTGATTTAGACAAATTGTCGTGGAATCCTGGCTCACACTTCGATTGTCCTGATCTTTTAATGAAGGTCAATGCAGACACTCCTCTAATTTTTAACAGATTTTTGCTATGAAAAAAGGTTAAGTCTTCTGTAATTAGTAGTCGAAAACTGAAACCAAAACGTTTTTTCTAACATGTTGTTTATTTGGTTAAAATCTTCTATTTTCAGGCAAATGCCGAAAAAGTGCAAGTTCCAGATCAGGTACACGACTGAGGGGTCATACATAAATACTATCCAGTAGATAATATCAGGAGCTAAAATCTTATCCAAAAGGCTTTTCTGAAAGTTATTCCTTTCTCCTTCATTTTTTGTATGGAGCGGCACAAATTGAGGGGCTTCTGCTTTCGCTACTCAAAAAAAGAGCTTTAGAAGTTCTTTTGTAGGACGCCGTTTGAAGAAGTTCTTTTAAAGTTTTTCTTAATTTATAAAAATCATACTTCTTTAAGGAATTTATTTAAAGTTCATATCAAATTGTTTTATTTAGACTTGCAATTCCTATTGAATCTTTTTTTTAATGTTAAGTAATATAAACATATACTTAAGTAAGTATAAGCACTTTTTGTCCTTGTTGGGTAAGTCTTTTAGAATGGCTTCACTTAAGACAGCCTACCTAAATTATCTTCAGGTTATGAATATAAAAATTGGCAAAAACGGTCATGAAGTGCGTTGTAGGATATGCGGAAATTCGCTAATGGTGGTTGGGAAAACATTCAAGACCACGTTAAAGGCGCCGCTTTTTCAAAGTTACGTCACCGTCAAGATAAATTTGTTCGTTTATAATTAAATATTCAGAACTTGAGCGTTTCATCATCATCAATGTTTCAGTTCTACGAATTGTGTCACAAAACTACATTGCTTATAATATCAGAACCAAAGCAACTTTACTTATAGGGAATATATTGGCACCATATTCACTTGTGGCTTCGTTTTTGATTTGGATGATAAGTGTCTTAGTCGATGGGTTCAGGATTATGGCAGCCGTAATCTAGGTATGTTAAAATACATCCCTGGTTCTTTTCCAGCACGTCGAGATTTATTTTTATTGATGACATGTACTTACATGTTAGAATTTTTAGCAATTTCCATCAAAAACCAAAAGTTAATTTATTTAGAATAGAATTTTTACTTAAAAGCCAATAGTATTAGTAATAATATTCATAAAGAGCCTAAGTAAAGCAGAACGACTTATGTTATGTATGAAGTTAACGCTAGTAATGCACGGCAATGCTAAGAAAAATTATAAAAATAATTTTCTCGAAAAGTTTTCGTGACGAAATTTTATTATCTTTTTGGTAGCGTGGTACCTATACATACCCAAACCGCTAATTAATTTTTTTAAGGGGCAAACTACACAGGCCTGTGCTATTTTTGATTACGTACTTGGATGTGAATTAACACGTTTTATAAAAATTTTTAAGCAGATTTGCGCTCCAATGCAACGAACATACTTATTTTAAGCCATCTTACAAAACCATTTATCAAGATAAAAAATCCTCATACACAAATTTTGCCACTGATAAAACCTATACCTACATATGTATGTATCTGGCAAACAAAATGACATATGGTAGGCAATAATTTCCACCTGTGGAGACGCGTCGTTAGCTAATCTATCAATCTTGTAAATGGTAAAATATTATTGATTAGGGCTAAAGACGGTTACACTGTTCAACTTTCGCAGGCGATTAGTTGAATCAAATGTTTACATCATTTAACTGAAATTGGAACAATGTAAACGCCTATTAAATACAACGATTAGAAAATAATAATATTCTGAACGCAATTTTTTTAAAAGTTCATTACTGCTACAAGACTTGAAAAGGAGGACATTTTTGCTCAAAAGGAGGACAGAGAAGGACAAAATTTTTGAGGAGGACAAATCACGTTTGAGGAGGACAATCCTCCTCAAAGGAGGACGGTTGGTCAGCTTAAATAATAGCTTTACATATAAAAAGATGATCCTAATTTTCGAGCTTAACTCCCTAATCTGTTATTAGAAAAAGAGATTAGCCATTCAAAATTATAATTAAAAATATCTCAGATTAAAGCGATAACTTTTTGGTGTCCAACCTAGTTTTATCGGTTATACTTGCGAATGAGAGGAGGAATGTCAAATGTTAAAGTAAACAAAAACTTACGCTAGTAAGGAAAATAGGTTTGTAAAGGTATTTTTAATAAAATATTCAGTTAAAATATATTTAAATGGCATAATATGTGTTGCAGGAAAAGTGACCACGGTGGCACAGAGAAGAAGTTTAACTTTTCCCCGAGTTGTGTGAATAACAAGCACAACCAATTTGACAGCTGACGAGCTTTGATTGAGATTATATTTATATGTTAACGTACTTTTATGCTTTGCCGTCGGCATATGTTTACACATCAAATTTCATGAGTACCTAGTACTCACGCCTTTTTTTTTGTTTATTAGTTATTATTATTTAAAAAAGAAAACATATATATAATTTTTAAAATTCTTTTATTTAAAAAAAAAACGTGTTGCGAACAGCATAACGCTAAGACCTTCTCGTTAGCAGATCTTTCAATTAGTCTTTCGAAGGACAGTAAAGAGCTTTCAAGATAGTTGCCAGAATTGACAATTGACTTACGAAGGACTTTTGTCTTTCGGAACACTGTGGTGAGTTGAAAGACGGTTTCCAGAATTGCCCTCTTATATTGATTTCACGCTAAAATATTTGAGAATTTGCTTTAAAATTTTGTATGAAATAGCCGAATGACAGAACATAAAGCAAGAAAGCTGTTTTATTAATTCACCTGCTTATTGCTCCATGTACCACGACAGAGCTTTAGGTGCGCTAAAATATTCTAAAACTTAGCCCACAATTAATTACAATTAAAAAATTAACTACGTTTCTTATTGGAAAGTTAAATGTTGACAAATTCACATTTTGACGAGCGAGGCGAACACCAAATCGACGTCAAAGTTATAAGACGACGGGCCTTTATACCTATAGAGAGTGGCAAAGTTACCCAAAGTAACACCTCAAATTTGTAATCACATTGACTTAGATCAAGGCTGTCGAACCCGCATCCCGCGGGAGTTGGGTGATATCAATATGATCCCTATGGCTGTACCGGTGGCACGCGTACTCTGTTTACCTGCCACGGGACTCGACGAAACAACGCATTTTTCTTTGCTTACTAAACTAAATTAGCTAATTGGTACTTAAACTACGTTGTACTACAATAAAGTAAATCCCCTTCGGTTAGGGTAAAAAACGAACTAAATATGTCTTTAATTGACTCGCCTTCAGTGCCTGAATATTTTTAAAGAAAATTGTTTGTACATCACTATCATATAAGTGATTTGTGCTATTTATTATTACCCTTAAGGCCTTATATTCGTTTTTAGTTTTAAAAACTATGTTATAACAAGATCTCATTTTTTAAATAAAATATTTTTTGAGCCGATTTCATAAATTTTATAAAAAAAAACTTTGGCGATTTTTTTCAGAAATGGCTCTTTTCTTTTAAACAATCTGGGCACTCTGATCGAGCCTCATTTTTAATTTTTTTTTTATAGCTAAACGGGCGGTTTTCTTTACTTATGCCTTCGCCAATCTCAAAGAGGCATACAAAATTAACAAGTTTTTTCAACTTTTTGCCAAAACGGCTCTACGGATTTCGGTAAAATTTTTTACACACTACTTTAGTAGTCCAAAATCGAATAAAAAAAAATGTTCCTGTCATTTAAGGTTAATTAGGCTAGGTTTTGTTCAGAACTTTAAGAGCCGAATTCACAGTACTTTACTTTTTATATTTAGAGTCACATGGAAATTCATTTCACCTGAAAATATTCAAATTTAAACAAAAAAATTTTCTATACAAATACGAAACTCGTTTCACAAAGAAAAATGAATATCACAAGAGTTAAACTATGGAGACAAGCTGGTTTAAACTTTTGTTAACGGAGCATTGTGAATATCAAAATCGATAGTTGACCCTAGACGTCGGATACAAAAATAAGGGTTAAACTCTTATCAGTGGTTAACTACGCACTATGAACAGGGTTGCCATTTTGGGTTTTTCCTACCAAAAGTGGTAGGTCTTTTTTTCATTGGTAGGATGGTAAGACGCTTAAAATTTTGGTAGGTTTCTTTGCTCATAAAACAGAAAACATCCCTGGTTTGTTGTAGTGTGCCACTTTGTCAGCACTGTGAGTAGGGTTGTCAAATTGGGACAATATCAGTTACACCCTCATTCTGTTTCTTGCATGGGTCCACTTGTTTGCCGTTATATCAAACACCTTTAACAAAAATTGTTGCTAACTGGTATGGGCAGAATTTTAACAATTACATTCGGCAATTCTCTAAACTTCGTAGACGCTATAAAAAGTTTGATTAACTGCATATCTAAAGCAGAGCTGCCAGACGTTTAGAGTCTAAAATCCGTACACGGACAAAAAGTTGTGGGTGAAAAATCCGTACAAAATCCGTACGCTCAAATTTGTTTGGCGAGAAAAAAAAATCGATTGTTCTTAGGTGAACACAGGAATCGTACTTTTAATAACATCAAATAAAGCAACACATATTTCCACTGGTCCTATTTATTGATTGCTTCACAGACAACCTTATTATTTTTCTGACTAGAACTTTTTAACAAGCAGTCTGTTCTTATGGCGTTTTCTTTTCTACAAGAAAATGTTGAATTCCCATTGCCCCTTCCTTTGTATTTGTACATAGAGGCCACTGAGAAGGCAACATTTTTTTTGTAGAAAAGAAAACGCCATTAGTTTATGACCATGTAACAAAACTACCTACCAAAACTGTCGACGCTACCAAGTAACAGTATAACATTTGAAGCGATAGTTAAAGTTGAAAAAATAAGAAAAATTAGGGGTTTTTTTTTTTAATTTTACGCTACAAAAACTCCCAACAATGAAAGTCTACCAATAGATTATTATACATAATTTTAAAGGCCTATAAATTCTCTTCTTGTGCTTGAGTTTTAAAATCGGGTGAAAAATAGTCAAGCTGTTAATAGATGAATCCTCCCTTAAGTACGAAAATAACGCATTGTTTTAATAAAAAAGGGTTCAGGAACTATAAGAAACCTGTAACATATGTGTAAAACAGGTAATTTTTACAATATGAAAAAGCACTACAAAAATCCGTACATCTTGACGGAAAGCTAAAAATCCGTAGATTGAATCCGTGCAACCATTTTCACCCCTGCGAATCCGTACTGTACAGAAAAATCCGTACATCCGGCAGGGCTGATCTAAAGCAATATCTAGTGATTGAGTTGATGGATGTAAAGGAAGATTTATAAATCAGATATTTTTTTTTAAATTTCAGTTGCGAATCGATAATAGTTTCAACAATGACACGGTTGTTAAAATATTTTAAATGGCATTAGAACAGCGATTCAAATGCCTACTACATAGCAAATGTACTTGTTTAAAGATCCCATCCGACCAAGAAACGTGTCTTACCCTCGAGCTCAGCCTCACCCAAGAGTCTCGTATTTCAAATGGAAGTTTGTATTTTTGCTTTTCTATTCCTTGATTGTATCGATAACGTATTCGTTTTATAATTTTTCCCCAACTTTTCCAAATGTATATAGAAGTAGACATCGCTTTAGTAAACATTTTGTAAGAATTTTTCAAAACATTAAAAACGTAAAATGTGTTAATGCAATAAATCAAATTTAAAAATTTAAGGAACCATATAATAAATCGGAGTAAGTATTGAAACTCCTCTGCAGGATAAATACTTTTAACTATTACACTAACCATCCTTATCACACAAATAGCACAATTCCAAAATCCCGTTCGAGGCAATTGCATTAATACGAACGAGGTAACTTCCATAAAAGCCATAGTTTAGGGAGAAGTATCCATTGAGCGTGAAATAGTTCCCCCGTCTCCTGTCCCAAATATAAAAGAAATAAATAGACTAGAAGAAGAACGGAGAAGTATTTGAAAAATTTGTGAGTGCATATTTACATAGCCTAATCGAACACGGTAGAACATACCATAAGAACAATTCAATGATTTGTTTTTATAGCCAGCTGTGAAAAAAATACTTAATACTTGAACGACCGATTCTCTCGAGTTCATAGAAAAGACTACTTAGTCACTTTATTCCAGGTTCAGAAGTATTTAACATGAAATTGAATAAATGGTTTATGAATACATTTACAGTGGGTATGAAAGGGAAAATTATATACATATTCATATACAACAAGGTTGCGTGTGTATATGTACTTAAGTACAAGTGTAGAAAAGAATTGAATGATAAAAATGAAAAGGCAAATATAATGATAAATCGAGTGTACTAAAATTTCAATTAGACTGATAATATTTTTTACATCGTCCGCCCGGGCATCACTGAATTGATAATTCCAATGGGCATAAGAGTTGCACTGGCCTCCTCATTACAGTTCCAGACCCCAATCGTACATCGCAGGCTCTGATTCTTCCGTCACGCCCAGGGTATACTGCCTGCACAACTGCCAGCTTCCACATAAACCGAGGCTTATAATCTTCTTGAACGGTAACGACGTCACCAACCTTGATACTGCGAATAGATTTATTTTTAATTTGATGGAAGTTGCGTAGCTGAGTAACATATTCTCCACGCCACTGTCGCATATAACGCTTAAGCAAATGCTGACGAAGCTGCCATGACTTGATGATGTCGGTGTCGTCCTTGTCGAATTCGGCTGAGGTCAATATTGACTTGCAGTCGTTTAAGAACTTGGACGGTGACAATGGTTGCAAATCATTAAAGTTTTGTGAAATATACGTTAGCGGCCGGGAGTTCACGATGCATTCGACTTCTGCTAACAGTGTTGACAAGTTATCGTAGTCAAGTAACGATTTGCCCACAGCTGCTTTCAACGCCAATTTGACGCTTTTGACCAGACGCTCCCAGAATCCGCCCCACCATGCGGCTCTTTCTGGTATATATTTCCATTTAATTCCTTTATCTGCCGCTAAATTTTGTAAATCTGGTTTCTTCAGGAGGGCCTTTAATTTCCTGAACTCAATATCAGCTCGTTTGAACGTCCTGGCGTTATCTGATATAATGGTGTCAGGTACACCCCGCCTAGCCATAAATCTTCTTAATGCTCCGATGCAGCTTTTCACCGTCATATCTAAAACCAACTCTAAATGTACGGCTCTAATTTAAGAACAAGTAAACAGCAAAATGTATGTTTTACGAATTTGTTGGTCGCCTTCATATTTCGCGTATACTGGGCCAGCAAAGTCTATGCCGGTAGTTTCAAATGGCCTAGATGTGGTTACTCTTTCGATTGGTACAACTGTCCACGGCTCCGATCCTAGCCGACCATGCACACGCTTACAAATTATACAGCTTCGTAAAATACGTTTAATCATTTGACGTCCTTGTATGATCCAATACTTCTTTCTTAGCTGAGCCAGTACTGCGTTGACGCCGCCATGAAGTGTCGCATGGTGTGCTTCTACAACTAAAAGGTGACTAAAATGGCTGGACTACTCTCGCTGCCGAACACTTCTGTAGGCAAGCGACTACCTACACATAACAGCCCATTAATTAGTAAGGGATTAAACGAAGTTAATTTGGAATTAGATGGAAGCTTTTGATTATCGATTAATGCCTTAATTTCTGCATGAAAGTATTGTTTTTTGTTGTTCCTTTGCCCAATAAAGCTCTGCGTTTTTAAGCTCACCCGCTGAAAGGGTGGTACGTCAAGCTGGTCGTTCGAACTCCGCTGGTGCTTCGCCTTTATATTCGTTAAAAATCGGAATACATACGATCTTACTCTCAACAAACGCTTTATCTTGCTGAATTTTTCAAGCGGTATGATGGATTGAAAGCTGTCGCAGCATTCGTTTGGTTGAAGCTCCACGTTCAAAAATATCCCAGCGCACTTTTCTAGAGAATTTTTATCCAAACACACTGTATACTGCATTAACCATTCAGGTCCGTGCTTCCACATATTTCAATTCCTCAGACCGTCGGCATTTATTCCCCTAGTCAATAAATCTGCTGGATTATCCTTACCTCTGCAATGTCGCCACTCATGCGTATCTGTTAGACTACAAATCTCATCCACCCTTGCTCTAACGTATTGATTGTTGTTTTTATTTCTGCCATTTATCCATTGAATTGCTATACTGGAGTTGTAAAGCGCTTAATAGAAAACGTTTTAATCCTGCATCCATTAACGCTGCCGTCAATTCCAGTTTCGGCAAGGTTAGTTCAACCTCTTGATTACCTCTGATAGCCGATACTCGTCTCTTCGCACATATAAAATTAACTGAAGTTTTTCCGTCTTGGTCAATATTTTTCAAATACACAACAGCTCACTAAGCCTTTGGGCTTGCGTCTGCGAAGATATGTAATTCGACCGTAGCGTTATCGAATGTTGTCAACCTTCGTGGTAATGCGAATGCTCTTAAAATTGGTAACTCTCTTCGCCAATTTTCAAACACTTTAGTTTTCTCATCAGGCATGACCACGTCCCACTCAACCTTTTCCTTCCACAATTCTTGCAGCAACAATTTTATACGTACAGTGGATGGTGCCAACATGCCAAAGGGATCATAAATTCTTGCCATTGTTTTTAACACATTTCTCTTCGTCGGTTTTAATTTCTGAATGTAGTTAAGGGTATTATCGAATTCAATAGATATCTCGTCCGACATGGTGTTCCAAACAATTCCTAACACTTTCTGAACCAACGGTGGCTCTTGTTTATTTTCTACAAGTAATGATTTTAACGATAAGCTGTTCGAGTTCCACTTACGCAAATTAAATTTTGCCCCGCTCATAATATCAGTTGCTCCTTTGAAGAATTGGATTGCCTTCGCTTCGTTTGCGATGCTGCTGACCATGTCGTCCACGTAAAACGACTTTTCGAGATGCTTACTGACTCCTTCATATTTGGCTTCGTTTACCTGCAAATGCTTTTGAATAGTAGTAGCTAACAAGAATGGACTGGACGTGACACCAAACGTGACCCTCTGCATGCGATATTCTGCTAGCTCCGGAAGCTCTTCATTCATGGTCGGCAAGGTTTTGTACCACAAAAATCTTAGAACGTCTCTATCGCTGTCGGCAATCTCAATTTGCAAGAATGCCTTCTCAATATCGGCAGTCAAAGCTATTTTATCGAAACGAAACTTCACCAATATTTTTAACAAATCGGCCACACAATTTTTGCCGGTGCTTAAATGGTAATTTAATGACGTTTTACCTGGTTGGCATGACGAAGCATCGAAAACGATTCTCATTTTTGATGTAGATTTGTCGTCTCGGTACACAGGCATATGCGGCATATAATAGACAGTTGAATTGCTATTATTAAATTCATTGGCCCTTTCAGAAACACCGCTATGCCACAACTCCTCCACACCCTCATGATATTCTCTTAATTTTTGTGGATCTCTCATAAGCCTCGCTGTTAAATCTCGAAGTCGTTTTCGGGCCATTTGCTTATTGTCGTGCAAATACTCGCTGGAAATTTTCCATGGCAACGCCACAACATAACGCTTGGTAATCTCATTTATGTATATTTTTACGTCCACTTGTGCAGGTTCACGTGGAGCGTTAATACCAATCGACTCGATTTCCCAGAATTTAGCTACGTCAAATGTGTATTCGTGTGTTTGTAAAGTGTTTAAAACGCAGTGAATTTTATCATTATCTCCATAACATCCCTGAATTGTCCATCCAAAGAAGGTATTTACTGCAGTTAAATCATCTGTTATCTTTTCGCTCTCACCTCCAATGAATTTCCACATATTATCTTGCCCAATAAGAATATTCATTCCTCTCACATACTTATCGTTACAGAGATGGTTTTCGGCTAACGTTGTATTCATCCACTGGAGTTTTTTTTTGTTTTATTTCAGGAACCGGTAGTATGTCCGCACAAATACTCGGTACGACGATCGCGCTAATAGTTTTTGTTTTTTCGTTGTATTGAGTTTTTAATACAATATTAACTCGCTTGAGCTTTTGTGCATTATTGTTCTCACAGCTGTCGCCAAATGCCAGTATACATGTTTTCTCATAAGATACCGTAGCTAACTCTAATTCTCTTGCTAATTTGGCGCTAATATAGGTGCGCTGACTACCGTTGTCCATAATTATTCTCGTAAATGCTCTTTCACCCGTACGCTCATTTTCAACTATGGCTTTAGCGGTCTGACGAAATATCTCGTCACTCTCTGAACTCGCTGATTGAAATGCAGTTGTTAAAAGAGAATTTGCCGGGGTTACGGCTCGACTGGAGCTGACGTCCGATTTGTTATATTTGTCGCTACCATCACGTGATTGTTCCGTTCTATTTTTTGGCATACTTCTTTCGCACAATGGAGTTATGTGTTTATCGCCACATTTCTCGCATTTAACCCACTGACTCCTACAAAATTTAGACGTGTGGTTTCGGTACGCACATCTAAAACAACGGCCTTCTTTTGTTAATAATTTTTTTCTTAAATCTGTGGACATATTACTGTTGCAAGAATTAGAGTCATGATTTGCATCCTTACAAAATACGCACTGCCTTTTGACACCCTGTGCGCCGGTAAGTAGTCCCAGTGCCGTTCCTCTTTTTTGTTCCGCTGTTTGTTTAGTGGCATCCCTAATTCTTCTTTCATCTTTATTTTCTGACATATGAGATTTTTCTAATGCTTCTACTTCTGTTCTTATAAAGAGTAAGAGCTGCTTTAATTGCTCGTCGCCATTTGTATCTATTCCATCGCGTTTTTCAATTTTATAGAACGTAATACGTAAGTACGAAGGTATCGCTCTCAATAAAACCGATTTGACTACGATTTCGTATTTACTGGATGGAACATTTAGAATAGATAGCGTTCGCATGGTGGAATTTACATCATTATAAAGATCTCGCAAACCTTTAACATCACGCGCTGATTGAATTGATTTTAACGCCAACAGCTTTTGAATGTGTTGCTCAACAATTTTATCAGTATTGCCATACTCTTCCTGCAAAAGGGAAATGGCCTCGTTATAACATCTCTCCGTTGGAGTAAACCCCGCAATGGTATTTGCCGCGTTTTTCTCCAGCGCCTCGCTCAAGTAATTAAATTTCGCTGATGACAAACTTAAGTTTTCATGTACCGTTTCTTTAAACTGTTCCCAAAACGGTATCCATTTATCAAAACTCCCGTCAAACTTCTTCAGTGCAATCGGCTTTAATTTCACGCTTTTACTAGTAGCTCCATTGTCACTTTTAATCATTTGTACCGCATTCGCTGTCGTAATATTTTTACTTAATGCGTGCTCCAATCGTGCGACAGTGGTTACCGCCACATCATCATACTCCACCATCCGCTCGATTTCAGCCTCTGTACTATCCTTCTCGTCGTTCAACGCTAAAACTGCTTCATTAGCTAGTGTAAGGTTTTCTTTGGATGCTTTAATACGCGATACCAGCACCACGGAATTCTCGCCGCGATCTCCATTTGCCAGGAGTAGCTCTGCATCATTGCACAACTTAGCGATTTGCGTTCGGCAAACTGCCCTGCGTATTTTCTCCATATTCGATAAAGCTCCCGGGTTTCGGCACCATGAACAAAATACTTAATACTTGAACGACCGATTCTCTCGAGTTCATAGAAAAGACTACTTAGTCACTTTATTCCAGGTTCAGAAGTATTTAACATGAAATTGAATAAATGGTTTATGAATATATTTACAGTGGATATGAAAGGGAAAACTATATACATATTCATATACAACAAGGTTGCGTGTGTATATGTACTTAAGTACAAGTGTAGAAAAGAATTGAATGATAAAAATTAAAATGTAAATATAATGATAAATCGAGTTTACTAAAATTTCAATTAGACTGATAATATTTTTTACAAGCTGTTATGTATTTTCCTAAAACAATATCAACAAGTTTTAATTGCATTACATGGTATAAATTTTAGATAATGGATATTTATTATCTAAATTTTTAAGAAATTTTCTAAAATTGCATTTAAATACGTTTATATAAACTTAATTTTTGTTTTAAAACTTCAGAAAACTGAACTCTTGTAATTTTCCATTATGTTAAATATAAAGCAACTGTTAAAATTTTAAAAGCACTATTTTTATATGGGAATAAACTGGAATGGAACAGCTCAAATTATCGTAAACTAGTAGTTTTAATGTTTGCTTTCGATTCTTCTCTCGATGTATTCTCTATGGGTAAACGGATCGAAATGAATTTCGTTTTCACTACATTCTCGATAATCGGACAGATCTAAAACATCTCGATAACAAAACGGATCGAAATAACTTCCATCTGAGATACGGTTTCGCTATCGAAAGCACTACGCAAAAACTTTTGAACACGTATGACGAGAACGAGAGCTCTGCTGCCACAAACTGAGCGACAGGTAATACTTTACGATCATTTTTCGGAACCCGTTCTCAGTAGTTTTGTACGCGAAAATGTTGCTAAAATTTCTAAAACGGATGCATTCTCGTGTACGTTGGTCGGGTGGGATAATGTTATTTTTTATCATACACGAAAATTAAAAGGAAAACACTTATTGTTAGTCATATTTCCAGAAAATCGAAGAATCTCAAAGTTTTTAACCTCATCTCGAAGAAATCAATGGCAAACCCGCAGCACACAGATTTTGCCCCAAGCCCGGAGGCTCCTAGACCCGGCCATTTGGCAAGCCTAACCATGAGGTGTCTTTTTACTTTGCTTATGTATATATACTTCACAATATACATATGTATGCAAATAAGCATGTGTAAAAAATCTACGACGGAATTTTATTTTCTGCTACGATTTTCCACGTCACTTACTCCGAAGGCTTTATTAAAATTAGAAACTATGCGAATTTTTTGCCATTTTTTCGGCTTTTCATAATGTACGCGAAATTTCGAGGGTGTAGGAGTGAAACGGACTTTTCCCACCAAACCGGTAATATTGTCATCGAATCGATTTCCTATTACAAGTCGCTCTAAAACGTCCGCCGAAGGCAACTCGCCTGGGCGAGTAATTTTCTAATTACCTGAATGAGTCGTTTTCTTATCGCTTGAGGCAATATTTGAAATAATTTTATTCTTTTTAATACTTCATTTATTTTTTGTATACAAAATTGGAACTTACAATCGGAATTAATTCCTTTTCTCGCTATGGGGCTTCCTATTTTTTCAATCCTGTCCTTGGGCATAAATTAGATGCTTTTGGACAATACTGTTGACGCCATATTCATAAGCTTTGGAATTTTTGAGAACTTATATTTATTCAAAATTTACATGAACGAAGTGATGTTGCCAATTTGTCGCCACAGCAATAAATCGGTGAGCCGCCAATTTGTTGCCATTGACGATTGTTGCCTATTTCTCATGTTTTGCATGGTTTGTTTGTTTACCTGGAAATCTCATTTTAAGTATAAAACCAGCAAAAATCAATGTTTTTAATGCTGTCAAACGTCGTTTCCTTGATTAAAATAAATGGTAGCAAAGAATCCATTTTTGTAGGCTTTTGAACAAGCTCTTGGTAGGAAAGAAAGTTTTTCAGTGGTAACCCTGGCTGTGAATTTGGCCCTAACAAACAAAAATCTGGAGTATGACTGTTTGAACTGTTTGCCTTGGAGTACTCCTATTGGCCCTTAATATTTGAGCTGAAAAGATCCGTTATGAGTACGGTGACCATAAATATATTTTGAAAATGCTGGACAATTTTTCAAAAAATTTACCTAAATATAATTGCGTAGTATAAAAATAACAAAAATATACTACATATATACATTCCTCGTCATTTGAATAGCGCGCCCTTTTTTTGATTTTCTACCATACAAAGTATTCTTGACAAAATTTGTATATGGAAGAAAATGCGCAGCACCGTCAAAAAAACTGTCGCCCCTATGTTTATTTTTTGTTTTTAGTTTTCAAAACTTTTTAAAATGGGATGTAGACGTAGAATATGCTATATTTTTATAAAAAGTTAATGAATATTAAACAAACAAAAGGAAAACTGTACCTGTATTAAAAGGATGCGCTATTCAAATAACGAAGAGTGTATAATTCTTAATTATTAATCCAATTTTAAACTTTAAACATAAATCACATTTGCTTCATTGGTATTAATCTTTTAGTAATGAATATTTACAAAATTATAATAAGGCATATTACATATTACTTTACACGAAATATGAACCTCTGTAAAGCAAATTTTTTAGGCAAACTGGTCGTTGGGTCGTTGAACACGAAAAAAATACCCATGGTTTCAAAGAAGTGTTTTCGAGATTTGTTCGAAAAACGTATTTTTAGTACTTTTTCAGTTATTCCTCAATATCTCATGAAACGACCAACAGTTCGAAAGCTATTGATGGGCTCTTTGCAAAAATATATATTTTTTGAGTAGATTGTGTTCCGTAACATCTACATTTCTCATCAGATTTTCATTTACTGTAAAAAGAAAATGATTGAAATTTCAATTTTTCGATTTTGGTCGCTTGTAACACCAATAATTTTCATCGAAATCGGCAAAGTAATATATTTGTGTAAGAGGTAGCTTATGTAGATTGGATAATTTTTTCATGAGATATTGACGAATAGGTTCGAAATGTACCAAAAACACGTTTTTCGAAAAATTTACGAAAACGCTTGTTTGAAAGGAAAATTGGCTTGGATTTTTTTTTTGTTAAGCGATTACCACAAAATTTGTAGAACAGTGTTATCGATATATTTGATGCTGGTCTTCAATTTCTCGTCATCCATTGTCCATAACCGTACAATATTTAGAACGCATTGACTAGTTGAACCTTCAACACCCGCTTATCCTTATGTAGTTATCAATTAGTTAACGACACTGCTTTTATTTCGATTAGGAAAAGCTAATTTTAAAATATCGAAGAAAATGCGGGACAAAGGCAGGACAAAGGCAGGACACGTGGGAAAAATCAGTACATTTTGGGGGTTTTCTGTTTTGAAAAACTACGCAGGACAGACCTTTAAATAACAGTACGGTCCTGCAAAAAACAGAACGGATGGTCACCGTAGTTATGAGAGAACTTAAAATGATCTACGAAAAATTTGCTCGCTAAATTTTATTATGCGGCTCTGAAGGCAAAAACTATGCTTGAAGTTAGTTTATAAATAAAATTGCAACTAGTCTTCTTAATTTGTTACCAAAATATAAAAATATTTACGGTTTATTTCGTTGAAGTCCTAAAAATATAAAAAGTGTTCCACAGTGTTATTCGAGGCAGCCTTTTTGCTAAGAATTTCCTTTTGGGTGTCCTATACAACATAAACATATTTCATAGGCTTGGTCTTGCGAGTGTGTAAGTGATTTCAACAGTTTAAACTTTAAAGCATGGCAGTCGGCATTCGAGAGTAGATGATGCAAGACAAGTTTCTGTACTTCAAGTTAATCCGTTTGGTGTCTCACCAAACCAAAGCGTCTATAGAGTACATATGTATGTACATACAAAGTGATTTTGCGCGCCACTTAGAATGTTAATTTGTTGTTAGTGTTGTAAGCTTGCTGAAATTCATAGTTAAACGCTTTTTCCGAACAAACTTAGTGTAATAAAATGTTAAGCAATAACAAACAACTCGAAAGCGGCTTAATGAAGTGACAGAGTGCCTCGCGAATGGATTGTTGGATAAACGGTTATTCACTTCTTCCAAACATTTCTTTATCGCCAGTAGAATCGAACGCAGTGGTATGTTTGTACATGTGCTAAGCATGGGGAAGAATAGTATAAGTGCGTTTGAGAACACTAAATTTAAAAACCCAAGATGTGCCGGTTGTCCTCAACATGGTCTATATTTTCTAAGAAATATTAGGTGCGTTCGTTTAAAATCTCCAGTAAAAAAACATTCAACAGCAAAATTCCGGCGAAATTCTCTCACAAGAGAAAAATATCCAAAACAGTACGCGAACAGGAAATTTGCAGAAACTTGCAAGTTAGACGAACAGCTGATATAATTTTTATTTACATTCAAAAGTGCAAAATTTAAAACGTACGAAAACTTATCACAAAGTGTTATCCTGACACAGTTTATTGATTAAACAAATAACTACTTACTTCTTACAAGTTTAATTAGTCGCATTTTGTCATTTTTAACTTCCAAACCATCAAATTCAATTTTGTGATTTGCGTAAATTCCAACCAGCTGTTTTCCTGTTAGCAAAAAATTTTACCAGCAGAAACCGGCAGCTTCCTCTCAAAATTAAATGTCACTTTGCTCTCTCAAATTCCCCTACTTTGCAAGTTTTTTGCGCACGCGAACGCAAAAACCTGAAAGTTTTGGATAACTTTGAACAATTAACAGGTACACGGACGCAACTATTATCATAATAATCTCGCGGTTTCTTAACCGAATTGTCAATCGTTATGCTTCTGCCATCCAGCGTTAACAGAGAAATTTCCACGAAGCTTATTCATACATATATGCATGCATACATATTTATGTACATATGTACCCAATAAATATTTTTGTTAAATCTAAATTTGAGATGCGTTTGAGAATCAATCCTTTTCTCAATTCTCAAACTTTTGTTCTCAAATGCATCTCAAATAACCGCTGTTAGTGTTCTTTTACTTTTTTAATATGGAATTTACCTTTATATGCTAATTGAGAAATATGGAATTCTCAACTTTTTCTCAAACGTGAGTGAGGCGGAACGAAATGGAATCCAGTTACTCTCGCTGAAATATGTGTATAGTGTTGCCAATGATGTATGTAAAAGAAACACACAGTTTTTATAGAAAATGATTTTTTATTTATGCAGTTTAACAGTTTATTAAATAAGAAAGTCTAAGTTCGGGCGCTTCGATCTTGCTTTTATGTGTCAAGCACAATAACCATACTGAGTTTGGTACAAATGTATGGAACGGTTACCGAGATACATATATGTAATCATAAGTGAGCGGGGCCACGCCCATTTTCCAAAATTTTATCATACACGTATTTCTTGCTAAAGAATTATTGCAAACATCAATTTTGAATAAATTAGCTTCAGTATTTACTGATTTATTGAAGATTTCGTATTTCTCGAAATTACCGTTATATGGGATGTAGGCGTGGTTATTGTCCGATTTTAAAAATTTTCCGCCATTTGGTATATTGTATTAAGGCCAACAACTGTGTCAAGTTTGGCAGAAATTGGTGGAGGGGTTACCAAGATATACACATGTAATCATAAGTGGGCGTGGCTACGCCCATTTTCCAAAAATGTATAATATTCTTATTTTTCGTCTAAAAGTTAGTGTAAACATCAATTTTGAGTGACTAATAAAATATCGCAGTCAGTGTTGCCGCGAATAATTTTTAGTGGTAGCCAAATTCCTTTAAAAACAGGGCTAAAAAAGAGTTAAAAAAGTCGTTGTGGCTAAAAATGGTAGCTAAAATTTTTTACTTACATCTACATATATAAGTATACACGCCAATATTTTCAATAAGTAATGGTATAGAAAAACAATGAACTCAGGAAAAAAAGCTAATATTTTATCCAAACAAAAACCTTTTTGTATAAAAGGGGAAATATACGACACCAGTGATTGTACGTACCATCAGGCTCGAAGCATATAACTTACCAGCATGCTGGTACAATATTTATTTCTTTACAAATAAGGTCGAGGAAAGATCGAAATGATTAGAGCCGAAATTTCATAATTTTTCAACCATTTTGTTAAACATTGTTTTTTTCTTAGTTCACAACTGCAATATCGTGAACTTAATCTTCCTAAAACACGGCTTTGACTCATATAGTGCAAGAAATTTCCGCCCTATCCAGTAAATCCAGTACTAATTTTAGTGGTTTTTTACTGGATGTCGTTTTCGTACGCAAAAACTTGCAAGAAACTAGCAAAAGAGGGGAAATTGAGAGAGTAAAAATGACAGCTGAACTTGCAAGTATTACTGGATTTTTACTGGATAAATTTTTACTAGCAACTATTTGCTAGTAAAAAAAACAGCAGATGGCATGATGCTTAATGTAATTCACATTAACAAAATAATTGTTTGTGGTGCTTTTAGAGTTGACAAAATAAACCTATTTAAATATATAATAAGATGGAAAATACTAGTTTTCTAAGAAAATTGCTTAGGAAAATAACAAATTAATCAGCTGTTCATACAACTAGTAGCTTCTTGCTGGTTTTGCGTTTTCGTACTATCTGGCATATTTCACTCATTGGGAGTAAATATTGGCTAACTCTCCGGAATTTTGTTACTGGCAAGTTACTGGATATTTCTTGCTGGAGAATACGAAAACACAACTATACTTGTTGTATATAAATTGAGCTAATTTCACCACTCACGACATGTCGCCGCGACACCAGCATGCTGGTACAATCATAAAACTCTCAAATAGTTAGTCGCATCAGCAGCTGGTACAGTCACACCACAAGAACACACACGGCCATCGACTTGATGGGCCATTTAACAAATTAAGTATATTAAGGGCCGTCAACTTATCTATTTTAAACTAAACTTATCTATTTTAATAGTTAAATCTGTAATAGATAAGTTAACAGCCCTAATTCTTTTACAGTATGTATTAGGGATGTTGCGAATGTGGGATTTTAGACATCCGCGGATGCGAATGCGGATGTCAAATATTTTTAAGAAATAATTTTGGTTGGTACATTAGGTGATTTAGATAAATAAAAAATGGAAAAGTTGCATAATTCCTTTTTGAGGATTGCATCGGGCTGCAAATGTCGGATGTACTTCCTGACTTTGTTTAAACACCGTTGTGTTCCAATTTGGAGAACTAATTCTTTTGGCTGTTTCAGAATTTGGAGAACCTGTTACGGCATCAGCATTTTTCGATTTGAGTTTTTGTAATTCATTTTTAATCCTGTCTTCTGTGACTGGTTTGAAAAATGTGCGCTTATAGCGAGGTTGTGAATAAGTGGATATGACAAATAAATTATTATTTTCTAGGAATGAAAATTTCGAAGAAAATTCTTCTTGGAAAGGTTCGCCTGTAATGAATAGCTTGTAATTAGATTTTCCTAGTTGCATGCAGTCACAATTAATTACTCACCGCTGTCGGTACCATAAGCCATCAAATCCGTTTTGTTGTTCCATTCCATGCGCTCAATGTGTTTTGATATATTTTTTAAGGCGACATATCGAACATATCGTTAATACTATTTTAAAAGGGCGTATTTCACATTGTCGCTGAAAAGCAAAAAAACACTACTAACAAATTTTTTTTATTGGCTAAAACGATGTGGGGACTTATGATTCGATGAAATACATCATAATCAATCAAAAATTTAATTTTGGATTTTTAGTTAGTTACGGTTTTTTGTATTTCAGCGATGTTACTATACTATATGTACTAACGATATATTACATACCAAGTCCCACTCCTCAATATATAAAATTCACCTTGAATTAATTCTTATTTAATTTGTAAACTTGGCTGTCAACTTTGTTACATATCATTTTATCTTTATTTTGATGCGTGCTAATTTTGACAATTTACACAAAATTAAAATAAATATTTTGGTTTTCGAGCTGAAAGACTAATATAAGGAAACACGGAACTTAAGAATAATAACTTTTATGAGAAAAAAAATAACTACACTTTTCTAAGAAAAAGTAGAAAAAAACTAGCGATGCATCCAGTTTTTTAACAAATATTCAATAATAATAATATTTTCAATAATATTCAATAGTTACATTATTCTTACCTAATTAAACGCGCAAATAGTCGGTTTTCTTTATAGCCAGTCGTTGAACATTTCCGCTGGAAATACCTACCTATTATCTTACTCTTTGACTTTAAATTACGAAAGCATGTGCACGTAGGGGGACAGTCTTAACGTAACATCCCCACAGGCAAAAAATGTTGTTTAAAATGTATTCTTTGCCAGATATACGTTTTATCAGTGCACTTGCACAATATTCGCATTCGCAAAAGCTCCGCATTCATTATTGCTAATGCGAAAGCGAATGCGAATGTTAAAATTTATGCGGAAGTTCCGCGGTTGCGAATGCGAAATCGAATATTCGCAACAACCCTGGTATGAATGTATAAAAACGTAAGGAACATACAATACATATATGTATATATATCAGTCTTTCTTAGTTTAAAAGTTCATCTCTTACATAAATGAAAAAAAAATAAAAAATTTTATCAAATTAAGCATATACAACTCTTTAATGCCAATTATGAATAAATTCTTCAAAGGGTTAAAAAAGGGCTAGGGGCAATTTTAATTTTATGTGGCCAAAAAAAACTATGTGGTAGCTAAATTTAGCCACCAAAGGACTAAAACGGCAACACTGATCGCAGTTTTCGTATTTCCGAAAAATACCGTCATATGTTAGGTAGGCGTGGTTATTGTCCAATTTTGCCCACCTTCAATGCCATCTGTCCTACGCTCGAAAGAAATACACGTACCAAGTTTCGTTAAGATATCTAAATTTTTACTCGAGTTATCGTGCACACAGACGGATGGACGGACGGGCAGACAGTCAACGCTTAATCGATTTCTCTTTTCATTATGATCATTTATGTACGTATACATATGCGTATATCTATTTAGATTCATTTTGCATGTTACAAACAACCGTTATGTGAACAAAGTTATAAGTTGCGTTCGTGTACCTGTTCAAAGTTAACCAAAACTTTCAAGTTTTTACGTTCGCGTACGCAAAAAACTTGCAAATTAGGGGAAATTCAGAGAACAAAGTAGCATTTCATTTTGAGGGCAAGCTGGTGGTTTCTGCTGGAAAAATTTTTGCCAACATCAATTTGCCAACAGGAAAACAGCTGATCAAAAACAGCTGGTTGGAATTTACACAAATTACAAAATTGAATTTGATGGTTTGGAAATTAATAATGACAAAATTCGACTAATTAAACTTGTAAGAAGTAAGTAGTTATTTGCTTAAACAATAAACTGTGTCAGGAAAACACTTTGTGATGAGTTTTCGTACGTTTTAAATTTTACACTTTTGAATGTAAACAAAAATTATATCAGCTGTTCGTCTAACTTGCAAGTTTCTGCAAATTTGCTGTTCGCGTACTGTTTTGGATATTTTTCTCTTGTGAGAGAACTGGTGACATTTCGCCGGAATTTTGCTGTTGGATGTTTTTTACTGGAGGTTTTAAACGAACGCACCTATAATACCCTTGTGTAAAAGTGCGCTCGGGTATAAAAATGCGATTGGTGCAAAAAATTAGTTGCACACAGTTTGTCCTGCAATTAGTTACATACAGTTTGCGTTGTATTTTTTTGCAAAATAAAAAAAGACGATACAATTTACCTTTAACTTTTATCTTATATAAAAAGATCTTTAGTACATAACTAAACCCTTTTATCATAGTTAATAATCTTTTTATATAACATTATTAAATATTATTTTTAACATAAAAATATTTTTTCGTTTTGAGCAGGCAAACAGTCGGTCACTATCCATGCAGCACATTATTTCTTTCTTTCATTTTTATATTTGAATGGCCAGTCCGTAGACTATAACAGCAGGTCAGTCACAAAAAGATTAGTAAATTAATTGCATATCAAATTCTAAAGAGTTTTACTCAATTGTTTCTGAGCCCGTTCTTAAGTTTATAAACAATATTTGAGAAAATATTTAGTTTCAAATGATAAACAACGCTGAAAATCAAATTGAAAAATGAGATTTTTTTTCCAGTGCTTGTTGGGTATGTACGTATGTATGTATGTATGAAAAAAGACGACGCGCTGTAGAGTTTGTATCCGAACGCATACACCAAGTCTGTAAAAAAGTAGGGCTATTCGCGATTCGGTGCATAAGAGCTGACAAATTTATGCAATTGCAGAAATATGCCTTGGATTGTGAGCGACCTTTATTAAACTGTCATGGTAAAATTTTTGCAAAACAATTTTTGTGCATCAGCTTTGGTTTTGTTTATGGATTTAATCAGCTGATAGAAATGTCAACCAGAGTTGCAATGCATAGCATTTTTATGCTATGGATTTTCGGTATTGCAAATTTGCCAAGCCATGACAAATGCAAATGCGTGTATTTTGATTGTGTTTTGCAAATAATTTGCAATACAAATTTGCAATGCAATGATGCTAACCCATTTGCACCGGATCGCGAATAGCCCTAGTATTTTGGTACATATGAATGTAGGTACATACATACATGAATAGGTATGGATATACCTACAGGGCCGGCTTTAACCAAGTAGGCGCCGTGCGAATTATGCATTGGCGCTCTTATATATTTGATAATAAAAAAATTATTTATTTTGAATTCTATGCTCTATTTTGATTAAAACAATACCAGCATGTATTCAGTTATTAGTAATAGGGGTCTATGTCTACGAAGAAAAACTACCAATTTTGTTCAATTTCCGGTTAACACAAACCGCAGGTATAAGCTCCGATTAAATACAACGACTGCTTTATCGATCACATGTTATATGCATGACGTCGAAACATCGATAATGAAGGTTAACTGGGAGATAGTGAATACCATACCAGCCTACTGTCTGGTTTGCACAAATCTAAGGTAGAAGCTCCGGTTAAACACATCGACAGCTTTATCGATCGCTTCTTATATGCATTATGTCGAAAACGTCGATAATGATGTTTAACTGGGAGGTAGTGATAACCAGACATTGAACAACCGGCCCTGAGGATCATTTTCACCATCTCTGGTTACAATTAATCCCCAGTTAAACATCGTAACCGACGTTCCTGAATCCATGCATATAACACTGTGTCGGTAACAATGTTTAACTGAGGATTATAGATAACCAGAGGTGGTGAAAACGGCCACTTAAATTTTTATATGAGAATTGAAGTCGGTTTTGTTTTGGTTGGTTCTTTAAAAAAAACTTTATTTAACTACTTTTAGTATTAGGCAATAAAAAAGTTGAAGCACTCAGTGCTAACCTTCTTATAGAGACAACTAGCAGACCCGGCGAACTTCGTCCCGCCCAAAATTAGATTTTTAATTTAAACATTTTGGTACAACAGTTTCTCCAACAATCCACATTTACGATTTGTACTGCACATTCGTCGGCTAAGACTATCGTTTGGTGGTCGTTTGCCGCCTTAAATAACCGAACGAAAGTGTTATGTCCATGAGAAGATCCCTGGTGGGCACAATGAGCCGGATCTATAGTGAATGTGCCCTAGGAACTTTATCTTATAGTTAGTGGCAATTTCAATACCAA
Organism: Rhagoletis pomonella; assembly: GCF_013731165.1. Classification (NCBI taxonomy): domain Eukaryota; kingdom Metazoa; phylum Arthropoda; class Insecta; order Diptera; family Tephritidae; genus Rhagoletis; species Rhagoletis pomonella. The sequence continues at coordinate 8,383,386 of NW_023458563.1, forward strand.
GGCGTATCCTTGTTCAACAGAAATATAATATACATACATAAACTGAGACGAAATACCTTAAAAGCCAGTTTCGCGAAAGTAATTTAAGTGAAGAATTATGTTTTTCTGTCAGGTTCTATATTAAATTCAACTAAATAAATAAATTTTCATTAAATTGCTTTCATGAAACTGGCTTTTAAGGTATTTCGACAGGTGGTGATTTGAGATTTACCACTGCACAACTCAACACTGGTTTCTTCGAATGAGGCTCTAACGCATAATAATATTGGCAAATCACATCCATTGGGTCAATCGTAACACACGAGAGTTCAATATACTCAATAGTGCAACGGGTCCATTTAGTCTGACATTCATTTTAGATTTTTAGTAGTAACTCGACCTCAGTACCACCTACCAGCTCTTTTTTGCAATTGGACTGCCTTTACCGTTTCTAATACATGTTTTGAATGTTCGCCAAATCGGATCATAAAAAAATTTTTAGTACTAACTCAACTCCAGCGCCAACTGGCGGATTACTTTTCCACGCCCCCTTTTTAAAGAGCCGTTTTTTCTCAATGAGCATGTGATTAATTTCATATATCTCCACACGAAGTGTTCCAGTACTGTACCACGAAAACTTCCAGAGATATGCAGTATGAAATTCGGCTTGTATGGTAGGTGCCACGACCCCTTTTCCAATAGCTCCATATTTTCTACATGACTATGCGATTAATTTCATATATCACCACACCAAGTTCCAGTACTCTACCAAGAACAATTATAGAGATATGCAATAAGAAAAATTCGACTTGTATGGGAGGTACCATGCCCATATAAAGTTCCAGTACTCTACCATGAACATTTCTAGAGGTACTTATTATGAAAAATTCTGTTTGTATGGGAAGTGCCACGCCCCCATTTCAAATAGTCCGAATTTTCCTCCATGAGTATGCGATTGATTTCATATATCTCCATACCATGTTCGAGTACTCTACCATGAACACTTTCAGAGATATGCAGCATGAAAAATTCGGTTTTATGGAAAGTGCCACGCCTCCTTCTCCAATAACCACAATTTTTTTTCGTGAGCATGCGATTGGTTTGATATATCTGCATACCAAGTTAGAGTACTCTACCACGAACACTTCCAGAGATATGCGGTATGAAAAATTCGGTTTCTATGGGAGGTGCCACGCCCCCTATTCCAATAACTACAATTTTTCTCCATGGGTATGCGATTGGTTTGATATATCTCCATACCAAGTTAGAGTACTCTACCATGAACACTTGCAGAGATATGCAGTATGAAAAATTCGGTTTCTATGGGAGGTGCCACGCCCCCTTTTCCAATAACCACAATTTTTCTCCATGAGTATGCCATTGGTTTGATATATCTGCATACCAAGTTAGAGTACTCTACCATGAACACTTCCAGAGATATGCGGTATGAAAAATACGGTTTGTATGGGAGGTGCCACGCCCCTTTTCCAATACCCACAATTGTTCTCCATGAGTATGCGATTGGTTTGATATATCTCCATACCAAGTTAGAGTACTCTA
>NW_023458563.1:8384934-8385254 GCF_013731165.1 Rhagoletis pomonella
TTTGATATATCTCCATACCAAGTTAGAGTACTCTACCATGAACACTTCCAGAGATATGCAGTATGAAAAATTCGGTTTGTATGGGAGGTGCCACGCCCCCTTTTCCAATAACCACAATTTTTCTCCATGAGTATGCGATTGGTTTGATATACCTCTGTACCAAGTTAGAGTACTCTACCTTGAATACTTCCAGAGATATGCAGTATAAAAAATCGGTTTGTATGGGAGGTGCCACGCCCCCTCTTCCAATAACCACAATTTTTCTGTATGAGTATGCGATTGGTTTGATATATCTCCATGCCAAGTTAGAGTACTCTACC
>NW_023458563.1:8385264-8391348 GCF_013731165.1 Rhagoletis pomonella
GTTAGAGTACTCTACCATGAACACTTCCAGAGATATGCAGTATGAAATATTCGGTTTGTATGGGAGGTGCCACGCCCCCTGCACCTAGCGGTATGAAATATACTTTACATCCGATTCTCATACCTACCAAATATACACAAAAAATTTCATAAAGATCGGTCCAGCCGTTTCGGAGGAGTTCGACCACTAACACCGTGACACGAGATTTTTATATATTAGATGTTGTCTATAATTCTACTTAATTGTAAAATATAATGGGTAAAAAATTTATAAGAATATTATTTCTTGCTTAACGATTATTGCAAACTAGCAAATGCCTGGCTTGCTTCGCGCCGTCAGGAAGCTAATTTGTAGAGGGGTATCTAAATATCTTGATTCCAGCGCCAACTATGTTTTGGGTCCATTTTCTGCAGAAGCACTTCTTAAAGTTAATACCCGTTAATCCAGGTCGTACGATAAAGACGGGTTCTCTAAATATCTCGACTCCAGCGCAATCTGTCGGCAAAATCTTTTGCAAAAGTATATTTTATGATGCAGAGTATCCGACGTCGTTCGGGGTAAACAAATAAAAATATAAAACAGTAAGAAAGATTTTCAGTTGACCATAAATTAAAGGAGATATAAACTATTTTTCTTATTTTATTTAGGGCCTTCTTGTGAAAAATACTTTCATTTTTTGTTGCAGTATAGAAGCATAAATACTATTCGGACATTCCACTCGTGAGCATTCGACATATAATCACATGTCAAAGCAAAGTCTCAGAGAATACTGAACACTTATATTAAAATGGAATGTGGGAATAAATAGGACTCCTTACAGAAACACATCTTCTCCTTTGCCGCATCCAGTAATAATTCTTGCTGCAATTATAGTGGTCATAATTTTTTTTTCTAAAAATCTTGTTTCATTATTAAGGTCATAGATCCGTCTTCACGCCTATACGATGTGCCACGCCCCTTGTACAAAATCATTCTTGTATACGTTATCATTAGCGCCTACCATGGATATGTCTTCATATCAAATTTCAAATTCATGTGACGTATGATTCCGAAGTTATGCGCAAACGTCAAGCTGTGAAGTTCTACTTATATTGTGCCTTGATTGGTCTTTGTATTTTGCAAAGTTTATTGTGCTAATTTTGAGTAAAAGTTGCTATAAAAAGTGCCTACGAGCATCTTAGTGTGATAATAACCGAAGCTAAGTGAAAGTTTTGTAATTTTTGTGGTTTTTATTAAATTTAATTAAATTTCACTAGCTTACATCTAATCTTTCCGAGTCATTTGTTGTTATCATTGTTGTTGTTATTCCTTTGTAGTTAACTGAGATCGTTTCTATTTTTGCACATTTCTTTTTGCTCTTTTTGTTTACTTCGTTTAGTATTTCTTGTCACAGCTGATTGCGCTGCGTTTATTAAGTGTCACAATACAGTGATACTCAAACTGTTCGCTACATATATTTTTAAGCTAAATACATCAGCTCCTAAATTGTTGTGTGTGTTGTGTTAAACTTATTTTGCTTGTCTTTTTATTAACATAAGTGTTATTAAATCTTTCAATATGAAGTGTGATCATGATAACTGCCAAATTAAAAGCGAATCTGAACGCTACTTATCGTGCTGGCTCTGTGATGGTATTTGCCATCTAAAATGTGCTGGTTTGACAGGAAGAATTCTGGACGCTATTAATGATGGCAAAGGTCTTCGCTGGTCTTGCTTAAAGTGCAGGTCAACCGAAGTTGATCCCTTTAAGTTGTTTAGGCAAACCAGAAATGGGTTTTCTGAGGTATGGAGAGAGTTGTCGGTACTGACCGAAAAATTTAAACATTATGAAAATGTATTTAAATCTTTTAAATGCTTAGATACCGTACAATCTATTAAGGACATTCATGTGTCAAAACGTAAGCGTCTTCATAGTCCGCCTAATAAAAGGACCGTTCCACGTCAGAACAATCTTCCGAATGACTTAATTAATCTTTCTTCTCCATGTCCACAGACAACGGAGTTATCTTCCTCAAAAGAACATATATCAAAGTCTGCTTCTAATAATAACGACCCTGCAGTATCTTCCCCGTCCCCCGTTGAAGTTGTGGCACCGCCTCTAATCTTCCAAGGCTTACTCTACCCTCAATTAGTAACTCAGTTACTCAACCCCGTCCGCCGGTAATCGAGTCTGATACTAGGAGACTGGTTGTGGTTCCCCCAAAGAAGTCTATATTTGTATCTAGATTTTCGAGGGATACTTCCGAGGACGATATAAAGTTTTACATCTCGTCCAAAGTTAAAACTGTCAACTTAAGTATCAGAAAATTTAATTTTAAATATGAAAGAAATATTTCTTCATTTAAAATAGACGTAAATTTAGAAAATTTTGACATGCTGCTTAGTAGTTCTTTTTGGCCCTCCGGAGCTTTCGTTCGTGAATTTGAGTATAGGCCCAACAAAAATAATAATTTAGCAAATATTCCCCGTCAGAATACAGAACCAAAAAACTGATTACTAAATCTGCTTTAAGTATTTATTATCAAAACGTAAGAGGCATAAATACTAAATTAACGAATTTATATCTTAATGGCCTTGAATGCAATTATAATATAATTTCTTTGACTGAAACTTGGCTCAAACCTCACACTTTTAATTCAGAGATTCTTTCAAATAATTATCATATCTACAGAAAAGATCGGGAGGGCAGAGTCGGCGGTGGCGTACTCTTTGCCGTAGACTCTTCAATACCATCTGAAGAAGTTAGTCTTCCACACATCGAATCTGCAGAATTCAAATGCATTCGTGTTCAGGTTGGAAGGGGGTTTACTTACTTAGCTCTATGCTATATTCCTCACCGATCTGACTTATAAGTGTATTCACAACATGTATCTTTACTGAAATCAATTAATTCAATGATTAAACCCTCTGATTCATTGATTGTGTTGGGTGACTTTAATTTACCAAATGTATCATGGAACATCATTGACAATGATATTGTACCTTTCTCGTCTAGCGCGTACAACAACGTATTTTTAGAGGAGATGGCAGAACTCTGCCTGAATCAAGTTAATGTACTTCGCAATAAGTTTGGCAAAGTATTAGATCTCGTTTATGTTGATGATGCATCTAAGTCGGCTGTAAATAAATGTGACCCACTAGTTTTGCCCGAAGATGTCTACCACCCTGCTATTGAGATATCTTACGAAATTATAAACGATGGTCAAAATTGCGATGTCCTAACATACGAACCAAATATTCGCTTTGATTTTTCGAAAGCCAACTTTAAAAAACTGAATAAAGAATTGTCTAAATTGTCGTGGGCTATATACAAAGAAAAAGTTGAGCAAAGCGTTGCACATTTTAATTGTACTGTACATAGATTATTTGAAAAGTATGTGCCTCAACGCATGTGTGTTCCTGAAGAACAAACACAGTTATGGTTCACTAAAGAACTGAGAAACTTGAAAAACAGAAAGTCACGTTATTTTAGATTACACAAAAAAACCGGCTTACACTCATACTATGTAAAATACTCACTTTTGCGTCACAAGTTCTTTGAATTGAACAAAAAGTGTTATAAAGATTACTTGTGTAAAATCAAACGACGTATAATATATATCCCCAAATCATTTTATAATTTCGTAAACTCCAAGCGAAATGTACGGGGGTTTCCTTCCGCCATGAAGTATCAAAATACCGTCTCTGGTGATAATCAAACAATTTCTAACATGTTCGCTCAGTTTTTTAAATCCAATTATTCCACTAACTCCCAAGCATACTTTGACTATCCTTTTAAACTAAGTCCAATTAACTCAATGCATAACCCTATAATATCTCCCGATGATGTTTTAGCTTACCTGAAGTCCTTAAAGCAGTCTTTTAGTTATGGTCCTGACCAGATCCCCACTTGTTTTCTTAGAAATTGTGCTGATTATCTCTATGAGCCGTTAACAGCCTTATTTAATTTGTCTCTTAAAGAGGGCGTTTTTCCAACTGTATGGAAGGAATCGTTCATAACCCCCTTACATAAAAGCGGTAGCAGGTCTTCAGTGGAGAACTACCGGGGGATAGCTAAGCTTTCTGCAATTTCTAAATTATTTGAAGCAATTATAACAAATCGGTTGACGCATTCTATCACTTCAAGCATTTCATACAGTCAACATGGATTTTGCAAGGGCAAATCAACTTCTACAAATTTACTTGAATTAACATCCTATATCTCAAAAGCATTTAGTGAGAGCAAAACTGTTGATGTTATATATACTGATTTCAGTAAAGCATTTGACAAAGTGTGCCACTCGTTGCTCATCTATAAACTTGATCTTCTTGGTCTTCCACCTAATTTTCTACGTGGGATCTCTTCATACCTCTATGATAGATCACAAAGGGTATTGTTTAAAAATACTATCTCTGACGTCATTGATGTTACTTCAGGAGTCCCTCAGGGTAGCCACTTAGGCCCGATTCTGTTCTTGCTTTTTATAAACGATATTTCTACAGATATAAAATTCTCCAAAATTTTAATGTATGCAGACGATGTAAAACTTTATAAATCGCACGTTTCAATTAAAGAAAGGTCTTTGCTACAGTCAGACTTAAACAGCATGGCTTACTGGTGTAAAGTAAATCTTATGCCTCTAAATCTTAAGAAATGTAAAGTAATGTGCTTCTCGCGAAGAGCTGTTCTGCCAGTTTCTTATATAATAGGTAACCATAACCTGGAACAAGTATACAATTTTGTGGACCTTGGAATCACAATCGATCCTAAGCTTAATTTTAATCTTCACATTAATGTGACAGTCAACAAGGCTAAAGGTGTACTTGCATTTGTGAAACGATGGTCAAAAGAATTTAGTGACCCTTATATCACTAAAACCCTGTTTACAACATTAGTTAGGCCGATTCTGGAATACGGCTCGGTGGCTTGGAATCCAAGGTATCAAATTTACTCAGACAAGATAGAATCAATTCAAAAACAATTCCTACTTTTTGCTTTAAGAAATTTCCAATGGGATTCTCAATATAGTCTTCCACCTTATACGAGTCGCTTAAAACTTATTAACCTTCCTACACTTGCCAGTTGCAGGGAAATGCTTGGTATAATTTTTATGGTTAAATTACTGACAGGCTCAATTTCAAGTCCGTCTCTTCTGGCTGATATAAGCTTTAATGTTCCGTCACGCGTATCAAGACACTTTTGTCCCATATTTCTGAAAGCTTGTAAAACCAATTTTGAATTGCACGACCCACTCCGTTGCTTATGCCAGGATTTTAACTCTCATTCCAGCACGTTTGTTATATCAGATCCGCTTTTCAGCATTAAGAAAGCGATACTCTCCTCTCTCAATAAGTGAATTATTGACATAAATACATAAAATCAGCTGATGAATTTAGTTCTGTAGCTGAACAGTTTTAGATCTCGACACTTAACAAACTCCTGCCTATCGTGATTCGGCACAAAAATTTAAAATATTGGTTCCGTACGTCATGCGGACTGCGCCCCTCGTGCGGATGGGCGGGAATTTAGGGTAAAAACCGTTGGGATATTATTATTATTATCAATGGGATGTACCACGCCCTTTTACAAAAGTATAGCTTCTATACAATAAGCATCTACCATAGAGATGTATATCAACACACCAAATTTCAAAGTCATGTGACTTACGGTTTCAAAGTTATAGCTGATTAACAATGTCATACCTATGGGAGGTGATAGTCACACCATCGATAGTTTTCGCAATTTCTGGAAGGACTATCGATACTATCGCGATATTATCGTTAAAAAAAAAAATAAATAAAGTGCTAATAACAATTCCTTTTTAAAATGTGCCCAACGTGACTGAAAGTGAGCTGCTCCCCAAAGGAGCAAGCAAAGTAAAAAAAATTTTATTTCTATTAATGCTCAGAAATAAATATCATTTTGATTAGTAACATAAAATATTTTCTTTTAAAAAAAAGTTATTTTTTGTACAAACTTGTATAGTGGCGGACAAAAGTATTGGCACAGAGAATCTTTCGCAATATCTGCAAAGTTTTTTATTCTAATTTTTATTCGATTTTTTTTTTTATAAAAATATAGTTTGTGCTACACCAAAAAACATAA
>NW_023458563.1:8391358-8394764 GCF_013731165.1 Rhagoletis pomonella
ACCATATTCTGCACAAGAGTTGATGCATGCACCTTATCAACTCCTCGCCGCCGTACTTGAATAGCTCAGCTGGCAGGCTGTCAGCTCCAGCAGCTTTGTTGTTTTTCAGCCGCGTTATTGCTATAGGTACCTCGTCATAGTCAGGCGGTGGAACGTCGACTCCGTCACCATCGACTGCAGGCTCGGGTTCTTCTTCTCCACAACTTTCCGTGCTGCTACCATTTAGTGGGGCGGAAAAGTCTTCCCTCCATAATTTAAGTACGCTCTGGACATCAGTTACTAGGTCGCCATTATTGTTCTTACAGGAGTGCGCCCCGGTCTTTAAACCTTCCGTAAGTCGCCTAACTCTCTGGTACAATTTTCGGGCATTCCTCCTGTCGGCCAGCATTTCAAGCTCTTCGCACTCACGTATTTCCGCCTCTCTCTTCTTGTTGCGGCAAATACGTCTCGCTTCCCTCTTCAGATCCCTATAGCGGTCCCACATAGTGCGCGTTGCGCCCGATCGCAGCGTGGCCCTGTAGGCGGCATCTTTTTCCTCTGCAGCTTCCTGACACTCCTCATCGTACCAGTTGTTCTTTCGGGCTCGCTGAAATCCGACTACTTCTTCGGCGGCGGTACTTAATGAGCGGGAAATGTGGTTCCACTGCTCGCATATGTCGGTTTGTTGAAGAGTGTTCTCTGAGAGCAGGTGTGAGAGTCGAGTAGCGAAAGCGCTGGCTGTCTGTTGTGATTGCAGCTTTTCGACGTTAAGCTTTCCTTGCATATTTGGGCGCACATTTTTTGCTGCACAGAGGCGGGTGCGTATCTTGGCTGCAACAAGATAGTGGTCCGCGTCGATGTTTGGGCCTCGGAGTGTGCGTACGTCTAAAACACTGGAAGCGTGCCTTCCGTCTATCACAACATGATCGATTTGGTTTCTCGTTTTTCGATCCGGAGACAGCCACGTAGCTTGATGGATCTTTTTATGCTTGAACCTAGTACTGCATACTACCATGTTTCGGGCGAAGTCGATCAGCCTCAATCCGTTGTCGGACGTTTCTTCGTGGAGGTTGAATTTTCCGACGGTGGTTCCAAAGATCCCTTCCTTGCCCACCCTGGCATTGAAGTCGCCAAGCACGATTTTGATATCATGACGGGCAGCTCACGTATGTGCGCTCCAAGCTTTGATGCGGATTGTGGCTAGACGCTCGTCCACCGGGGTGAACGACAGTACTCGGCGACGGAGTTTCTCTCCCACCACAAATCCAACACCGGATTTGCGCTCCTTTACGTGGCAACTGTAGTAGACGTCGCAAGGCCCCAGACATTGCTTGCCTTGCCCCGTCCAACACATTTCTTGGATGGCGGTGATGTCAGCTTTTGTCCTTACGAGGACATCAACCAGCCGGGCAGAGGCACCTTCCCCATTAAGGGTCCGGACATTCCAGGTGCATGCCCTCAAATCGTAATCCTTTAAACGTTTGCCGTGGTCGTCATCATAAGAGGGGGTCTCATCCGAGGCTTTGCCTTGCTTCTTCACTGGAAGTTGGTTTTACGTGGCGGGTCCCAAGCCCAGCGCACAACCCATTGCTGGGACGGGGGTGGTTTCGTAACCAAAGACACGTTTATATAGCGAGCCGCTTGCTCCAAGCAGACACCCGCTTGTAGCCGCACCTACTGGTGAACAGACGCTGCAGACTTCAGTGAGCCCTTAAACCGAATAAGCCGGAGTGGCGCCACCGAAGCTCCCTCTATTTCTGCCGTGACCCAAGGCTCCACTCGGATTGGTTACCGCATCTCGCACATGGGTTGCTCACGTTGCCCAGAGTGCGCGAACGAGGACGCAAGAGTCAGGATTGAGTATTGACATGCAATTGTAACCGCATACCCAGCGCAACTTCTATACCCCATTGCACTCCACATACCTATACTCGGTTCTTGAAAAAATTAATCACATTATGTAACAAAAAAGTATTTACATAGTTTTGAGCAGCAAGTAAAATTATTTTAATTTTTTAAATGATATTAGTTTTTACTGAAAACAATAGGCGTGTTGAGGCTAGTGAAATTTTTGACAAATGTATAGAAAATTTTGACAACTGCAAAGCTTGTTGATGTGTATCAATTTTCTGCCCCAAATTGAAGCAAAAAGAATAAAATATTAAGAAATGGAGTTTCTGGTGGCAAAAATTAAGAAGTATTACACTATATTAAATATTTCTTGAAAATAAATTTATTTAATGTTTTAAAAGCTTTAATTTATTAAAATTAAATTGCTCAAAAGTTTAAATTGATGAAGTGCAATCAATAATTTTAATTACTTAATCCCAACGGCTTTTCACCCTCCATTCCCGCCCAACCGACACGAGGGGCGAAGTCCGCATGAAGTAGTTTTTTTTTTGTTAGTTTTTTGGTGCCGAGTAGTGGAAACAGTAGTTTGTTAAATGTCGAGATCTAAAACTATTCAGCTACAGAAGCAAATACATCAGCTGACTGGATATGCTAAAGACAGTATTTCAATTATTGAGGGTGGAAATGATAGTTTTGTTTATGGTAAAAATCGAGTCCGATATATCAAACGTGCTGGAATGAGAGTTAAAATCTTGACATAAACGACGGAATGATTCGTTTAGTTCAAAATTAGTTTTGCATGGCATTAAAATTGACCTCAGCCAGAAGGGCCTGCCATTAATTTTACGATAAATATTATACCTAGCATTTCTCTACGACTTGCGAGTGTGGGCAAATTTATGAGCTTTAAACGACGTGTGTAAGGGGAAGATTGTAATCTGAATCCCAGTTAAAGTCACGTAACGCAAAAAGCAAGAATTGTTTCTGAATTGATTCAATCCTCTCTGAATGAACTTTGTAGCGGGGATTCCAAACAATAGATCCGTATTCTAGTATAGGTCTAACGAAAGTGGTAGAAAGAGCTTTTGTAACATAAGGGTCTTTGAACTCTTTTGACCATCGCTTTACAAATGCAAAAACGCCTTTGGCTTTATTGACTGTAACATTAATATGATGGTTGAAATTGAGTTTGGAATCCATTGTGATACCAAGATCGACAAAATTGGATACCTGCTCCAGATTATAATTTGATATTGAATAAACAGCTGGTTGAACAGGCCTCCGAGAGAAACACATAACTTTACATTTTTGAAGGTTTAGTGGCATATATGCCGCTGCTTTCTCTACACAATCGCTGACTCTGTCTCTGCTTTCGCTCCTGTTTTTGTCGTTACATTTGCTGTCACCTTTCCTACACTCTTTCCGCTGCTGCTGCTGTGAACTTCAATTGGAGATTAGCTGCTCACTACTTAACATGTCGACGCGCACTAAATCTGCTCGCCAGGTAGGTACCTCGCCGCACAAATCATCACCCCAACTGAAACCGTGCAAAGCCGAAAGCCCGCCATCGCCTGCA
>NW_023458563.1:8394864-8406247 GCF_013731165.1 Rhagoletis pomonella
TTTTTTCCACCCTTTATACATTTGGCATTGACAGCAGTTTCGATGTTAAACATTAATGCTAACAATCGCTGCAGTTCCTAAGACTGCACTCATAACATGATACGTGTACTGAGTAAACAAAAAGGCGGACTTAAGGTGTGCCACATTAATGCTCAAAGTCTCCCAGCAATAGACTTTGAAAGTTCGAATGTAGATGTTATGTGTGGTCGGAGACTTGGTTCTCTGCGTGTCAAAGTGATGCTTTGTTTAATGTAGAGGGGTATAAACTTTATCGCTCAGATAGGCTTGGGCATGGTGGTGGTGTTGCCATATACATATGTAAAAACGTGTATCTCATGTAAACTTAAGTGTGTATCAGTAGCTTTCGATTCTATTGAATATATTTTCGTTGAGGTAGCATCTAGACTAAATAAAATGCTCATTGGTTGTTTCTACAGACCCAATAGACATATAAATTATTTTCAATTTGTCGAGTTTATCGAATATATTATACTTGGCTACAATGATATTGTTTTGACTGGTGATTTCAACAGCGACCTGCGGACCGACAGTAAATGTTCACTTGCTATGGAAAATCTCGGCCTTCTGCCTGTCAACTATACGACACCTACACACTTCACTCGGACCAGTTATACACTTCTCGATGTATTTTTTGTAGATTCAAGGACAAAAGTACTTCTGTATGACCAACTATCAGTGCCCAACTTTTCCAAGCACGATCTAACATTTCTAAATTATGACTTCCATTTCACTTGTAATTCGCTCTCCTACACATATCGTGACTTTATACATATTGATTATCACCAGTTAGAGAAAGCTGTTGATGCAGTAAATTGGGGGTCAATTTATGCCATGATATCAGCAAATGAACAAATACAATTTCTCCAGTCTAAAATTAGTATACTTTTTGAACAATTTGTGCCCCCTGTAACGAAACCAAACCAAGAACCGTCCATGGTTCAACCACCATATAAAAGACCTAATTGTGAAGCGAAGTAAGGCATACTTAAAATGGAAGCAGTGCAAATCGGACGAGACCTACAGCGAATACAAAAAGCGGAGAAGGGAAGGTACAAAACCATTAAAATGCGAAAATCTGCCTATTATGAACGGCAATTTAGCACAGCCATAGGATCAAACCAAACATGGAAACGTATTCGCAGAATTGGCATTGGTAACAAAAAGAATTTTACCCACGAACCCTTAGATCTAAATGAGTTGAATGGAAAATTGGTTGAGTTGTCTGCTTGTAATAGAAATATATGTCATGATCGTTACACTGATAAAATTAATGTTGTTACGCCTGGTTTCTGTTTTAAGTTTGTCGATAATTGTGATGTTGTTCAGGCGATACTTGGCATCAAATCGAATGCCACTGGTTTTGACGGTGTTAACCCGAAATTTTTTAAATGTTTACTGCCTAAAATTCTGTCGTATCTTACTTACGATTTCAATACCGTTGTGACCACGTCGGTCTTTCCTGACTGTTGGAAAAAGGCCAAAGTCATTCCTGTAAAGAAATCTAATGACGACTATAGGCCAATTGCGATTCTACCTTTCTTATGAAAGGTCTTAGAACGTATCATGCATACTCAGACTAATTTTTTCATTAATGGTAATTCCATGGTGAGTCAATACCAATCTGGTTTTCGTAAAAACAGCAGCTGTGTCACAGCACAACCAAAAGTCGCAGATGATATTAGAGTAAATATCGACAATAAAAACGTAACTTTTCTGACCCTCTTTGATCACTCCATGGCTTTTGACTCCGTGGATCATGCCCTTTTATGTTTAAAACTTGACAATTTGTTTAATTTTTCGCCATCAGCATTAAGGTTAGTCAAAACATACCTTCTTGGCCGTTCGCAAGCGGTAATTGTAAAAGACTCCATATCGAGATCCCTGCTTATAACTAAAGGCTTTCCACAAGGATCAATTCTGGGTCCACTATTATTTGTGTTATATGTTAATGACCTTCAAAATGTGCTAAAATATTGCAATATTCATCTATATGCAGATGACGTTAAGTTGTATCTAGGTTGTCCTTTGGACTCCATCAATGCATACATAGAAAACCTAAACACTGATCTAGATGCAATTAATATGTGGGCCTGTGACAATGGCCTGATCCTAAATCCCAATAAATCTCAATGCATTTCTATATATAAAAACAAACTCAACCTTGATCATTGCAATAATGTAAAAATGAACAATTCTGTGATAAAACTTGTGGGCACTGCTAAGAACTTGGGTGTAATTTTTAATTGAACGCTGACATGGAAAAACCACATTTTTAATACAATCGGTAAAGTTTATGGCATGTTGCGATCCTTATGGAGTATTCAGTACTTCACACCAGTGAAGATTCGACTGCTCCTATCTAAAACTTATTTACTACCGACACTATACGGCTGTGAATTGTATGCTAGTTGTGATAGTGTATGCAATAGAAAACTTAATATCCTCTACAACAACATTGCTCGGTATATTTACTGCATTGGTCGTTATGAACAAATTTCTACTTTTTCCTTAAGGATATTTTCTATTCCCTTCGACGATCTACTGAAACTCAGATGCTTGACATTACTACACAAAATCATAGTCACACAGGATCCCGATTATTTGAAGGAACGATTACAGTTCACCAAATCTTCCCGATCTCTTGCTATATGCAATACTAAATTTACGTGCTTAGTATCTGAACGTCAGTTTTTTATTTTCTCAATCCGTCTTTGGAATATCCTGCCCGCAGCGATTAGATTTTTAAAAAACACGAATCATTTTAAGAACGAACTAATGCGTAATTTTGCCAAATGAATACTAAAGGTCTTGACATCTCTTGATGTCTCTTTCCTCTCCATCTTTCTTCTCTTTTCATTTTATATAACTCTTACCTCTACTTTCTATTTTTATTATTTTATTTTGCATTAATTTTTTATTTTATATAGATGTGTAATTACATGTAACTTTAGGTAGTAAATATAACTATTGGTTGTTGTGTGTGATTAAATAAATAAAATAAATAGTTTGAAATACACCAACTAACCACGTTGCTCAGATCCGCTTTCTTCGATAGAGGACAATGTTTTAAAAAGTTCACATCTTCGGCATACATTAAAATTTTTGAATGTTTTATTATAGAATAAATATCATTAATGAATATCAGGAACAGAATGGAAACAAGGTGGCTTCCCTGAGGAACTCCTGAAGAAACATTAATGATGTTGGAAGAACAATTATTAACAATAACTCTTTGTGTTCTATCAGAGAGAAGACTGAAGAAGACTGGGCTGAAAGCCGATTAGGTCGAGTTTACGGATGAGTAACGAGTGACATACTTCGTCAAAAGCTTTACTGAAATCGGCGTATATTACGTCGGTATGAGCATTTTCTCTAAAACCGTTTGAGACATGAGTTGTAAACTCCAATAAATTAGTGATAGTAGATTTTTCTTTAGAAAACCCGTGTTGAGATTGTGAAATTGAAGAAGATATAGAATATGTCAGCTGATTAACAATAATTGCTTCGAATAATTTGGGGATAGCGGAGAGCTTCGCTATGCCTCAATAGTTTTCTATAGAGGACCTGCTGCCGTTTTTGTGAAGTGGTATTATGAAAGAATCCTTCCAGGCTGACGGAAAAACGCCATGTTTAAGTGACAAATTGAATAGAGTTGGTAAAGGCTCGCAGATGTTCTCAGCGCAGTTTTTAAGAAAACAGGTTGGAATATGATCAGGTCCAGGCCTAAATGACGCTTTTAAGGTTTCTAAATAGTGTAAAACTTCATCGGAAGATATTACTGGAATATAAGCAGAGTTGATTGGACATAGCTCATACGGATAGTCTCCACTTATAGGGAAGTCTACAGAATAATTGGACCTAAAGAACTGGGCAAACATGTTGGCAATGAGTTGTCTGTCGCTAGACACAGTGTTGCGATAATGCATAGCGCTTTGTTAAGTGGCAGTTGCAAATAAATTTATTCTATTTTATATTACTGATGTGATAAAGTAACTAAAATATTTTATAATAATATTACGTTTCCAAATATATGTTTTTAGGATGTTTGCTATATAATTATACACTGTTTTATTCAGTATAACATTGAACAATTTTTCCAACACGGCGGCAACTCAGCGTTGAATTGTAAATACTATCGGCGCAACTATCTCTATTTATTGCAATTTCATTTGTTTACATTTATCAGCTGACAGCATATTCATCAAGCTGTTTCTAAGACGTAATTGTAGGGTTCAACAGTTGCCAACAGTTTTGCAGCGGATGAGCTAAACAGCTACGTTTTATGAACGCGCCCATTCATTCAATGCAGTCTTTTCACTGCTTATCTGGGCCTTTTTTTTTGTACTTTTTATGTGCTTTAAAAATATTGCCCAGTAAATATTGAAAACCCGTTTGACGTCAGCTAGCTGCCCCTTTTCTTAAACTTTGGTCGAACACCGATAAATATTATTGAGGAATCACGTGCTATTTAGGTGCTTTTTAGAGTCACCAAAATAATTATAGGAGCTCATCCAGTTTCCGAGATAATTAAGACTTTGCTGGGTTAACTGTAACTTAGCAAAACATAGTGTGACTACTTTTTACTGCTTATCTGGGTTTATTTTTTTGTGCTTTTTATGCGCTTTGCAAATATCGCCCGTCAAACATTAAAAAATCGCTAAAAAATATTGCCCAGTAAACATTGAAAAACCGCTTGACGTCACAGTAGCCGACCAACATTATATACTTTGGACGAACACGCATAAATATTCCTGAGGAATTTCGTGATATTTAGGAGCTTTTTAGGGCCGTCAAAATTACTCACTCAGTTTACGGGATAATTAAGACTTTGCTGGGTTAAATGTAATTTAGCAAAACATCTATTCAGTGGAAATCTTTTTATTTCTTACTTGGGCTTGTTTTTTTGTGCTTTAAACAGTGCCCAGTAAACATTGAAAAAAGCGCTTGACGTCACGGTAGCCGACCAACTTTATAAACTTTGGTCGAACACGGATATATATATTGCTGAGGAATTAGGTGATATTTAGGGCCGTCAAAATTATTTAATGTTCAGTTTCCAAGATCATTTAAAATTAACTGGGTTAAATGTAACTTAGCAAGACCTCTATTAAGTGAAAACCTTTTGTTTAACGTTTTAAGTTTATGAACAACTGTCAAGAGTTTTCGTTGGGGTGCTTGTTTGTTTACTTTTTCTTATTCACATTTAACCTGTTCCCGTACTCCAGCGTTTAGACAGATATAGTCCGAAAAAATAGATAAATAGAACTTTTCATGCTGATTTCAACCATATGAAGGTTATTTGGCGCACATAAAAACTAAAGCCAATAAAAGAGGTTCAAGTTTAACTTTTATATTTTTTATATTTATAATATCTCGGAAACTATTTGACCAATCACAAACGTATTGATGCTAATTTAAAGATAATTTAACATATACAGTGTAACATATACAGTGTAACCTTTTCGAAAACAAATTTTAAAAATATATATTTATATATTTTTTGGTTAATAGGTGTTTCTGGCTTAAAAATATAAACAAAGGGAAACAATTATGTCCACCAAGTGAAATATATCCTAATTACCTTTATTTTGACCTCATTCGTTTTTTAATAGGTTATTTTGTTCAGAAGATATTAATGTGGGATTGAGGAAACCTCACGATAGTTGGAAACCTTAACTCACAGAACGTTAGTTACATTGTAACAAAACTAAAGCCTCACCGACGTCGACGAAAGAAAAGAACAAGATATAGATCAGCAGCCGGCTGGACATTTGAAGAGGAGACGCGAGTTCAATTGTTCAATTTTATGTACTTTGTATTGTAATACTTTCTAAAAGACACTTTGAGATTTGACGAAGAGAATCGAGTATGATTTCTAATAATTTTGACTTGATGTACAATTTTTTCCAAAACATTTTGGATTATTACTTTTGTTCTGCAACTGAATAAGCGGGAAAATTTAATAGTAACTAAACTATCCTACATATTTTGGGGGCTCGACCGAATAATTTATTTATTTTTTTCCCGAAAAGAGACGCGAAGGAAGGAATAAGATAATGACCAGCTTACAGAAATTTGAATTCGTCCGAGAAAAGCTGTGTAGAAGCCGGAAAGAGAGTATAGCTGCTCTTCACAAATTCGTATTTGAATCAGAAGGCGAAAGATTAAACAGACAACGTTTGCGTGAATTCACAGGATTTCAATTCGACGAATATGACGATCAATACGGTCAAAAGCTTGGGTACATAGAGAACAATTTGTTAACGAACGATCTAGAAGCCATTTGTAACGTATTGGGTTTAAATAGCAACGTGGCGGATCTGAAGCTGCATATTTTTCGAAATTTGCAGAAGGCAACATTATTATGCGCTGCAGTAGATAATGTTGAGAACAGCGACGAAGAAATCGAATGTGGTATGGACGATAATAGCGAAAAGGATGACGAAGATGTTATGCGTAGTTTGAAGAATTATCTGCGAATAATCTACATAAATTTCGAATGTCCACATCGGACGAATGCACGACATTTCGAGAGGGAGCGGATGGGAAGGAGAAATACAGAAAACCCAAATGTTGAATTAGGTACAACAGGTGTTACAAAAACCACATCGGTTGCACAACCGATACAAATGTCGCGGTTTTCCATCAATTTCAGAGACTTCGAAGATTCTGTTAGACATTTCGATGGAAGCGAAAATATTGCTGTTGAAATATGGTTGAACGAGTTCGAAGAAACGGCTATTTTGATGGGTTGGGATGAACTACAAAAGTTTATATTTGCGAAAAAGTCGTTACGAGGGCTGGCTAAATTGTTTATTCCAAGTGAACGGGGAATAACTGCTTGGCAAAAATTAAAAGCGGCATTAGCAGAAGAATTTAAAATGGTTGTAAACACTGCGAAAATACACAAACAACTAAGCGCAAGAAATATGAAAACGGAAGAAACGGTACAAGAATATTTTTTGTGCATGAAAGAGCTAGCGCCTTGATGCAGTATGTTATTGAGGGTATTCGTGACTCAAATATAAATAAAATCGTTCTCAATTTAAAAGGGTTTAAGTTAAGAGCTTAAATAGAAAATTGTATATTTTTCGAGCTCAAGGCCACATGAAAATCGAAATAAAATTTTTGATTTTACTTTTGTTTTTATTTGCCGATATTTCGACTTCAGTCTGAAGTCATCCTCAGGACTGAAAAATACATTATTATAATTACACACATTAATACATATGTACGTATAAACCTAAACAAGTACAACTTACACATTTGACAATGTTTGATCGACTGAAACAGATGAGCGAAAAAACAATAATTAAACAAGCAAATTTGGAGACAGTAGAAAACATCAACATGAGAATGTAAACAATTCAAAATACAGTAATTGTAAACAAAAATCCACGAACAACAATACATAGGAAAACGAACAGTAAGACATAAATATGTATGCATATCACTGCAGCTCTCTTTTGTTGTTGTCCGAAACATATAAGGTACGGAATGACAGTGGACTGCGAACGAACACATGACACGTATGCTATGAATTGTTGTTGTCTTAGAATTAAGTTGCGATAAACATGCGCGCAATTGTCGGTGTCCGATTTGAAGTTCATCCTTTTATTGTTATGGGTGTTCATAATATGTAGCATTTCCAAAGTATAGCGTTTATGGTAGTGTTTTTCCTTTTCTAAAATTGCTACGTTGTCAAAGTTTGGATAATGTCCCGTATTCTTACAATGATATGACAAGGCCGTCTTGTTGTCCGAGGAGTTGTTCCTTAATTTAATATTTGACTTATGAGCGGAAATCCTTGTCTTTAACTTTGATTTAGTTGTCCCCACATATACCTTATTACATACGTGGGACCCGTCGCCATTGCATGGAATTTTATACACTACGTTGGATTTCTCAAAATTCGGAATCTTGTCCTTTGTATTGCTGTAGATTTGTCGTAGTGTGTTATTATATGTAAACGCAATTGTATAATTATCTTTATCATATATACTCGAATTTTTAACCCTTTCGGATATCCCTGGAACATATGTCGATAATCTGTAAATTTTATTTTCCCTGTCTCTATTTGTCCCCTGTTTAGTGGTACCAACGTAGTAATTACGAATCAATTTGTTTATCAACGACAAGGGGAAATCATTATACTCCAGAATTCTTTTAATAACAGCAATATTTTTTGTGTGATAAATTTTGTCGCTTATAGAGAGGACCCTTCTAATGAAGTTGTTGGCAGTATTTAGAATTATCTTTTTCTCATGTTTGGAGTGAAAGTTAATTAGTCACCCAGACGCAGTCGGCTTTTTGTACCAGTCAATTGTTAATAAATTATTTCTTCTTATTATTAGAGTGTCAAGATAAGATAACTGTCCATTATTTTCTTTTTCTATTGTAAATTTAATCGACTTATTGTAGTTGTTGAGTGTGTGTAGCATTATGTCCATATCTTGGGTTTTAATAATAGCAAATAGATCATCCACGTATTTGGTCAGTAAACGCGGTTTGTTAGTGGAGTCCCTTTCAAATTTTGCCAGTAATTCCTCCATGACTATGTCCGCGATTATAGGTGAGGCTGGAGAACCCATTGGCATTCCTGATCGTTGCTCGTAGATTTTATCATTGTACTTAAAATAACGGTTCTCCTTAACGCAGAATTTTAGTATTGTCAAGAATAGTTCTTTCGTCAAAAAGGTTAGGTTTTTAATTTCGTCCCATCTTGAGGCTATGATTTCGATGGCCAAATCTACGGGTATGCTGGGAAATAAGGACACAACATCGAATGACACTAAAATCTCATCATCATATACATAAGAGCCTTTAATCTTGTTTTTGAACTCCACTGCATCTTTAACATTATATTTGGAGGACTTTGTTAAATTTTTCAGAATGTTAGTGAGATATTTACATAAATTATACGACGGAGAATTGACGGACGAACAAATAGGCCTGAGTGGAGTGCCATCTTTATGGATTTTCGGCAATCCATAAATTCTCGGTGGGTTAGCCGTTTTACACATAAGGGAATTCTTTTCATTCAAATCAATGATTTTGTTATTGTACATTCTTTCCACTATGTCATTATTCTTGTCCTGTAATTTATTCGTCGGGTCGCGTTTTAAAACTCTGTAAGTGGCTATGAGGACTAAGATGTCCTCAATGCTGATAAAGGAAATGTAACGGTAGTAATGGAAAAATCTGAATATGATGCAAAAATGCAAGTATTGGTGAATGACGGCCAATAAATAAAAAGATAAAATGTTAAATAGAAAATTTAAAGAGAGAAAAATTAAAATCTACGAACTAATGAGAAACAATTATAAGAAAAATTTTGAGATACAAATAGATGAAAAGAAAGTAGTGAAAAACGAAAAAGACAAGCTCGTTTGCTATAATTGTGGTACGAAAGGTCACAAAAGTATTGACTGCAAAGACAATGGGAAAGGTACAAAATGTTTTCAGTGTAAGCAATTTGGACACATTTCGAAGAATTTCCCGAAAGCTGAAGAAAAAATAGAAGAAAGTAATGCGCGATACTTGTGTGCAAAAAACAATATTATGAGCAAACTAGTGATTATTAAAGATCAGAAATATTTTGGTTTATTTTATACTGGTAGGAAATTTTATATCATGACTGACAGTGTTTATAAATCCTTGGGAGAAAATCCGAAAATAATATAAAACCTAAAGGGAAACTAAATATTGAAACTATGATTGATAACGAAATTTTTTGTGTAAATTTTCTGGTGGTATCTGCAAAGTGTACGTACGTGGACGTAGAAATTGGAGAGGAATTTTGTTCTCAAGCAGAAATACATATCAATCGTGATGGAAAAATATCGTTGAAAATGAAGTGACATTTCCTATGATGAATATAGGAATAACAACAGAAGAGATTGACATTGATGAGAGTGCTAGTGCGGTAGCGAAGCAAGAAGTGCGTGATTTGGTATATAATTATAAGCCGGAGAAATGTAAATCAACAAACGTTGAAATGAAAATCGTGTTGCAAGACGAAACACCCATATCATTTAGACCGCGTCGACTGCCGTTAAAAGAAAGGTGCATAGTTGAAGATCAAATAGAAGAGTGGTTAAGAGACGGTGTGATTGAGAGTTCGAAGTCTGAGATTAGCAGTCCCGTAGTACTTGTTAAAAAAAGAGATGGTGGCCATCGATTATGCATAGATTAAAGGCAAATTAACAAAGTTATTATCAAAGATCGTTTTCCGTTGCCTTTAATTGAAGATCAGTTAGATCGCTTGCAAAACGCAAAAATATTTAGTGCCAAAGACTTAAAAAATTGTTTTTTTCATGTTCCTGTGTCTGTTTCTAGCCGCAGATATACCTCGTTTGTAACACATAGCGGTCAATATCAATTCTGCAAAGTGCCGTTTGGTTTGTCTAGTTTTGATCTTTGGTGGAATGCCCCTCTTTGACTAAGGGACGATATACCTTTTTGTTGTGTTATTGAAATCTAAGCCCTCTAAAGCACTTTCACACGACGCAGCAAAGGAATTTAAATCAAAAGACGTGAGCTTAGTTCTAACAACTCCAGAGAATAACCATTCACTTGCCGATTTTATTGAAAGATCATCTTGGAATGAACTGGTCAGAATAGTTGCTTACATCTTGCGGTTTATCAAACGTTTTCATCCACATAAAAGGGAGATCAGCGTTGGTCTGTTAAATTATTGTGAGTTTGAAGATGCAAAGCGAATACTTGAAAAAGACGCTAAAGACTGTTTTCGAGAAGATCGGAAAAGTTTGATGTGCAGCAAAGAGTCGAGTTCGCGTTCCCATTCGTCGACGAACATGACCTCATACGGGTTCGAGGGCGAATTCATGCCGCGGAGATAAATATCAACGCTATTCATCCCATCGTTCTACCAAAGTTGCGTCGAATTACGTATTTAATTCTGCAAGAAGAACACCTCAAAAGCTTGCATGCGGGTGTGTCGGAGCCATTCGTCATTGTGTGCCAGAAGTATTGGATTTTAGGTGCCAGAAACTTGATTCGCAGAATTACGTTCAAGTGTATGTAATGTTTTCGTCAACGACAAATTTATACACAACAGATGATGGCGGACCTTCCTGAGGTTTGAGTGCGCCAAGCATATCCGGTTGAAAATAGTGGCTTCGACTACTTAATTAAAGTTATATGCCGATCGAAAACATAAATTTTTAAAAGGCTACTGAATAACTCAGTGAGAGGAGAAACCAGTATGTTTGCATGTATGTATTTACATATGTATATAAAAAAATATTTATTAGATCAAGAAGGTGGGTAGGCACTGTGGCTAGGGATGAATCAATACAAGTAACTCCAAGTACATACTCGATACTTTTCCCAATTTACC
>NW_023458563.1:8406347-8411439 GCF_013731165.1 Rhagoletis pomonella
GTTATTGTCCAATTCGAGGTATTGTAAGGTGTGGTGTTAACTTATATCATACTCACAAAGTGAGCTAAATAGACGTACTTCTTCTGCCTTGGTTCTAAGACCTGAAGCATAAATAGGTTTTTATTATCTTGTTGGCCGACGAATTATTAGAGGGATTTTGTTGTACCCCTTTTTGCAAAAAAAAAATGCGACAGAAAATTCTAAGAAATCAACGGTAATTTTTAGCCACTTGAATCTTGCATGTTGTTACACTGACGGTGGCAATTAATATCGATTGTGTAGCGCTGCCACTGAATTTCAAAATATGTGAATAATTTAAAAATTTTAGATAAAGCAATTAAAGGGGTGTAAGCATAAGCAAGCGATACGATGTGTAACTAGCCCTTAAGCTATTTTGCAATTGTGTTTACACCTTAAGTTATGTGTCTAGACCTTTAAGATTTGGTTGTTTTGTTACGAGCGTGCGTAACCATGATTCAATAATACAAGGTTAGATAATTATTGACAGCTACGGTTTGACACTCCCTTACAAAAGGTTGCATTTACGAAGGACGGAGAAAAGGGGGGAATAAAATCTCTTGGTGCGAAAATGTTAGTAGAAAAGTACGCAAAGTAGGCAATTAGTAGTGAAATTCCTTTTGTAAATTCTAATGTAATTGCAGGAAGTCTGGCATTTTAAACGAAATGTTGAACGTAATATTGATGTGTCTATGTGAATTACGTAATTTATGTGCTATTCAAATGTATAAAAACTGCAAAATGACTCAAAATTAAAATAAGACTACTATGAGATTGATGAAACATCCAATTTAAAAACAGTTTATGTTTTCATCAGTTAAATATGCTGCATATGCATATGCAATTAAACATATTGCACAAACGCTCATACTTCTATTTCACACCAAAGCTACACTGTTTCCATGTAAATGTGCAAAGAAGCAACACGGTGCCACTGCTAAGGGAGCGGTGCGAGAGAGACAACTGTCAGTTTATCGAACCTTGTATTATTGAATCATGTGCGTAACCACCATCTTGGCATTGAATAAAAGAATCAGAATCAGATTGACTACCAACCACACTAGACGTGTGTAATTTATTAGAGAGTTCGTTTAAGCGTTTTCATCAGAAGTGGTCGTCGAAGCCACTCCAACGTACATAGTTTTCTTCTGTAATACAAATTTCGCGCGGTTTAAAATGGGAGACGACGTCGTGAGTGCAGAAAAGTGAAAAAAATACTTAATACTTGAACGACCGATTCTCTCGAGTTCATAGAAAAGACTGCTTAGTCACTTTATTCCGGGTTCAGAAGTATTTAACATGAATTTGAATAAATGGTTTATGAATACATTTACAGTGGATATGAAAGGGAAAACTATATACATATTCATATACAACAAGGTTACGTGTGTATATGTACTTAAGTACAAGTGTAGAAAAGAATTGAATGATAAAAATGAAAAGGTAAAAATAATGATAAATCGAGTGTACTAAAATTTCTATGAGACTGATAATATTTTTTACATCGTCCGCCCGGGCATCACTGAATTGATAATTCCAATGGCCATAAGAGTTGTACTGGCCTCCTCATTACAGTTCCAGACCCCAACCGTACATCGCAGGCTCTGATTCTTCCGTCACGCCTAGGGTATACTGCCTGCACAACTGCCAGCTTCCACATAAGCCGAGGCTTATAATCTTCTTGAACGGTAACGACGTCACCAACCTTGATACTGCGAATAGATTTATTTTTCATTTAATGGAAGTTGCGTAGCTGAGTAACATATTATCCACGCCACTGTCGCATATAACGCTTAAGCAAATGCTGACGAAGCTGCCATGACTTGATGATGTCGGTGTCGTCCTTGTCGAATTCGCTGAAGTCAATATTGACTTGCAGTCGTTTAAGAACTTGGACGGTGACAATGGTTGCAAATCATTAAAGTTTTGTGAAATATACGTTAGCGGCCGGGAGTTCACGACGCATTCGACTTCTGCTAACAGTGTTGACAAGTCATCGTAGTCAAGTAACGATTTGCCCACAGCTGCTTTCAACGCTAATTTGACACTTTTGACCAGACGCTCCCAGAATCCGCCCCACCATGCGGCTCTTTCTGGTATATATTTCCATTTAATTCCTTTATCTGCCGCTAAATTTTGTAAATCTGGTTTCTTCAGGAGGGCCTCTAATTTCCTGAACTCAATATCAGCTCGTTTGAACGTCCTGGCGTTATCTGATATAATGATGTCAGGTACACCCCGCCTAGCCATAA
Organism: Rhagoletis pomonella; assembly: GCF_013731165.1. Classification (NCBI taxonomy): domain Eukaryota; kingdom Metazoa; phylum Arthropoda; class Insecta; order Diptera; family Tephritidae; genus Rhagoletis; species Rhagoletis pomonella. The sequence goes on from NW_023458563.1 coordinate 8,408,618, forward strand.
ATCTTCTTAATGCTCCGATGCAGCTTTTCACCGTCATATCTAAAACCAACTCTAAATGTACGGCTCTAATTGAAGAACAAGTAAACAGCAAAATGTATGTTTTACGAATTTGTTGGTCGCCTTCATATTTCGCGTATACTGGGCCAGCAAAGTCTATGCCGGTAGTTTCAAATGGCCTAGATGTGGTTACTCTTTCGATTGGTACAACTGTCCACGGCTCCGATCCTAGCCGACCATGCAAACGCTTACAAATTATACAGCTTCGTAAAATACGTTTAATCATTTGACGTCCTTGTATGATCCAATACTTCTTTCTTAGCTGAGCCAGTACTGCGTTGACGCCGCCATGAAGTTTCGCATGGTGTGCTTCTACAACTAAAAGGTGACTAAAATAGCCACGCTTAGGTAAAATGGCTGGACTACTCTCGCTGCCGAACACTTCTGTAGGCAAGCGACTACCTACACATAACAGCCCATTAATTAGTAAGAGATTAAACGAAGTTAATTTGGAATTAGATGGAAGCTTTTGATTATCGATTAATGCCTTAATTTCTGCATGAAAGTATTGTTTTTGTTGTTGCTTTGCCAATAAAGCTCTGCGTTTTTAAGCTCACCCGCTGAAAGAGGTGGTACGTCAAGCTGGTCGTTCGAACTCCGCTGGTGCTTCGCCTTTATATTCGTTAAAAATCGGCATACATACGATGTTACTCTCAACAAACGCTTTATCTTGCTGAATTTTTCAAGTGGTATGATGGTTTGAACGCTGTCGCAGCATTCGTTTGGTTGAAGCTCCACGTTCAAAAATATCCCAGCGCACTTTTCTAGAGAATTTTTATCCAAACACACTGTATACTGCATTAACCATTCAGATCCGTGCTTCCACATATTTGAATTCCTCAGACCGTCGGCATTTATTCCCCTAGTCAATAAATCAGCTGGATTATCCTTACCTCTGCAATGTCGCCACTCATGCATATCTGTTAGACTACAAATCTCATCCACCCTTGCTCTAACGTATTGATTGTTGTTTTTATTTCTGCCATTTATCCATTGAATTGCTATACTGGAGTCGGACCACATGATAATCACAGAAAATTCAACTTGTAAAGCGCTTAATAGAAAACGTTTTAATCGTGCAGCCATTAACGCTACCGTCAGTTCCAGTTTCGGCAAGGTTAGTTCAACCTCTTGATTACCTCTGATAGGCGATACTCGGCTCTTCGCACATATAAAATTAACTGAAGTTTTTCCGTCTTGGTCAATATTTTTCAAATACGCAACAGCTCCATAAGCCTTCGGGCTTGCGTCTGCGAAGATATGTAATTCGACCGTAGCGTTATCGAACGTTGTCAACCTTCGTGGTAATGCGAATGCTCTTAAAATGGGTAACTCTCTTCGCCAATTTTCAAACACTTTAGTTTTCTCATCAGGCATGACCACGTCCCACTCAACCTTTTCCTTCCACAATTCTTGCAGCAACAATTTTATACGTACAGTGGATGGTGCCAACATGCCAAAGGGATCATAAATTCTTGCCATTGTTTTTAACACATTTCTCTTCGTCGGTTTTAATTTCTGAATGTAGTTAAGTGTATTATCGAATTCAATAGATATCTCGTCCGACATGGTGTTCCAAACAATTCCTAACACTTTCTGAACCAACGGTGGCTCTTGTTTATTTTCTACAAATAATGATTTTAACGATAAGCTGTTCGAGTTCCACTTACGCAAATTAAATTTTGCCCCGCTCATAATATCAGTTGCTTCTTTGAAGAATTGGATTGCCTTCGCTTCATTTGCGATGCTGCTGACCATGTCGTCCACGTAAAACGACTTTTCGAGATGCTTACTGACTTCTTCATATTTGTCTTCGTTTACCTGCAAATGCTTTTGAATAGAAGTAGCTAACAAGAATGGACTGGACGTGACACCAAACGTGACCCTCTGCATGCGATATTCTGCTAGCTCCGGAAGCTCTTCATTCATGGTCGGCAAGGTCTTGTACCACAAAAATCTTAGAACGTCTCTATCGCTGTCGGCAATCTCACTTTGCAAGAATGCCTTCTCAATATCGGCAGTCAAAGCTATTTTATCGAAACGAAACCTCACCAATATTTTTAACAAATCGGCCACACAATTTTTGCCGGCGTTTAAATGGTCATTTAATGACGTTTTACCTGGTTCGCATGACGAAGCATCGAAAACGATTCTCATTTTTGATGTAGATTTGTCGTCTCGGTACACAGGCATATGCGGCATATAATAGACAGTTGAATTGCTATTATTAAATTCATTTGCCCTTTCAGAAACACCGCTATGCCACAACTCCTCCATACCCTCATGATATTCTCTTAATTTTTGTGGATCTCTCATAAGCCTCGCTGTTAAATCTCGAAGTCGTTTTCGGGCCATTTGCTTCTTGTCGTGCAAATACTCGCTGGAAATTTTCCATGGCAACGCCACAACTTAACGCTTGGTAATCTCATTTATGTATATTTTTACGTCCACTTGTGCAGGTTCACGTGGAGCGTTAATACCAATCGACTCGATTTCCCAGAATTTAGCTACGTCAAATGTGTCTTCGTGTGTTTGTAAAGTGTTTAAAACGCAGTGAATTTTATCATTATCTCCATAACATCCCTGAATTGTGCATCCAAAGAAGGTATTTACTGCAGTTAAATCATCTGTTATTTTTTCGCTCTCACCTCCAATGAATTTCCACATATTATCTTGCCCAATAAGAATATTCATTCCTCTCACATACTTATCGTTACAGAGATGGTTTTCGGCTAACGTTGTATTCATCCACTGGAGTTTTTTTT
>NW_023458563.1:8411539-8413158 GCF_013731165.1 Rhagoletis pomonella
GCCACCATACATACGATCTGGCGAGACCTTTTGTTTTTACAATGCCACGAAAAATATATTATTAAAAACCGTGGGTGCTGCAGCATACAGTGTGCTTCACAGTCTATGCAGCCCACAGTCTCCAATGCAAAAAACCTACAAAGAATGATGTAAAGTTCTGGATACATATTACACTCCACCTGTAATTGTTTTCCAGGAACGCAAGAAGTTTCATTCGTCTGAACAACTGGAAAATGAAACGGCGGCCGAATGGTACACCCGTGTAAAAAAACTTGCATTAAATTGTAGGTTTGGTGAAAATCTAATTGCGTTCACGCTAAACCAGTTCATAGTCGGAGCGAAAATAAAAATTTATGAAAGGCTGTGTGAGGAGGACGAGAAAATCTCGTGTGAAGATGCGTTGAGAAAAGCAATGATACTTGAAAGTAAAATTGCAGCTAAGCGTGAAAGCAACAACGACGACAACGTAAATTCTGTGAAAGGCAGAAAAACTCGCAACAAGGTAGGCAGCGACAGCAACAACAACTACAGCAAGAATCAAAACTCGCGAAATGCCTGCGGTCATTGTGGATGGCGGAACCACAAATCGGATAAATGTAGATTCAAGAAGAGCAAGTGCCACACATGTGGTAAAATTGGACATCTAGTGTCGATTTGCCGCATGAAAGTACAATTGAATTATGTATCAAATTCTTTAGATGCTAACACTTCACACAATTATGCGAAAGAAAATAATGACGTTGTTGATTACTCTATTTTTAGTATAACATTGTTTATTCTCTTCCTGTTGCTATTGACGGCGTTGAGATTAGGGAAGCCTGCGACACTGGTGCCCCCTGTACGCTGGTATCAGAGACCTTCTTCAATGTCAACATTAACAAAAGTATGCGGAAATGCAACACTCCTTATCTTGACTACAGTGGTGATCGTATAAATGTCATTGGTGAGTACACAGCAAATATTAAATACATGGACACTACTAAGGAGATTACTGTAGTCGTAACCAGACATAATAATCCACCGCTGTTAGGCAGAACTTTTCCTCGCGCATTTAATTTTGAACTTCTGCAAGTCAATACTATTAACACTGTTACCAATGAAGAGCTAGTTCGTAATCTTAAAGCAGAATATTCAACACTTTTTAATGGCTCACTTGGTGAATACAATGTTAGTAAAGTATCATTGTCATTAAGGGAGGATGCAAAACCAATTTTTTTTAAACCGCGTCCACTACCGCTCGCTTGGAAAGATAAGGTAGAAGCCAAATTGCGCGACTTAATTAAGAAAGGGCTCCTTGAGTTAATAGATCATTCCGAGTGGGGCACGCCGTTGGTTCCAATTCTGAAGCCGAACGGTGACCGGCGAATATGCGCTGACTATAAAGTCACTCTCAAAAAGTATCTAATTGATGTAAAATATCCTCTTCCTCGCATTGAAGAAATCTTCACGTCCTTACAGGGAGGAGAGTTATTTACAAAATTGGATATGTCCAACGCGTATAACCAATTGGTACTAGACGAACCTTCACAATTGTTGTGTTCGTGGAGTACGCATATTGGAACTCTCAAGGTCAACCGTTTACCGTTCGGGATTAAACCCGCAGCTGCCATATTCCAAAG
>NW_023458563.1:8413258-8416163 GCF_013731165.1 Rhagoletis pomonella
GGAAACGTCGAAGATAACGTGTACCACACATTCTTCACCTGCGAACAGGTCTTGATTTCGCGCAGAATGTTGGAAGAAAGACACGGAGACATAACTCCGAACAACATAGTTGGGGTAATGATCTCCAGTGCAGAAAAGTGGGAAGCAGTTGCGAGATACGTGAAATTTGTACTCCGCTGCAAACGAGAGGACGGTTGTCTACTGAGGACACCCGAATGAAGCGCCCCTACAAAAGAGCAGCCCCAAGGCTCGAACAGCGCGCTCCTGCACCTGAAGACATGCAGAATTGCGGTGCCAGATGCGGGATTCATGCGCGGGCGGTGGGAGGTTGGGTTTTAGTGGGTAGCCCAACACGCTTCGGTGGGAGTCCCACACTCGGGGAAGGTAGTATAGAGACTAGCGCCCCCGGCCAGTGCATAAAGCATTTCCCTCTCCTACGAAAAAAAAAAAAAAATAATAATAATAATAATAATAATAACAATAACTAAATTATGGTAAGGGCTAAGCTCAGGGCCTTACCGGGGTCACACAGGGCGGATCGTGAACCGCCTACTTCGGTGGGTTAGCTGCGAATAACCAATAAGCAGTCCCAGACCAAGAGCGGCAGGAACCGCGGGCCTTATTTAAAAGATCAGAAATGCTTGATGAATCTCCTGTGTCCGGGCGAACAGATGCCGCCGCCCAAAAAGCATCCCAGGATTGAGACCAGTTAAATCCTGTTCATGGCATACTGGAACAGGTATACGATTAATTCGACATTGGGCTGGCGAGAGCAGTATTCCACCACTTTAGTATGTGAGGGTGACACCTCACAGAAATGGCTGGTGGGCTAATGCTGCAATCGCCTCTGTCTCGTTAAAACCCTGGCAGGTCTTCAAGTACGTTCAATACACGTCGCCATTTAGTTGGCCGCACAGGTCCAGTTGAGATTTTCTCCTGGTTTTGCGCTGTCTTGGCTCTGAACACAATATCCCATAAGGACTTGTGTCAACCCTCGCGATGGTCTGCTCCTTTGAGAGAAGGGAACTTCGGGACACTTAAAGCGACTGTGCTACGTGTGGAGATAGCGGCTTGAAGCGGAGACCCAATAGAACTGACATGATTAAACAAGTAACAAAAACTACGGTAATGGGTGTAGATGCTCCCGAAGAAGAATGCAGCGCATTAAGAAAGAGAAGTAGAGTTGTGCGCTCCCCGCCACAAACTCCTCTGCAGGCAAAAGCCGGCACCACGAGCACGGAGAAAGCCGTCGACGTGGTGCAGAAGGGTACACCATTGCAAACGACAACTCCCGGCAGCCGGGATGGTGGTCATCAAACGCCAGCTGCTGCAATCAGAGACAAGCATGCCACCGCAAGCTTGGGAACGTGCGAATGCAATGAAGATGAGCAATTGGCCCAGATTCGGCTCGTCTTGAAGAAGATGCAGAGTGCTGTCTCCAAGCAGAAAAATGTGTCCATGGACATAAAAACGGGCATGGCCCAAATCGAGGAGAGCCTAAATATACTAAGCTACCTCCGAGAGCAGCGCCGGTAGGGGTCTACCCTTTCCGAACTGCATAAAACTGGCCCTGGCTCACAAAAGAGAGCTCGAACTCGATCCGACTCCCCAACAGGCGAGCCGGAAAAGAAAAAAAATACTACTAATAATAATAATAATAGTAGTAAAAATATTATTATTAATAATCCTAATAACAATAATGGTAATAATAATAATAATGCACAGAAAACCGTACCAGCTAATCAATGGAAAACGGTTGGAAAAAGCAGAAAGCCCAAGCCAGGGCCAGCGCCAGGTGAACCCTTGGTCGATAAGGGCGAGGCGACCAGCCGCAAAAAAAAAGAAGAGGATGAGAAAAAAGATGAGTCTCGCCAAACTAATCATTCAACCAGCTGAAGGCAAAACCTATGCAGAGGTGCTGGGAACGATACGTGGTAAGCTCTAACCTGAAAAGACGGAGACCGTAATTCGATCTGTTCAGAAAACCTGCGAAGGCGGCGTGCTCATCGAAATGGAGCGCTGTGGCGACCACTCAGCATTTAAGGAAAATGTGTGCACTGCCATTGGCCAGCTTGGAGACGCCCGTATTCTCACTAGAGGTCTAGAAGTCCTGGGCATGGACTGCCTAACAACGGCCCCAGAAGTGGAGAACGCTATACGCGGGGAGTTAGGAGACAAGATGAAGTTCCACTAACGGCAACCCTAGGAAGCGTGCAGCTTCTGTGGGGTTGGCCAACAGGGACAAGGCCGTTAGGGTTGTCGGGTTTTCCGGGCATGCGAAGAGATGTTTCGAGTCGTGTGGGGTCTCTCCGCATGCCGGACACTCATTCGGCTGCCTTCCGAAGAATATTTTTGCAGGTGATTCACCAGTGGTACAATGTACCGAATTCCGGTAGTCAGCCAAAAAGCGATTTAATACAATGGCAATGTTAGCATTATAATTAGTTTTTAAACATGCGCATAACGACTTTTTAAAAATTTTCACAAAGTTTTCGGCTTGACCGTTTGATGCTGGGTGCCCTGGTGGTGTTAGAATTTGTTTAATGCCATTGCAGTGCAAAAAATTACCGAAGTCAGCTGAAGTGAACTGCGCACCATCATCACTGACAACCAAGTCCACTAATCCGAAACGGCTAAAAGTTTCTCTCAACTTATTAATAACGAAACTAGATGTTATGTCCTTGGTTTTAAATATCTCTACCCATTTTGAATATAAATCAATAAGAATAAGGAAATAGAAATTCTTGATGGGGCCAGCAAAATCTAAATTTACTCTACTCCATATGGATTCGGTTGGTTTCCAAGAGATGAGCTTACTTTTCATTGGGTTGGATTGTAGTAATTGACAAGGTTTACAATTTTTAATTAGTTTCTCTATATCGCTATCTAACCCAGGCCACCATAC
>NW_023458563.1:8416263-8418780 GCF_013731165.1 Rhagoletis pomonella
AAATCGTTGAAAATTATTTAAATCGGACTAAAATTACGGCCACTTTTCCTATAACGGTAAATTTCAGAAATGCTTGAAACTTCAATATTTCGAAATTTTAGGACGCTAATTTACTCAAAATTGATACACCCCGCCTTACAAAGTAGCGGGAGCTTTCGGAAAGGTGAAAACATATATTTAATATTTGTGCCGGGTATTTAATGTTCGGCTCCGCCCGAACTTAGACTTTCTTACTTGTTTTCTAATCAGTATGTGTTGTTCGCCGAGGTAGCCAAAGGTTATATACAACTTTCTACAAGGAGAGCGATGAATTGCGAAATGAAATGAGAAATATCATAACTGGGCACTTGGTAAATCACCCGAAATCTGTGTCAGATTATTTAAGTTTTTATCAAGCACCGCGAAACAAGCGGCCATTCGCTAGTTTTAAATATAAAGATAGCCAATGCACGCTTATTTTTCGGCGCCCCAAAACACCTTTCGAACTGTGAAACAATCATTCAATTCTATTCTATATCATCACTAGACACGAATAAAGGCCCGAACTCAAAAGTTGGCCGCGAAAAAAGGCGCATAAAAAAGCTTCAGCGAAGAAAGACTCTTAACATAGTTGACGGCGAAGAAAGACGCGTTAAAATATTTGACGGCGAAGAAAGACGCGTAAACTTATTTTCGCGGTCACCTATGTTTGCGGTTGTAATAGTATGTACATTCCGTAAAGAGTTTTTGGCGAATAATGCTGAAGTGGCAGTCCTTGGCCAAGTATAAATCTATGATTACGCGTCTTTCTTCGCCGTCAACTAGGTTACGCGTCTTTCTTCGCCGAAGTTTTTATTAAGCGCCTTTTTTCGTACAATTTTTTTTTTTTTATTTTAATTTATTCGTCTCTAGTGGCGATATCTGTAATACGTGTACGGAATTTCAAGCACATCGGACCATACGTACGATTTTTTCGAATAAATCGGTCTCTGGTCCACCTACCGCAAAAAGTATCATACAAACACTACTCGGTCTACAGCAAATGTACCAGGACACGCCATTTTATTTTTATAGATCAGATTTTTATGCTTTTTAAATCATAGGATTTGCCAAACATATAAAAATTTCATAAACGTAAAATTAAACACACATTAGGGTTAAATTGCGCAATTCAATTAAAGCTCACTAAAATTTGTCGAACGTAAATGTTGTGTCTGCATCAAGCAAAACCCTACCAATAATTCCAGACACTACATAATGTATGTATGTATGTATGCTGCTAATGAACTGCCCAACTGGGTGCTTTGCGGTCTTTACTGTTTATTTATTTTTATTTTTTGGTTGGGTCCCCTTCCAAAGGGAGGAAGGGGGTTTTATTTTCATCAACATTTTTATTATGGAAAGTATGATTAAGGTTGATAGTGTTGCTGGTCCGGTTTGAGGTTTATTTCTTACTGCTTCTGCAGTTGGTGGTATTAACTACTTGTATTTATGTCGTTCACATGAAAGGCATATGGAGATACATACTTATGTATGTACATATGTATGTATGTATATACACATTTATATTTATATATGTACACATGTACCTACTTATTTATTTATTTAAATACAACAAATATTTACGAAAAAACGGTGTTCCGTGTTAATTATTTTTAAACGCGGTAAATATTGTACATGAGTATATACATAGTATGTACATTAGGGTCGTCCAAAAATGCATGTGAAAAGTAAAGTCGGAATTTTTATGCTCTCACCCCCTAGGATTGTTCTATGCCGAAAAAAAGTATGCCCCAGTTTATTTTATTTTGAAATCAAAAAATATTTAGAGGTCGCTCAAAGCGCTAAAAGTTTTTCGTGTATTTGTATATGGGGAAAAAAAAACTTTTCTTAAAAATGGTATAGAATTCTTAAAACCCAATATTTTTCGACCAAAAAACTCTCTTTCTCTGCAGGAGATTCCCTATAATATTACACAATTGTCTATTTAACCAATTTTTCATCGCAACTATAATTTATAGGACCGCCAAAAACCCACAAAAATCCCGAAAAATGCAATGAGAGGACCAATAAAAAATCGCTTGTATTAAAAAATGGTTAAATAAACAATTGAGCATTGTTATATAAAGTCTCCTGAAGAGAAGCAGAGCTTTTCGATCGGAAAATATTAATTTTCAAGAATTCTATACCATTTCTAGGAAAAGACGTTTTTTCGCCATACAAAAATACATGGAAAACTTTGAGCGGTTTGAGGGACCTCTAAATATTTTTTGATTTCAAAATAAAACAAGTAAGAAAGTCTAAGTTCGGGCGGAGCCGAACATTAAATACCCGGGCAAATATTAAATATATGTTTTTCACCTTTCCGAAAGCTCCCGCTACTTTGTAAGGCGGGGTGTATCAATTTTGAGTAAATTTGCGTCCTAAAATTTCGAAATATTGAAGTTTCAAGCATTTCTGAAATTTACCGTTACAGGAAAAGAGGCCGTAATTTAGTCCGATTTAAATAATTTTCAACGATTTTCTTTTATGTGGCAA
>NW_023458563.1:8418880-8422391 GCF_013731165.1 Rhagoletis pomonella
CTTTTATGTGGCAAGCACAATAACCATACCGAGTTTGGTACAAATTGGTAGAACGGTTACCGAGATACATTTATGTGATCATAAGTGGGCGGTGCCACGCCCATTTTCAAAAATTTTATCATAAACGTATTTCTTGGTAAAGAATTGTTGCAAGCACCAATTTTGAATAAACAAGCTTTAATATTTACTGATTTATCGAAGATTTCGTATTTCTCTAAATTACCGTTATATGGGATGTAGGCGTGGTTATTGTCCTATTTTAAAAATTTTCGGCCAGTTGGTATGCCGCACCAAAGCCAACAACTGTGCCAAGTTTGGAAGAAATTTGTGCAGCGGTTACCAAGATATACACATGTAACCATAAGTGGGCGTGGCTACGCCCATTTTTCAAAAATTCATAATATTCTTATTTGGCGTCTAAAAATTATTATAAATATCAATTTTCATTGAATTATCTTCTGTAGTTACTAAAATATCGCAGTTTTCGTATTTCTGAAAATTACCGTTATATGGGAGGTAGGCGTGGTTATTGTCCGATTTTGCCCATTTTCAATACCATCCGTCCTACTCCCGAAGGAAGTGCACGCACCAAGTTTCGTTAAGATATCTTAATTTTTACTCGAGTTATCGTGTGCACAGACGGACGGACGGACATCTCGATTCGTTTTGCCTGTTACAAACAACCGTTATGTGAACAAAGTTATAATACCCTTGTGCACAAGTGCGCTCGAGTATAAAAACAAGCTGACAAGCGGAAGCTCTTATGCAGGTATGGTACTCAGTACGACAATCATACCAACTACGAGTACATATTATGTATACTTGAAAATAGATAATTGCGTCTCGGTCAAGCTGTTTATAGAACTTTTCTTTCTGTGTGCAACTAAAACCGACCGTCGTGCTTATCCATACCGAAATTAATTTCGCGGAACCCCGGTGACTTTTTTACGGAACCCACTTTAGGAAGCTCTGTCCTATATGTTAATCCCGGCAATAAGATATCTAGATGCCAAATTTCAAGCAAATCAGACCATAAATGAGATTTTTCCTATTTTTCAATCCTGGTGTGCTTTCACTTTTAAACAGGTGGCAGACCTCTTGAAAAAAATGTCTTTTCGTTTGGCACCGGTATTGTAATATTTTATTGAATTTATTAATTTAAGTTTTTTAGCAAGAGGCAACTCTTTTAAAACAAGTAGTCTATTTCTCAATCTAGATCATACGCTATTTGTGCACAAGATCTCATGCAAAGCAGGGCTCGAATCGTGACATCCGTTCACGGATCGAAAACGATACGAAAGAAAGTTACGTGATACGTCAGGCAGTGTAAGTTGAATGGGACAAAGAGTACGTTCACGTATGTCATAGTTTGATATCGTATGTGAAGATTCAAGCCCAGCTCAGTTGTTTTCGCGTGATTGAGCCACAAACATCGAAACTCACAAACTCAGAAACATATCGTTACCTTAATATAGAAAGGCTAACTCATTTCTTTCGAAATTCAGCTTTGCCAAAATTTCGGTAGATTACTCACAAAAGGCCTAATCGAATTTAAAAACAACTACTACATCAACAAATTTCAATGTATATTAAAACCCAGGATTTTGAAAAAAATCACAACCTACGAACTCCAGTTTTTATAAAGTTTTGTAAATACTCGGTAAAGACAGAAGCATTTTAGATAGGGTCTTTCTATATTAAGGCAACGATATAAACTTTTACATTAATAATATTAGTGGAACATAAATTTTTTTAATGTTCAGTTTGAATAATTGTTTTAACATTACTGCTTTTAAATAACCTGATTATTTCCAAACATTTTTCGAATAAAATCCACAACAAAGGCGACCCCGCCATTCGCGCACACTACCGCGGGATAAGCCTTCTAAGCATAGGTTACAAAGTCTTATCGAGGGTATTGTGTGAAAGACTGAAGCCCGCCGTCAATGAATTGATTGAGCCTTATCCGTGTGGCTTTAGGCCTGGAAAATCCATCATAGACCAGGTATTCACACATGGATGTTTATTGTAGCTTAATATTATTGTAACAAATAGAGGTATATTGTACAAAAGCACATAAACAGAAGTTCACAAACGTTGATATAAAACTATGTGTCGATTTAAATAGTTAACTTTTTACTGCGCATGTTTTTTACGAGGTTCTCCTCCCGGTACCATCGTCAAGGATTTCGTCTGGATAATAACACTGTGTGACTGCTAAAGTTATAGATCTATTGAAGCACACAAAAAATGGAATACTTTGAATTTTGAATACCCCCTTAAAATCTGGACTTAAGGTCTAGAAACGTGTTTTTCATTGGTTGAGCATTATAATTGTTCGTAACCTAGTTTCTGTTTATCCGAAGAAAAATATTGACAGTGCGTACACGTTAACCGCAAGCCTCAATAAGTGCTATTCTTTGATTAATGCAAGTCTCTAAAGCAAAAGATTGTAACCTTTATAAGTGCAACTTAAAAACAATCTAACCTCAATACCTACAACTTTTTTTTGCTTACGCAAGCTACTCACACAAATTTTGAATTTTTTGCCCTTCTTTGACTTACTATTATTCTGGAAAAATTAAAAAGTCGAGTTTCAGTTAAAGTGATGTGTGATGAGTTTAAAATAAACAAATCAACTATTATAAGAATTAGTCAAAATGAAAGCAAAATTAAAGATAACAAGTAAGAAAGTCTAAGTTCGGGCGGAGCCGAACATTAAATACCCTGCGCAAGTATTAAATATATGTTTTTTCACCTTTCCGAAACCTACCGCTAGATGATAAGCCGGGGTGTATCAATTTTGAGTAAATTAGCATCCTTCAATTTCGAATTATTGAAGTTTTAAGCATTTCTGAAATTTACCGTTATATGAAAAGCGGCCGCAATTTTAGTCCGATTTCAATAATTTTCAAAGTTTTGCTTATATGTGGCAAGCACAATAACCACACCGAGTTTGGTACAAATTAGTAGAACGGTTACCGATATACATATATGTGATCATAAGTGGGCGGTGCCACGCCCATTTTCCAAAATTTTACCATAAACGTATTTCTTGGTAAGGAATTGTTGCAAGGATCAATTTTGAATAAACTAGCTTCAATATTTACTGATTTATCGAAGATTTTGTATTTCTCTAAATTACCGTTATATGGGATGTGGGCGTGGTTATTGTCCGATTTGGAAAATTTTCAGCGATTTTGTATGCTGTATCAAGGCCAACAACTGTGCCAAGTTTGGAAGAAATTGGTGCACCGGTTACCAAGATATACACATGTAACCATTGGTGGGCGTGGCTACACCCATTTTCCAAAAATTTATAATATTCTTATTTTTCGTCTGAAAATTATTGCAAATATCAATTTTGAGTGAATTATCTTTAGTAGTTACTAAAATATCGCAGTTTTCGTATCTCTGGAAATTACCGTTATATGTGAAGTGGGCGTGGTTACAGTCCGATTTCGCCCATTTTCAATACCAACCTACCTTGGATTAAGGGAAACCTACATAC
>NW_023458563.1:8422491-8434468 GCF_013731165.1 Rhagoletis pomonella
AAATGCTCCCAAATTCTCTCTCATGTAGAGAAACTTGCAATTTTCTGTACGAACGCACAGTGCTGATTTTTCAACTCTTGTAATGTCCTGATTTTTAAAAGTTTGTACTGATTTGTATTGAATTTTCAATTCAAACAAAATACTTTAAGATTTTCTTAAGGTTTTTACACGACGTTGGAACTTCCTTAAACTGTACTGTAAAAAGTAAGAAGGAAATAATTTAATTATAGTTGACAGTTGACATGGTTTAGATAATATTTGATATGTCCAAGAAATTAACACAACAAAATGATCAATCATTTTATGGGCATATCACGGGGTTGTTACATTCCAGTTGCGATAATATGATAGAATTATTTAAAAGTAAGGCTGATATTTGTTTGTCGATTGTTGTTAGTTATCTCGAAAATAACTTTCAGTTTAATAACAACAAATTTGAATATTCGAATGGCTTTTGCACATAACTTGCAATTCGTTTTTCACAATTTACTGACCTTGTAAAAGAGTTTTGCATACAAGATATAGAGTTAGATACTCTTTTCAGCGAATTCTTAGTCTTTCAAATTTTCTGCGTAGTTGAAAAAATGAATTTAGGCCATGAGGAAATATAGATGAAGTCTTTAAATAGTGGTACTTTTCCACAGTTTGTAATATGTAATTTCATTTTTCTTTTGTAATACCACACTCAAACGAAGCAACTGACAGTATAAAGTTTGCTTCCTGGCGCAAAGAGAGAAACCGGCTTCTAATAAAATTTTTTAAAGTAAAAAGTAATTCTAAGAAGAAATCTATACAATTGTTTAAATACTGAAGATGTAAATGATCTCATTATTTCTATTCGGCAATGTCATAAATACAAAATAATTTATTGTACAATGATGTGTACACTCATGTTAAAATGAATGACACTCTTATTTTTTATAAACTATGTTTTATTTATATACCAAAATATTGTTAAAAACAAGTATTGTCTGTTACTTACATTCATAATTTAGATTTGAATAAAAATGTACTGAAAAGTACTGATTTTTTTTAGCATGAAAAAGTCTAACGTACTGATTTCCCGCATAAAAAATCTGGAAACCCTAATCAAAAAGGTGGGTAGGCACTGTGGCCAATGTTAAAGTTCGTTTACCACCTCTGCATGGTTGTAAGCCATGTATAGTCCGCAAAATGCTCCGGAAGCAGTGTCCGGAGGATGCATCCGACTAGGCAGAGCATACATGGTTACAGTTAAACTTCACCTACGACGCGTCATTGGGAATACTATTTTAAATTTGAAGCAGTTGTCAACTCGAGACCACTTGGAGCTGCACCGGACACCGATGCTTACTATTTATCTCCTTCTCACTTTTTAATAGGTCGTCCATATACTATGGTACCTGAAGGTAGGCTATCTAAAATTCCACCAAATAAGCTCAGCTATTGGTAGCACGTTCAGAACATGATGCAGAGTTTTTGGCAACGATGGAATATGGAGTATTTAACATCATTGCAGCAACGGCCTAAGTGGGTGAAGAGCGTTCTAAACATGTCAGTAGGAAGCCTGGTGATCGTGAAGGAGAATAATGTTCCCCCTGCTCGATGGTTAATAGCTAAGGTAATCGAGATATATCCCAGCAAGGATGGCCTTGTTCGGGTAGAAAATCTGAAGACTGCTTTTGGAGAAATGGTTAGACCAATTACTAAGATTGTGGTGCTGGCGACTTGCTGGAGCACTGTTTCAGTTCGGCCCGGGATGTTGCGGAATAAATGCACTTTTTGTAGTTAAGTTTCGATTGTGCGAGAAAGGCTAGTAACTACTGTAATCTATTGAGTTTTCTCATGTATGTAACTGTAATTTTCTAATCGTTTCTTTGCTCACTTTGTAATTTTGTAAACTAAGTACCTATATTATATTTCTGTAAAGTCAGTTGACCGGCTTTAAAGTTCATACCGTTTAAATGAGAGCAAAAGCCAGACCACGTCTATATTTTTACTTTCTTAGTTATTTACATGAAATACTTAAAAATAATTTTTTACCAAAGGTCCAATTTCGAACTTCGATGGCCCATATCTCCATTTCCGAGGATAACTTCGAAAAACGGAGAAATTGGTCCAATACCCAGCCTAGTGCTGTTCATTGTAATATTTGTAATAATTGCTGTAAATTATAAGAAAATTTATTATTAAAGTTTTAACTTTTCATTTTTTTTATTTTACAACGTTATACGTAGGAAATCAATGTTGAAAAAGCGAGAAAAATTCCTTACTAAAAACATTGTCTAGTTTCTGGTAATTTTTTGCTGTTTTTTTCTTAACATGTGGTTTGAAAACATTGCTAATCAAATTTAATTAAAATTTGGGTAAACTACAAAAAAATTAAAAAATTAAAGAAAAAAGGGTTTTTCTTAACAGCGGTCGTCACTCGGCAGGCAATGGCAAACCTCCGAGAGTATTTCTGCCATGAAAAACAGCTTCTAATAAAAATACAATCGGCGTTCGGAGTCGGCGTAAGACTGTAGGTCCCTCAAAACACTAACATATGTGTAAGCGCCAATCTATTATTATTAATATTACAAAAAAATTAAATCTTCGAACCTTTTTTAAGTCAAAAGGGTAAACATTTTCCTAAATGTAGTTTCTGGTGAAACGATCTATATATATTTTTATTACTTAACTTACACAGACCAACATCAGGAGTTATGAGTTTTTTTAAGCGCGGTAGTTGAGGGTTAATTTAGTGGCCAAAGTATTCGCTGCCAAGCGTTCATTCTAGCAAGTAGAGTTGCACGCACATGCGCGCTTTTTCACGGACATTTTTTTAAATAGAAAATTTATTTATACATATAAATATAATAATAATAAAAGATTGGCGCTTACACATATGTTAGTGTTTGGCCGAGCTTCTCCTCCGATTTGTGGCGTGCGCCTTGATGTTGTCACACAAAGCGGAGGGACTTACAGTTTTACGCTTTTTTTCTTGGCAGAAATACACTCGGAGGTTTGCCATTGCCTGCCGAGGGACGACCGCTGTTAAAAAAAAACCTTTTTTCTATATTTTTTGCGATGTTGCTTTGACCAGGGCTTGAACCCAGGTGCTACGGAGTGGAAGCGCGCACTGCTTACCACTACACCACAGCGGCCGACATATAAATAACTATAATTTCATATAAATATGCTTTAATAATACAAATATTAATTTTTTTGTACAAATTCCATACACAGTACTTATTACGAGTGTAGAAAAGATTTCACATCAATATTCATTCAATGTAATTTTAAAATTACATTATGGCAGGTTTTGCAATTCACTTCTGTGTGAATTTCAATCAAATTCACTTTGAATTCAAATTAGTAGTGGCTGAAACTCACTCGGAAGTGAATTGCAGAACCCGCCTGATTAGCTCATATTTTTGTTTAAACATAGTGTTTTGTCGAGGTTTTCGCTAAACAGTCGTCTTTCTTCTAGAATTATGCGTGAACTAGCTAGCTGGTATGTTTAAATTGCCTTGAAAGTCTACTAAGAAGTTGTAAATCTTTAGCATTCTCCCGAAATTTTAAACCATCGCACTGTGGGAAATTGGAGCATATTTTGTGGCCAAAAGTCAATTTCTTGACTTGCTTGAAATTATTATTTTTTGTGTTCTCTTACAGAGAATACTTCAGAGCAGGGTTGTTGCGAAGATTCGCATTCGCAACCGCGGAGCTTCCGCATTAATTTTAACATTCGCATTCGCTTTCGCATTCCCAAAAATTAATGCGGATCTTTTGCGAATGCGAATATTGAAGGGACCGAAAATTTCAGTTATTTTTTTTACAAGTTAAACTTGACCAAATATTTTTTATTCCGAAATAAAAGTACTTTCCGGATAATAAACAAACCGCTTATCCAAATTAAACAAGTTTAATATCCAATGAAAGAGGACTTAAATAGCTTTTACACTGAAATGTCTAAAAGAGGAAAGCCACACATTGAAAAATGTTTCAATAAAAAATGTTAATTAATTACCATAGAACAAACATTGGGTCAGGTATATATTTACATGAATTTCTTTAGTATTAAGTTATAAAAAAATATAAATAGAGGTGGTAACCTTCATTCGTTATTTCTGTTTAAAAGCTATTATTAAAAATTATTAATGTTTCCATTTTTTATTTACCTAAAGCACCTAATTTACCCACCCAAATTATTTCTTAAAAATACATGACATCCGGATTGGCATCCGCATCCGCGGATGTTAGCTTTTAAACATCCGCATCCGCATTCGCATCCGCGGATGTCTAAAACTCCACACAACATCCCTACTTCAGAGTAAAAACTGTATATTCTGTTTTTCGATAAATTGACTTACAGTTTCGAAATTATCTGTAAACGAAAATTGTGTAGCTTGATTTTGTGCCACTGTCAAATGCGTCTATCTCGTAACCTATTTGCTGCTTTTCAAAAGTGAAAAGTGGAAAGAAAGAGTGACGGTTAGCAGAATATTTACCAATTAAAACATGTATTACAGTTTAAAGTTTGTGCCAAAAAAACGTCCGCATTTAAGTGACTTTAAAGTGAAATTGTACAATTAAAAAAAATGTATTTAGTGTTTCAAAAAAATGTTTAAAAACTTTAAAACAAAAACTCATCATAAATCGGTAGAATAGTCCCTGATCTCTTATTTCCCCATAATCTTTACTGCGATTTTGTGCGATATTAAAGAAATTATAATTTTTCTACTACTACTTGGTACAAGATTATGAGTTTTATAATTTAAAAGTTGGAAAAAAACCTTTCAGATAACAAAGAGAAAGTTTTAAACTTAAGGTCAATGGAGGATTCGAGTCGATATTTAAAATAGAACGTAGGAGGGATCTGTTTATTGGGTTGGGGTCCACTGGACCCCGTGTAACCATTACGCAATTATTTGGAGGTGTGACCATTACGAGTTAATTTTTTCGGGGCAAGGCCACTACTTCTAGTCCTGCTACTGTGCCAAGTTTTAAATTGATATCTCAACTTTTAGAATTTTGGCCACAAAATAGGGTCTAATTTCCCATAGTGAAGAATTTTGTTTTCTGATTTTTTCAAATAAATTTGTATTTCCACATTAATGCCTTCAAAAACTGTTCCTGCAGATTCATCTGTTGTATCTTTGAATTCATCAAAAGTATACACAGGAGTTAAGTTAGACAGTAGTAGTATGCGATTTTATTTTGCTTGAAAATACACATATGTACATACATATGTGAAAATTACGTGATTGATGGAAAATCTAACTCACGCACGCTCACGCCAGTAAAAGTTTCAGTCACTGGCGTTACTCGCGCTGCTGTCGAAGCAACGCCAAAGCCAACGCAATGCCAAAATTGTAGTATATGGGCGGGCATTTATTTCGATGGCCACGGTCAGCGGCAACTACAAAAAAATACCACGATGACTATAGATACTTTTAAAGTTCTCGTAGTTTTTGCTTGAAAGTAAATTAATATACCTTATCGTTGGCGTAGTTCGCAAACGTGCTAAGTCCATTTTTTTTTATTTTTCAGGAGGGACTAAAAACCGTCTAACTTTTTTTGTTGTCAATATTTTTCTAATCTGTTAATGCAGTTTTATTCCTTAGTTCGTCTTGTTTTAGTACCAATAATCGGCCAATTTCAAAATAAAGCTGTTGCAGACTTATAGGCCCTTTTAGGACTTACTACATTTTCTCTTTAAGATTTTATTCTTTTAATGTAGACTTAGCACATTTTCTATCAACCTTTTTTCCATAATTTTTTATTGTTAAAAGATTTAATTGTTTACTTTAAATATATTTTATTGTTTTAAAATGAATTATAACGTAATACAGTTTTATTTAATTGCTATTAACAAAAATAACTATTTTAAGTCGTAAATTTATGTACCATTTATAAAAGAAAATAATTAAAAGCAAGTAAAGAGGTAAAGTTTGGGCGAAACCCGACGCAGGTATCAAATACTGTCGTAAGCAGGGTCTTTTTCCCGATTTCAAACGTTTTCGATAATATCCTGAGTTAAACTCAATGAAATAATTGAACCACGTTTAGTAGAAATCGCTCAAGTGGCTACCGAAATACACCTTGTAGTCATAAATTGGGCGGTGTCACGCAGTCTTATTTATTGTTAAGAGATTAAGAGATCTGAAATTTATCGTTAGATATACCGGATGGGAATGTAATTTTGGTCCGATTTGAATAATTTTCAACGAATTGCTTTTCCGTACCAGGTTTATTAAGTGCACAGAGTTTGGTAGAAATTGATAAATCGGTTACCAAGTTACAAATTTGTGGTCATAAGTGGGCGGCGCCATGCCCATTATCCAAAAATGTATCATAATATAATTTTCGGCTGAGTGGTTATCGCGATCATCGATTTTAAGTGAATTAGATTTTCAACAGATTTCTTAGCTAGACCCTAAATAAGGCTCGTACCGAGTTTGGTGAATGGGCTACTGAGATGCAGCATTTCATAATTGGTGGGCGGTGTCACGCCCATTTTCCAAAAATTGCACAATAATATTTTTTACAAAAAATCTACTTCACATACTAATTTTGAACAATTTGCATCCAATATTTACTGAAATATCTTAGTTTTTGCATCGTTAGAAAATACCTTTATATCGGAAATGGGCGTGGTTACATTCAGATGCGCCAATTTTTAATACCAACTTACCTTGGATAAAGGGCAACCTACATAGCAAATTTCGTTGAGATATCTCGAGTTACACGAGTGTACACGGACAGACGTGTATATATATTTTTTTGATTTTTTTGGACTTAGCACATTTGCGTACCAATGCATAACAACAAGTAAAAACGACATTACGGTAATTTTCTTTTTTGGTAATGATGTATTTTCAGTTATGCTATCTTACTGCATCAAAATCTCAATTTACATAAAAAGTGGACTTAGCACGTTTGCGAACTAAGCCAACGTTATATTTTTCTTTCGGAGATAAGTTTGGTAAAACATTAGTTTAATATAAGTTTCATTTACAGACTATGTCTATTTTATACCCGAGCGTACTTGTGCACAAGGGTATATTAATTTTGTTCACATAACGGTTGTTTGTAACAGCCAAAACGAATCGAGATAGATATAGACAAATGTATACATAAATAATCAGGATGAAAAAAGAAATCGATTAAGCCATGTCCGTCTGTCCGTCCGTCCGTGTACACGATAACTCGAGCAAAAATTGAGATATCTCAACGAAATTTGGTATGTAGGTTTCCCTTAATCCAAGGTAGGTTGGTATTGAAAATGGGCGAAATCGAACTGGTACCACGCCCACTTCCCATATAACGGTAATTTCCAGAAATACGAAAACTGCGATATTTTAGTAACTACTGAAGATAATAATTTATATTTACAAAAATTTTTAGACGAAAAATAAGAATATTATAAATTTTTGGAAAATGGGCGTAGCCACGCCCACTTATGGTTACATGTGTATATCTTAGGAACCGCTGCACCAATTTCTACCAAACTTGGCACAGTTGTTGGCCTTGGTACAGCATACAAAATGGCCGAAAATTTTTAAAATCGGACTAATAAATAATTACGCCCACATTCCATATAACGGTAATTTAGAGAAATACAAAATCTTCGATAAATCAGTAAATATTAAAGCTAATTTATTCAAAATTGATGCTTGCAACATTTCTTTACCAAGAAATACGTTTATGGTAAAATTTTGGCGGTGTCCCGCCCATTTATGATCACATATATGTATATCGGAAACCGTTCTACCAATTTGTACCAAACTCGGTGTGGTTATTGTGCTTGCCATATGAAAGCAAAACTTTGAAAATTATTGAAATCGGACTAAAATTACGGCCGCTGTTCATATTACGGTAAATTTAAGAAATGCTTGAAACTTCAATATTTCGAAATTGAAGGACGCTAATTTACTCAAAATTGATACACCCCGGCTTACCATCTAGCGGTAGGTTTCAGAAAGGCGAAAAAACATATATTTAATATTTGCGCCGGGTATTTAATGTTCGGCTCCGCCCGAACTTAGACTTTCTTACTTGTTTAAGCTTACACTTGCTGGTATTTTTCTCTTCCGTTGTAAAAACTTGCTTCTTCACACATGGTCACCTTATCAGCTGACAAAATTCTGAATTAAATAAGGCTCTACATCAGAGGTGGGCAGCTACGACAGAGCGTTTTAGTAGTGTGCGTGCGACCAAGTCGTGCGGTTGAATAAAGCTTTCGCTGTCCCAAGCAGAGCATATATGTATACGGAAATACGCCGCGCAGTCGCCCGCCGGGAAGACGCTGCCCAGCTGTGCTCTACATATATGTATGTGTTTGAGTAGGCGATATAGTTGGGCAAAAGTTGGATGTTGGCATCGCTCTGCTGGATGAAATTTGCCGTTCGCCGGCGTCGTGCTTCAGCTATAACTTCAGTTAGTTTTATGGGATTATTTTCAAACTGCGCAGCACCAACTTGAAGAAAAAGTAATAAGGAACATTAAGACAGATAGTGATCGAAATGGGTTGATATTTGAGGAATAGGCAGATTTTTTTTGTACAGTGATTTTTTCCAACTGTGCGGCGGCCGAGTAGTTTGAAGTGCGCACGACACCTCGATAGTTCCAGGGTTAGATTCCTAACAGCCTAATGGTTTATATGCAGTCGCCTCTCGGCAAACACAGGTAAACCTCTGAGTGTATTTCTACCATGAAAAAGCTTCTAATTAAAACTCTCTGCCGCTCGGAGACGGCATGAAAGTGTAGGCATCTTCGTTTATCTGCAACATCAATACTCACACCACTAGACAGGAGAAGATGGCAAAATATTTTGATTTGTCTAAGGTGGCTACAAAAGATAATCTCATTGCGTATCCTTAAAAAGTACATAAACAAGTAAAGTAAAAGTTCGGGCGAAACCGAACTTTATATACACGGCGCAGGTATCAAATATCGCTGTTTAAACTTTCCCTGAACTACCTTTGCATGATAAGTAGGGATGTTTACCCGATTTTAAACGTTTCTGATAATGTGCATAGTTAGACTTAATGATATAATTGAACCTAGTTAGGTACAAATCGATTAAGGGGTTACCGAGGTACACCTTTGTAGTTATAAAGTGGGAGGTGCTACGCCCAATTCCTAAAAGTCTACAGCAGTCTTATTTATTGTTAGGAGATAGTTGTAACTATTAACTTGGAGTAAATTATTGAAATATCGGAGTTTTCGTATTCCTGAAATTTACCGTTATACGGGAAGCGGGTGTAATTTTAGTCCGATTTGAATAATTTTCAACAAATTGCTTTTTCGTACTAAGGTTATTAAGTGCAGCGAGTTTGATAGAAATTGATAAATCGGTTACCGAGATACACATTTGTGGTCATAAGTGGGCGGCGCCACGACCATTATCCAAAAATTTATAATATTCTAATTTTATGCTAAGTGGTTTTTGCAATCATTGATTTTAAGTGAATTAGCTCCAGTAGTTACTGATTTATCGCAATTTTCGTGTTTCTGTAAATCACCGTTAAATGGCAGGTGGGCGTGGTTATTACCCGATTTTAAAGATTTTCAACATATTTCTTAGCTATACCCTACCCAAGCCTAGCACCGAGTTTTGTAGGGATTGGTGAAGCGGCTACTGAGATACAGCATTTCAGCGGTGCCACGCCCATTTTCCAAAAATTTCATAAAAGTATTATTTTTTTTCACAATTCTACTCCACATACTAATAATCAACAATTTCCATCTAATATTTACTGAAATAAAGCAATTTTCGCATTTTCCGAAAATACCGTTGTATGGGAAGTGGGCGTGGTTACAAACCGATTTCGTCCATTTTCAATACCAACCTACCTTGGATAAAGGGCAACCTACATATCTAATTTCGTTGAGATATCTCAATTTTCGCTCGAGTTATCGTGTACATGGACAGACGGACGGACGGATAAACATGGCTTAATCGACTTCTCTTTTCTTTCTGATCATTTATGTATACATTTGTCCATGTCTATCTCGATTCGTTTTGGCTGTTACAAACAACCGTTATGCGAACAAAGTTAATATACCCTTGTGCACAAGTGCGCTCGGGTATAAAAAGTATCACGTCAGGAATTTACGTAACTAAATAATATCTATTGTGAAACCCACATCTAAATAAGTTCAGTAGACATCTTTCAGTATAACCTGCTTAGCTGCTATTCTGAGACTAGATTTTGAAAGCCTCTAAGCGTGTGCTTTCAAATTAGGCAATTTTTAGACTATAAAATCCTTACATTCAACGAGAAATATGAGTCTTAGATTGGTTATACTTTTTATTCCCGTTACCGATTTACCTTCAAATATGTTTATTTATTTTTAAGGCTTTTGATAGGGTATCTCACCCAATGTTGATAGCTAAACTTGAGCGTTTAGGCTTTTAGTCCCAATTTTTAAAGTGGATAACTTCCTATTTAGATAACAGACACTGTGTCGTTCGACTCAATAATGTATCGTCTTACTCTTTTGTTGCTTCCTCTGGTGTTATCCAGGGTAGTGTCCTAGGCCCGTTACTATTTGTCCTTTTCATTAATGATATTTCCTCCTGGTTTTCTAAGTGTAATTTTCTTCTATACGCGGATGACCAGAAGATTTATTATGAAATTAAATGTCTAGAAGATTCATCCATTATCCAGTATAAGTTAGTTGGTGTGTGCGTAATCATTTGTTCCTCATCATTAGTAAATGTCACTAGACGGCTTATGCGAAAGTTTTCAGTATTGTTCCAACATCTTACTGCATTTCAAACTCGCCGCTAAAGACCATTAGTGAATTTAAAGACCTGGGGGTCTATTTTGACTCCAAGCTCAACTTCACAACTCGCATAAATTATATAGTTTCTAAATCGTTCGTTTTCTGATCCCTATACTCTCAAACTGTTGTACTCGTCCTTAGTTCGGACCAGGTTAGAATACGCGGTATTCGTTTGGAGACCGTTTCATGCAGTCCATGTTAATAGATTAGAGTCTGTGCAGAGAGCTTTTATACGCTTTGCTTTGCGCTCGATAAATTTTGTAGATTTCATTCCGTCATATCGCTCTCGTTGCTTACTAATAAACCTCATACCCTTAGAGTCTAGGCGTGTTATGTTGTCGATGTGTTTTGTCTTTGATATCTGTGCGGGATTAATAGATTGTCCGTACCTGCTCATGAAAATTAGTTTTAATGTTCCCTCACGCATTCTCCGCTGCAATGAATTGTTTTTCGTGGGTATTGCTAAAACTGTTTAAGGATTAGTGCTCCTTTTAGGAGGACGCTAGCCCAATTTAATGCATATCCTTCTTCCTTAGACTTTGATTTCTCATACTCTAAGTCTACTTTTGCTTAATTTTTACGAGATTAACTTGATGTTCTGAGCGATTTTGGTAAATTTAATTTTTTTTAGTGGCGACAGCACTGTTAAAAACCTCTATTTAAAACTTTTTTTATCAGGTATTGGTTCATCAACTGCCTCTTCACCCCGTCTTAATACGCTGAATTTAGTTTTTCTTTCGATCATAAAAGTAGACATTCAAATTAAGTGGCTTAGAGAAGCGGATACGTAAAATAACATAAGCGATCGAATGGGTCGCCCACCCTGAAGCCGGCACTATGCGTATATGTACTAAGTATGTACATTAGGGTGGTCCAAAAACAGTAAAGTCAGAATTATAATGCTCTCACCCCCTAGGATATATACTATATCGAAAAAAAGTTTACCCCTATTTTTATACCCGAGCGCACTTGTGCACAAGGGTATATTAATTTTGTTCACATAACGGTTGTTTGTAACAGCCAAAACGAATCGAGATAGATATAGACAAATGTATACATAAATGATCACGATGAAAAAAGAAATCGATTAAGCCATGTCCGTCTGTCCGTCTGTCCGTCCGTCCGTGTACACGATAACTCGAGCAAAAATAGAGATATCTCAACGAAATTTAGTATGTAGGTTTCCCTTAATCCAAGGTAGGTTGGTATTGAAAATGGG
>NW_023458563.1:8444468-8473223 GCF_013731165.1 Rhagoletis pomonella
CCCATTTTCAATACCAACCTACCTTGGATTAAGGGAAACCTACATACCAAATTTCGTTGAGATATCTCAATTTTTGCTCGAGTTATCGTGTACACGGACGGACGGACAGACGGACAGATGGACAGACGGACGGACAGACGGACATGGCTCAATCGATTTCTTTTTTCATCCTGATCATTTATGTATACATTTGTCTATATCTATTTGGCTGTTGCAAACAACCGTTATGTGAACAAAATTAATATACCCTTGTGCACAAGTGCGCTCGGGTATAAAAATATATAGAAGCCAGACTTGGGATACGGCAAACATTAAAACAGTAATAGTAACGAGGGTTTAAACAAGTGGTTTGGTTTTGAGAGAAAGTACAATGTTCCCAAATCTGTCCAATTTGTGAAAGCTGAATTCCGCAAGTTACATAAAAATAATCAACTTTATCTTTCGCCAGACAAGACATATATTTTTGATTGGTCAGGTCCATTCCTTCTCCACTTGGTGGTTCCATCGCAGTGGGGGCCTCCTTCTTTTTCTGTTACCACCATCGCGACCCCGTTGAATACTTTGAGAGCTGGAGCGTTTCTGTCCATTCGTACGATATGACCAAGTCAGCGTAGCCGTTGTATTTTGATTCGCTGCATTATGTCCATATCGTTGTGAAGATCATACAGCGCGCCATTCCATCGTCTGCGGTACTTGCCATCGCCAATGCGTAGAGGCCCACAAATCTTTCGCAGAATCTTTCTCTCGAAAACTCCAAGAGCCGCCTCATCAGATATTGTCATTGTACATGCGCCCGCGCCATAAACCAGCACAGATATTAATAAATTGTGATCTTTGTACGACGAGAGAGGCCACTTCACTTCTGAATTGCCTACTCAGTCCAAAGTAGCACTTGTTGGCAAGAAATTATTATTGGTGTTAATGTTGATTCTTAAATAAACGATGTCGTCTACTTTTTCAAACTTGTAACTGTCAACAATAAGGTGGGTGCCAAGACGCTTATACACTGACTATTTGGGAGATGACAGGAAATATTCCCTTTTGATTCTCTATCTAATTCCGAGAAGGCAGTACAGACGTAGCCCTTGTTTCTACCAACAACTCCGATGTCGTCGGCATACGCCAGAAATTGTACACTTTTTTAAAGTATTGTGCTTGAGCGGTTCAATTCTACTGCTCTTATTATCTTCTCCATCATCAGTGTTGCCAACTTTTAAGTTTCAGTAAGCACCAACACTTGGCAAAAAAGCGTTTTTCTACACTAAAAGAACAAATTTTTTTTTGAATCAAAGCATACTTTTTTCATAACAGTTTGTATTTAACAAAAGTAAAAAATAAACAATATTACAAGTATAAATCAATACACAAAACTTTTACGGTTTCATAACGATTGAACACACAGGCCATGATGACTCATGCTTACGAAGTAATACCGAGGTACTGCACATTAAAACTGGTATAGGTATATATCTCGAGAAAGAAAAATCGAATCGCAGCTAACTAAAATGAATTTTTAAGGGGAAGAGTAATACTAAATGATGCCCTAAGTAGTGGTTTTCATAATATAACCTCAAATATCGCCGAAAACAGTGTTTTTGGAACTTTGATGTTAGGATATCTCACGTGCCACCAGAAAATCTACAAGATGCCGAACTGTGTAGCCAGTCAAAATATGTACAAATAATTAGAAAAGATACATTTACTTACCGGCGTGCTAGCATTTTCAACGTGAATACAATTTAACAAGAATGTGGGTTTCCGACTTCAGCATTTTTTCAATCATGGTTGCATTTAGTACATTTAAATTTGTAGATTTTTTAAATTCAGTGCCGCCACAGCTTTAAATATTTCAAATAATTTTATGGTTTAACTATCTATGAGAAATTTGAGTTCAGAAAAAAGAACTAAAAAGGCACTAGGCACTAAAGCATTTTTTTGGCGTTTTAATTTTCAAAAAGCACTAAATCTAGTGCTTAATGCACCAAGTTGGCAACTATGTTAAAGATATCACACAAAAGGGAGTCATCTTGTCTGAAACCTCGTTTGGTATCGAACGGCTCGGAGAGGTCTTTCCCAATTCTGACTGAGCTGGTGGTATTGCTCGACGTCATTTTACGCACCCATATTAGTTTCGCGGGAATACGAAATTAAGATATCGTGGCATAAATACACCTTCTTTTCGCGCCGCCGAAAGCAGCTTTGAAATCGACAAGTAGAAGGTGTGTGTCGAGCCTATTCTCACGGGTCTTTTCCAAGTTTAGACATGTTGAGAATACGAGATCTATGGTGGATCGGGCAGATCTGAAGTCACACTGGTAAGGCGCAATCTGTTCGTTGACGGTGGGTTTCAGCCTTCCACAGCGGGGTCCCCTTTTTTGTGGATTGGGCAGAGCACCCTTAAATTCCAATAGTCGGGCATGCACTTTATCAGCTTCTACTTAAATACCTAGACTGACAGGCCGTGAGCTCCAGCAGCTTTGTTATTTTTCATCAGAATAATCGCCATTCGTACCTCGTTATAGTCGGGCGCTGACACATGGGGCTCGGGTTCATCTTCTCTACTACTTTCAGTGGTGTTATTCAGTAGGGCCGAAAAGTGTTCCCTATATAATTTCAGTACGTTCTGGACATCGGTCACTAGGTTGCCATGTTTGTTCTTATAGAAGTCTTGAGACCTTCCGTAAGTCGCCTAACTCTCTGATAAAAATTTCGACTGTTTTTCGTGTCGGCCAGTATTTCAAGCTCGCGTATTTCGACCTCTCTCTTCTTATTGCCGCAAATACGTCTAGCTTCCCCCTTCAGTTCCCTATAACGGTTTCACAAGGCTCGCGTTGTGCCCGATCGCAGCGTGGCCCTGTAGGCGGCACATTTTTTCTCAGCAGCTCCTTATCGTAGCAGTAATGTGCGGGAAATGTGGTTCACTGCTCGCGTACGTCGGTTTGTTGAAGAGTACTCTCTCACAGCAGGGTTGTACTTTACTAACTTTACCCACACAAGTTCCTTCCGTCCTCAGTAGAACCAAATAACGTCCAAAAAATCTGCTCATTCCTGATTCACACTAACTTTTACCACCAAATCTAACTGCACAGAAAGTATTCCATCAAATAGCCTAAAGCCTGAGTTGCTATCGCTAAAAGATACTAGCTTGTAAGTTTAATGGTAAGTTTAGTTTGTTTAAATAAATAAATAAAAAGTATGAAAATAAATAAATTTTTGTTCAACGGCCCCTAATATGCTATTTTTGTTATAGAAATTTATGTGCCCTTTGTGTTTTCTGCCATCTGCTGTAATTAGTTAAGAAGTAAATGTCTTGACTGTTCACCAAACCGGTCTATAGTTTTATCAATAATCTCAGATTGGTTATCTGATATGTACAAACTTTCGATGTACGCTCAGAAGACACAAATCTAAAGACAGAGTAATAAACAATTGAACTATACGTTTATTAATTTGTTTACCGTTCAGTCCATTTCCACTCATTACTCGTCACGTAAAACCACATTTTTCGGATTATGACGTACGTGAACGTACTCTTTGTCCCATTCAGCTTATACTGCCTGACGTATCACGTAAGTTTCTTTCGTATCGTTTTCGATCCGTGAGCGGATGTTACGATTCGAGCCCAGGTTTTTACCCTTCGTAAATGAAAATGCTTTGAAGTTAGCGAGAATAACTTGAATCGGAGCCGGATGATCCACATATCGAATTTTTAAATCAACTAGTGTTCGCCCAACGGTTGAAATTCAACCGTCTAAATTAAGGGGAGTTGAGGTGGGCCGAGCTGAATTTAGTTGAGTTGATTGAAGTGAATTTATTTATTTATTAATTTACTTATTTCTTACGGCTCTTTTGAACCTAGATCATAATAATATTTAATTATAAGCGTACCTAGGATTTAAAAATGCAATACTTAAGCCTAATAGGAATATTTGTAAGGGAATTCATTGATATACATATATTTAAAATTTCACGGGACGAAAGTAAACGGCAACAGGATCTTAGCGAGGATAGAGATAGAATACATTAGTTATATTGAAACAGTCTTACAGTATGCAAACAATTTTCTTTTAAATTCAGTTGTTTTTACATTGGGTAATACATTAGGTAATTCATTATAACATTTTAGACCCTTATAATAGAGATTACTTTTATTAGACTCACATTTAAAAATGGTAAGTTAAATTCGTTTTTTACGGGTGTTTTTATTATGTATATCATTGCCATACTTTATTCTACCTTTTAAATATTCTGGCAGGTTACCATCTATAATGTTTTTAACGAATTTCATAGTGTAATAGAAGTGTTGTTGCTTAACACTTAACCAATTGAGGGCCGCCAACATGTCTCTGATTGAGGTGTCATAACGTTATCTAATAATAAATGTCACTGCTCGGTTCTGTTGCTTTTGCAATTTATAAATATATAATGTTTTTAACGAATTTCATAGTGTAATAGAAGTGTTGTTGCTTAACACTTAACCAATGCATGAAGTATAACTTCGTTACTATTTTGCTCACAGTAACTTTTCGTCGATTTTTATACCCAAATATTTAAGGCATTGGCCTCTTTCTACTGTTTGCTGGTTTATATTTAATTGGCCAAAATCATTATTGTCTAGGCCTCTTCTAGATATAACCATAAATTTGGTTTTGCTGATGTTTAATTTCAGTTTATTTAAGCATAGCCAATTATATATTTCATCCAGATTGTTTTGAAGCTTTAAAACAATATCATTTACATTTTCCCCACTTATCATAATTAATGTATCATCGGCAAAGAGATTGATATCGCTATACTTAATGCTGTGTGAAATATCATTAATATAAATATTAAATAAAATAGGTGCTAACACTGAACCTTGTGGTAGTCCAATCATTACTTTTTTTCGTCTGATACCGACGATCCAATCGATGTTTTTTGCATACGATTCTTTATAAAACTTTCAAACCAATTCAGTTCGATACCCTTTATTCCTATATTAGAAAACTTTGTCAATAGTAGGTCTTGATCTATTGTCTCAAAGGCACGTTTCAAATCTAAGAAAACAGCAATTATGTATTTGTTTCTGCTTAGTTCTTCTTTCCAGTGAGCAATTACCAAATTCAGGGCAGTTTCACATAAGTGCTTCTTACGAAATCCAGACTGTTGTGGTATTAATATGTTATTAGATTCGAGGTATTGTACTAATTGGTTTTTGACTACACATTCAAGTATTTTTTTATCATTTGGTAGTGTGTTTATTGGCATCATCTCATCAGATTTAATGGTATGTAACCTTTTCTATTGGAACAACAGTGGATGTTTTCCAAGAAGTTGGAAAAGCACCATTCTTTAAGCTCTCGTTAACTATCTGCATGTAGAAGAATCCTAAATAAGTTACTGCATCTCTTATGACTCCTTCAGATAAAACTTTTCTTCCTCCAATTCTATTTTTGAAAGAACCACCAATTTTAATTACTTCGTCAGCTTTTATTTCGTGAAATTTAAAATTGTATGCGAAATTCGGAAGTATTTATAGAAAATTCTTTATCGATAATTTCAATTTTTGAAGAGGTCTCTGTGATACTGTCTACAAAGTAGTCATTTAATGCTTGTGCAATATAATTTTCGGTTGTGTAAACATTGTCAAGTATTACAACTTTATTTATGGTATTTGTTTTCTTTGACATACTTATGCAATTTTTCAGATGTTTCCACATTTCCTTACTATCTCAAATGTTAGTGGTTATCTTACGCTCCATGTATTTGTCCTTTTTGACTTTCACCAAGCGTTTATATTTATGCTTAATACCATTGTAGTCGTTCTAATTCCCTGTTTCCAAAGCAATATTATAAAGATTGTACTTATATTTATTAAGGTATGATAACTCACTATAATATCATTTGTTCTTGAGCTTAACCCTTATTAACACGTTAGAGAACTCATTGCATAACGTCGCCTAGGTAAAAGATTATCGTAAGCGTCATACGTTCGTGCGTAACATACGACAATCTTTTATCCAGGCGACGATAAGACAAAATATCTGCTAAGGATTTGGCTTTTTCATCGACATTAAAACTCGAAGATTCACTATAATTGTACTGCCTTAAAATGTGAACTAAATTTTCACTGGAATAATTTTCCCACGATACTATAGCTTTTTTCATTCTCATTTTAAAGGGTGTTTCTATGTTTAATTTAAAATATATTGTTTCATGATCAGAGATCTGATGCATTGCCATTCTTTTGCAGAAATATTGTTACTATTTGTAAATAGCAAGTCTATCATTCTTAAAGCATTTTCTGTTTTTCTGGTGTAGAAGTCTATTCTTTGTGACATTGAAAAAGATTGAAATAACTCTAGTACTAATTACAGTGTTCTCATCTGAGTAGTTGCTATTCATAACTTCGCTAAGATAAGTAATGAAATCCGCATCACTAGAGTGAGGTGAAATGCGTTGAACAACATAACAGAATACACGCCCAGCCGACATGACTAGCCACAGTGCACCCCATTGTGCCATGCCGCCTGCATTCACTGCTGCTCCCAAGGTATGAGTACCATAACAGATGGCGCCCAACGGGGTAGCCTGAGGTCTGGTCAGGTTGACTGGTCCTGACTGGCAAATTAGGCTTCACCATCCCGCAAGTCCCAGGGAGCATGTGTTTGCTGCCCCTTGCTGCGTTGCGGCGGGATGAGTGGAGCTGAGTGCGCTGGTTCGGATCGGTCCTCTTGGTCAGCAACCGAAGGCTTCTCCGAGACTTCACGTCACGTCCTCCGGAGTTTTGTATTCACCCGGTGAGGCAGTGCTAAACGCACTTACTTTTTTTGTAGTTGACTTTTTCTTTTTTTTTCCTCCAACCTTGCGCAGTGGTCCGATATGTCGGCATGGGAATTGGGGAAGAATGTCCGCTAAGTGGGGTTTAGTTTAAATAGTTTTTTCTGTAGTTAAGTTTTTGTTTCTGAATATTTTTTTTGTGTTTTTTTTAACTTGCGGTTTTTTTTTTGGGAAAAAAATAAGTGATAATAATAAATATATATAGTTAAATGTTTCTTTAGGGCCCCAGCTCACTCCACTCCTGAGCGCCTACGTATCGCGATGGAGTGGGCTGGTAATCCAACCAGCGCTGACTATCGGGGTCTCAGTCACCCCACATGTCTCAAGGGGGTATGGTTAACTGCCCCTTGCTGCATTGCAGTGGGGTGCACTGAGACCGAAAGATAGCTCAGCGGAATTGTACGCGAAGGCCAGTACACCCTTAAAGTCTGGAGGGGCATTCCATTGTGCCGGCTTTGCATTGCGGTTGGGTGTGCTGGACCAAATAGCGATTTTTTTCTTGTTTGTTTTGTACAATATACTTTTCGTAGACTTGTGCCTCCTTAATGTTAGGGGGAGGTCAGCATTGACCTTTGAAAATACATATTTCCCAATTATATTAAATTATACCTACTTGAATTTTGCTTACACGTATATGACCACGTATATTTAACTAACACCCTTATACGCTTCTTTACTAACTATCTATCTTTTTATTGTTTTTTTTTTTTGGTACGTATATTCATATTCAGTACGCCTACTGAATAAGAGTTTGATATTATTATTTTTGATTATTTTTGTCGTGATCGGGTTCGGTAACTGCGGCACTTGGCCTAATCTCGATTTTTCTTATAAATTGTATATATTTTTAGATTTTTTTCCGGATCTTTAATTAGGCTTAAGCTATTAAGCACTTAGAAACTTTGTGGGATTTTCCATCGAGCTTTGCTGGAGCCAGGGCTTATGCACATTTTAGAATTTTAAATCTGAACTGGTCTCGACCCTAAGAGAAAAATTTTTTGATTTCCCAACTGAAGGTGATTGGTGTTGCTGACCATACTGGAGGAGTTCCGCCTCCAATTCCAATGGCCAATCCCGCTCCGGGACTTAAGGTTGATAGCCGACAATATTCCAACTTACTTGACACCTCACCACCTGGGACTTTGGTCCAGAATATTTCCGCTTCCTCCATGACTATGCTTTCGGGAAGACAGGAAAATGATAGGTTTTTGCCAGGGAATACCGGCTTTAGTGAAGGTATTACAGAAGATAGAAGTAGACGTTCTAATGGCGGAGCGCCCGCTGGAGATTCGTGGGTAGGAGTGCTTCATCAGCTCTTACGTACTTCGCAAAAAGAAATGAGAGCTGAAATGAGAACAATGCGGGAAAATATGAGCGCATTAAGTGCAGTGGTAACTGCATCTCAAACTGCACCCAATGGCCCTAGGGACTTTGCTTCTATCGGACGCAATCCGACACAAGCCACTTTGAATAGTCGACCAAATTTTACCACCAATATTGTCATTAAGCCACAGGATTGGAAGGTATCCTATGACGGCACCGGTAGCGTTTCCGATTTTCTCTTCAAGCTTAATACGTTGTGCGAGCGCACGCTATGTACAGACGAGTGGTTGATGGCAAGCTTCCACCTATTTTTGACAGGGCGAGCTAAGGAATGGTACTGGTTGTTCACCAAGCAAAATCCTGATGCGACTTATCCCTTCTTGTGCTATTCTATCGGGCGGGAATTCGGCACCTTAAAGAGTGACCATGAGATAATGATGGAGATCTCAATGCGTCGTCAGAAGGCTAATGAATCGTATGATACGTTTCATACAGATATATTAGCCTTGAACGCTAGAGTAAGGGAGCCGATGTCGGAGAACCTGTTGATGGACATATTGAAGAGGAAAGTTAACAGCAGCCTGAAGTTTATGCTTTTCAATGCTGGTGCGCAAACTTTACATGACCTACGTGATGTTGCTAGGCAAGGCGAACAGATCTTGAAGGAGACCAGGAGCCTGGTACCGAACTATTCAGGGCGGCATGTCAACGAAACCTTGGCTATCACACCGGATAAGTGGACAGGAGCAATGGATGGAGAAGTAGACCCACAAGTGGAAGCGCTAAATTTCCAGAGGACTAGGAAACCGGACTACTCAGGAATACAGTGTTGGAACTGTGACAAGATGGGACACTCTTACATCTATTGCGAGGAAGCGATTCGGAACGTGTTCTGCTTCAAGTGTGGACTCCAAGATTCCCCAGAGATCATCGGAGACAGGGAAACCGGAACCCGAGCGAGAAGGCAGTCGGGGATTCTCGTTCGGCACCCTAGCCCCCGAAGCAGGGAGTACAGAGCAGCAGCCACCTGTACTAAACCAAAAAGCAAGTCAGCCTCAGCCAGAACCGTTCGTTTGCATGGAGATGTCAGTAGTTCGGAGAGTAGTACCAGTCCCTCGAGAGTTTTACCACAGGTCATCATAACCTTCCCAGATAGTTCCGATAGTTCTGATTCCGAATGTATGTTTTCTTCTACAGCCAATCCTCTGCAGGTTCGAATTCTTAGGCCTCCCCGTAGGGATGTCGCATGCCAGACTCAATTCCCAGTTAGTTTGGAGAAAAGAGAACAGGATTATGAACGTATAAGGGCAGATATTTTCGAAGAAGAACTCAAACTTGTGGTTTCTGAAAATATTCTACACTGTTGGAAAAGGTAATCTAGCCGAGTAAATATGCGAAAACTTCTGCAAAGTACTAAAATTCTGATAACACCAGATGAGAGACCGCTAGCAAGGAGTAAAATATACGATAGTTTCGTAGTGGGTTTGTTGGATTCCGGAGCAAAAGTTTCCATTCTTGGAAACTGATGCGAAGATTTCCTTAAAAGAAACAATTCAAAATATCTTTATTTGCGCGCTTTTGTTTATACGGCTGGTGGAAATCAGCAGAAAATACCCGGCTCGATATCTTTACCGGTCACTTTTAAAAATATTACGAGGACTATTCGCTTTTATCTTGTACCGTCATTAATCCAAGAAGCATACCTGGGAGTCGATTTCGGGAAGGCATTTGCGTTAGCTGCCGATGTATTTCCAACCGTTTCATGTTTAGACTTTCCAAATGAAGATGAGCCAAACCTCCATCAGCTCACACCAGATCAGGAGATAGCATTGCAAGAAGTTGTCCAGGAGTTTCTTCCCTCGTTCAAAAAGCTAGGGCTAGGTCAAACCAGTTTAGTGATGCAGCATATAGACACGGGTGATGCGGTGCCAATTAAAAGTAAGCACTTTCCTCTTTCACCACCCAGACAGGCAGAAGCCTATAGCGAAATTGAAAGGCTACTCAAGATGGGAGTGATTGAGGAATCGAATTCACCGTGGTGTAGTCCAGTGGTACTAGTTCGGAAACCAGGCAAAGTCAGGCTGTGCATAGATTCCAGGAAGGTGAACGCGGTCACCAAAAAGGACTCGTATCCGTTGCCTCATATTAATGGACCGTTGAGCAGGTTAAAGGATAAATACTTTATAAGTGGTATTGATTTGAAGGATGCTTTCTTCCAAATCAAATTAACGGAATCGTCTAAGGAAAAGACGGCATTTGCGGTTCCAGGAAACCATTGTATCACTTTAAAGTAATGCCCTTTGGCCTGTGCAACGGTCCACAAACAATGAGTCGGCTGATGGATAAGGCTATTCCTTCACGGTTACGAAAGAACGTCTTCGTCTACCTGGATGATCTGAAGGTGTGCAGCTCAAACTTTGAAGACCATTTAGAATTGCTGAGGGAAGTGGCAAAATGCTTACGGGAAGCGGGACTTACAATCAACGTAAAGAAGAGCAAGTTCTGCCAGAAGGAAATTCGGTATCTCGGGTACTTGATAGGGAATGGTTGTTTGAAAGTAGACCCTGGCAAGATTGATGCGATAAAGGATTTTCCGATTCCAAAATCTCCTCGCCAGGTTCGTAGGTTTATAGGAATGGCAAATTGGTACAGGTCGTTTATTACCAATTTTGCAGATTTGGCGGGTCCCATTACAGATTGCCTTCGAAAGTCACCTGGTCCATTTAAATTAACTTCTAGGGCAGTTGAAGCATTTGGAAAGCTTAGAGTTGCACTCTGTTCAGCGCCTGTCCTGGCACAACCAGATTTTACTAAAGAATTCGTAATTCAATGTGATGCATCCAAAATAGGGGTAGGAGGCGTGTTATTCCAACTCGATGAGGAAGGGGCAGAGCATCCCATAGCTTTCGTATCGAAGAAGCTTAATAATGCTCAGCGGAATTATACGGTCACCGAGCTGGAATGCCTCGCCGCAATAGTTAGCGTCAAGCATTTCAGACCATATATTGAAGGATTGCCTTTTCGAATAATTACTGACCATTCAAGTCTCACGTGGCTAATGACACAAAAAGACTTGAGCGGCAGGCTGGCAAGACGGTCGCTTCTATTGCAACGATACAACCTTAGGATGGAGCATCGCAAAGGTTCTTTAAATGTTGTGCCGGACACCCTTTCGCGTTTTGACGTGGACGAACCTCTAGAAATTGACTTGGCATCACCGGAATTCGACGGCGTAGAGTACTCGGAGCTTCGCAAAACAATTGAAAACAATCACGAAGGGCTGCCCGATCTACGCATAGTCGACAATAGAGTTTACAAAAGAGTGATGTTTCGAAGAGGTGCAGAAGAGGAAGAAGATTCGCTCTGGCGTTTGTGGTTACAGGAAGGGCTGACGGAGCTCGCAATCAAATGTTCACACGATTCAAATGCTAGTTACCATGGAGGTTGGCAGAAGACTTTAGAGCATGTTCGGCAGAAATATTTATGGCCGCAAATGGCAAAGAACATACGCCTTTATGTGAATCGATGTGAAACCTGCAAAGCCGTGAAAGCCACCAACCAAGTGTCCAGACCACCTACGGGTAATGCCTTTGTATCTGAGAGGCCATTCCAGCGTCTTTATTGCGATTTCTTAGGACCCTATCCAGGTTCAAAGCGAAGAAACCAGTTTTTGTTTACAGTGCTAGAACATTTTTCCAAATACGTATTTTTGAAGGCGATGCAAAACGCGACTCGACAAACGTAATTAGCTTCTTTAGTACAGAGATTTTTCCAGCTTTCGGGGTCCCTCAATTCGTCCATAGTGATAACGGGAAGCAATTTATTTCGAAGGAGATGCAGCAGTTTTTTGAAAACTATGGGGTTGTTCACATTAAGACGGGGTTATACTCACCGCAGGCTAACGCCTCTGAACGAGTGAACAGAGAGATTGTTTCGAAAGTTAGAATATTCCTGAAGGACAAGCAAGATCACATGGACTGGGACAAACATATTCCCGAAACTCTGTCGGTTTTAAGAAGCGATTACCATACGTCGATTCAGAGCCATACTTCGCGTTTTTGGACAAAATATGATACAACGTGCGTCAGCCTATAGCATACTGGAGAAACTGGGTAGCCTAAAGAACCTTGAGCTAGGGCAAGACAGAGCAGCGAACACGTACAACAAACGTACGCGGGTTGTGAATTACCGGGAAGGACAAGAAGTATTCCGGAAAAACTTCGCTCTTAGCAATTTTAAGCAAGGCATAAATGCTAAGTTCTTGCCTAAATATATCAAGTGTCGTGTTCTGCGAAAGGTAGGCAATGCTTCGTACGATTTAGAGGACTTGAATGGCAAACCGATCGGTAGGTTCCATGCATCTGACATCCGGCCGTGACAATGTCATCCGTCACGAAGAGCGATCCGAAAGCAAAGTAGTTTTTTTTCCAAAATTTAATAATCAAGTTTTTTTCTAAAATTTATACATATACGCGTTTTAGCAAATATTAAACTTAGCGATAGGGTAAAACCTTGACCGCCCGCAGACTGTCCGGTGTCCAACTTTGCATGGCTTTTCCTCGAAGCTAAGTCATGTAGGGCTGTAACTCGCTTCTGTAACTCTTCCCTACCGATCATTCCTCTGCGGGTAGAGAATATTACGTCATTCTCTACTACTCATTAGACAGAGAACAAGGCGTCATATATGAATTCGCCCAGGTAGAGAATCGGGACAGAGACGAGCTACTGGACTAGCGGGCCGTACTGTGAAGACCGACTAAGTTCGGCAGTTGGGGGGTGGCTAACTCTAGCCAACGAATGTGAATAGAGTATCTTTTTTTTCTTACTGTCCTTTTCACTGGGCACTTTAGCGGTCGGGGACAAACCGCCCAGTATCCTCCCCGAGCATCTATATTCATAGGACGTTCACGCGCACTCCCACCGGGAGTCGTGAACTGCCTGACACTCCCATTAGGATAGTCTTGACGAGTTCTCCTTATCAAAATATCAAAGGCCTTCCGGAGTTTTGACGA
Organism: Rhagoletis pomonella; assembly: GCF_013731165.1. NCBI lineage: Eukaryota > Metazoa > Arthropoda > Insecta > Diptera > Tephritidae > Rhagoletis > Rhagoletis pomonella. The sequence continues at coordinate 8,457,623 of NW_023458563.1, forward strand.
GTTCTCTTTATCAAAATGTCTACTTCACTTCGGAGTTTTGACGAGTTCTCCTTTAAGAAAATGTCTCTTGGGCCGCAAGGCCATAATGAATAGGAAACAAAATAAATACAGTATATTTTGCTTAGCTGCACATCCTTCTTTGCACGAAAAACTCGTGCACTTAACGGAAAAAGGCACTTAAGCAAATTTTCTTTACTACTTCAATGAGGAAGGTATCCGAATCCCTATGAGACCAAATAATGGAGAAGCACTTACTACGTAGAAATTACTGCAAGCGAAATTTTGACCGAATGGTATCTAATGATCTACATACCTACATAAATTTATAGCCATTTTCGTTGTTCTGCGAGATGAGCAAAATAAATAAAAGCTTGTAAAATAAGGTAATTGTAGGGCCAGTGCAGGTAAACGTAATACTTTCTTTGATAATTAATACTAGTTGCACAATTTTTAAGGCATGTAACGCCAATGTGCAGATATGTTGAATGCATCTATCGGAGCAGTTTCCTTATAAATGGTAAAAATAATACCTCGGATGCGCATTTTGGGGTAGGTATCTTAAATGTGCAGTTAAGCATAAAGGCAGCAAAGCAAAATATACTGTATATACACGTTTTTCCCAGCCGCCGGACGGCTATAAACTCGGGGCCGAGTGACCTTTTCAGGACAGCCTGCCCTGTGTTCTTCTTAGCGGTGTTGAACTAGTGGGGAGCAGGGTGTGAAGGCCGACTAAGTTTGGGGGGTAGGCTTCTCTGGCTTAAAACAATAGGGAACCACCGTAACACCGGACTTGATTGTTGGCCCAAGGTTTACTCGGTGTAATTCGGACTCAAACATTTCGAAAATAACGCTAATTCAATCTGAACTGATTATACAACCAGGTTGAGTTTTAATCCGAATTTACTGGGTAAACTCTGACCCAACCCTAAATTTCTTACCAGTAATACTATAAATAACCCTGACTTACTAAAACCCCAGATTGAACCTTTTAAAACATTAAATTCATTGCTTTGCGAATACAAGAATGATAGGACCCGACTCAGTATTAACCAGATCAGTAGACATATTGCTCCAGAGATCGGATAAACAATAACGAGTCCACCCAGCATTACAAGCGAATACTGACGCGGAATATAGTAAGTGCGTTGACCTCGGTATTTACGTAACTTCAAACTTAACTTATTAGACTACCAATACTGAGTCGGGCGAACCCTAACTGCCACTTGACGTAACTACGGCTAAAGACTTTTTTCTGAGACTATATCTCAGGGGTGAGTCGTGCCCCACATTCTTGTGATTTTACCACCTAACTCTCTTGCGGATGCCTGCCGAAGACAGTTAACCCTTTTTCCTGTTCGCTTCTGTAACGAGTCGGGAAGTGAAGCAGGTTTGTTATGGGTTACTGTGCGCCGCACAAAATATAAATACTTTATTCTTCGGCATATAGCGCACCCGGTAGCATGCCAGAAATTTCACCATCTCATATTTTTCTAGAGTGTACGGCAACGCTAAAACAGCATGGAAGGTGTGCCATTTTGACTATAGCTGTGTTCCTTGCGGACAGTTGTCGCTGTTTGTCACTAGCTCCTGCCGGTCTGTTTGCCTACTTTTTTGTAAACTTTGAAATCCAATGGTGCATTTCACCAAGAAGCGACTCATAAGGACATCATTATTAATACCGATGACAGTCGAGTCGAAGGTAGAATTTTCGGTTAATAAGCGCTTTCCAGCGGAGGCTAGTGATAGTTGTGACAGCTGTCTGTAGCGGAGTTCATATCTTGACACATATGTTAGAATATAGAGAGCAATATATATGAGGGCTTGTATTTTGGCATCTATTGCGGTGACTTGACAGCTACGTTTTCCTTGTACTAAAGCGTTTTGGCGGCCCATTATCAATATTCTGATATAGAGCCAGTGGCAATCGGTAACTTTTTCGGCATGGTGTAAGAATAAATTGAGTTTTGCTGTGCCAACCACAAGGAAAAATTTTGACAGTTGGGAAAACCCACACAAACGCTTGTGCAGACGCTCTCTTTTGTGTGTTGCTGAAATTGTTAAATGTACATCTATTTTATAACTTGCAAGTAATGTACGTTCTTTTGTTTTATCAGATTCCAGTTTGATTTTCATTCTTTATTACCGCCCACAATATTCTGCCTTATCCTGAGTTTCGCCCGAAAATTGTTCGTCCGCCCATAGTAAATACATGGAAACCAAAAGTTGAAAAAGTGAACCGGTTCGGAAAAAACGAAACTCATGATAGGGCTGATTACACCTAGAAGCTGTCAAATTTTACCTAGCACATGAGCTAGATAAAATTCTGACGTTTGTATTCACCACGAAACTGTCAAATTTGTAAACTAGCAATTTTAAAATTTTTTTTAGCGGTTAAGTCAAGTAAAAATTCTCGCAAAGGAGTCACGGCAACCCCGGATATTTTTTGATATTCCTCCTTGCACTGCGGCAAATTCCATTTGTAAGAGTAACGGAACTAGTCCTAATGACGCAGTGCCCGTTATTCTTCCAAATGGAATATTCCCGCAGTGCGAGGGTATAAAAACCGTATGGCAACCCCATAGTCAGCCATTTGTATCGCATTTGTCAATAGGAGTACACGGAACGGACGAGTAGAACACTAAAAAAGAAACAAAAAGTAAAACGAAGTGCTATAAGTGCGCGTGAGATTTTTTTTATAAGCCATGAATTAAAATCGAATTAAATAAAAAGCCTAAACAAAATCGAACCCGGGACTAAAATACGCTTAAAAGAAAATCTAAAGTATAATAAAAGAAATAATGGCCACTAGATAATACAAAAAAAAAAATAAAATAAAATAAATAAAACTATAACTGATCAACTAAAATAGGTGAATATAAAACAAGGAACTAATATAAAGAGTTAATAATACTAATAATAATAATAGAAAAAGGAAGGAATTAAGAACCTAAAACGAAACTAAACGAATAATTGTAGACATAAAGACGAATGTAAATAAAAGAATTAATTAGGCTAACTCAATGTACCTAATTAAGTCAGTTTACTTATTTACACTTGCCTTACCTTAACTTTAGTTACTTTAAATTTATCTACCGGACCTACTTACCGGAGTCACTCACCTGATTTTCCTTTTAATTCACTACATACCAGACGTACCTACCTGACCTACCGTAATTATGCTGACCTTAATATTGCCTTAAAAACTACCTACTTAGTGCTTAAGCAAACTTACCTTTTTTTTAGTGTTAGGACTTACCAAATAATATTTGAACATAACACTTACCTACTACTTACCTTATACCTTAGTCTTAGTTTTTTTCCATATACTCACTTTAGAGAGATTTAGATGTTAGGATTTAGATTAATTAGTTTTAAGAATTATGTTAAGGAAAATTAATTATCAATAAATTTGTTAATATAAGATGGGAATGCTGACTACTTTAATTACTTAGGAACAGTAGTGAGGCAAGAACCTCGCCCAGCCGACATGACTAGCCACAGTGCACCCCATTGTGTCATGCCGCCTGCACTCACTGCTGCTCCCAATGTATGAGTACCATAATATATAATATAATAATATTTTGAAAGCCGTTTTTTCTGTTCGCAAAGCTCGAGATCAGCTGTACCGATTTTTTTGAGATTTCAGTTATTGGTTCTGGATGGGCTTCTCATTGTCTTAGGCAAAACAGAAATTTAAATACTTCCCTAAAAATGGAACTGCAGGACTTTAAGAGTCCTATGAATCTAACATACATGCCCAAATAACAGCGCTAAGAGCGCCATCTGCTGTTAATTCGTACGGAATACAGCGCAAAGCAAGGGTTATGTATACATATACATTAGACTGCATCACTCCCCATACAAAAAAAAAATCGCTACTATTTTCCACTGGAATTATAAAATCTATTATATTTTAAGACGTCCACCAAAATATTTCGGAAAAATGTTAAGATTTAAGTGAGCTGGACCGATTTAAAAATACCTCCAAAAATGGAGTTTTTTATGAATAAAAATATTTTCTTAAAGATTTTTTTTTGAAAAAAATCCCCTCAAATGACAAAACGGTTTAAGCTTAAAATATTTGCACAAAAATATTAAAAAAAAAAAAAATGAAATCGTAATGATGAGATTTTTGATGCTGTTTTTTAACTTTTTTCAAAGATTGGTATAGGAAAAACTTGAAAAACTGAACCTAAACTCTTCCGATTTAGACTTAAGATCTGTCATTGGAAAGGTATTTTCTTGCCCTTTTTATTTCTTTGCTAATAAACTCATTCCAAGGATGGAAGAGAAAGGTAGGATGAACGAACGTCATTCAAAGTTGTATTAAGATGTGATGGTATTCGAAAAAAACAAGATGGGACACGAATGGCGTCTTTTTGGCCAGAAATAAAAATAGCGTGAAAATACTTTTCTACTGAGATCCCATAAGTCTAAATCAGAACATGTTTGGCCCAGTTGTATGTAGAGTCGTTATGTTGCCACAAGGAGCAACTAACATTGCTGTTAGCACTTACAATTGTATATGCATATTTATGTGTATACATATGTATGTATATAATTACGCATAAAAACCTTGCTGCTATGTTTTTGTACGTAAGTGAGCGCAATATTAAAGGCAGCAACTCTTATCCATCTATGTATGTATATCGCAAAGCTAAAAGGGGCGTGGAACCTCCCATGCGAACCGAATTTTTCATAGTCCATATCTCTGGAAATGTTCGATGTAGAGTTCTGGAACTTGGTACGGAGATATATGAAATCCATCGCATACTCTTGGAAAAAAATTGGAGCTATCGGAAAAGAGGGCGTGGCACCCCCCATACAAACCGAATATTCATATTGCATATCTCTGGAAGTGTTCATGATAGAGTAATGGAACTTGGTATTGGCGCATATGAAATCGATCGCATAATCTTGGAGAAAAATTGGACCTATTGGAAAAGGGGGCGTGGCACCTCCCTTTCAAACCGAATTTTTCATATTGCATATCTCTGGAAGAATTTATGGTAGAGTATTGGAACTTGGGATGGAGATATATGAAATAAATCCCATACTCTTGGATACAAATTGGAGGTATTTGAAAAAGGCGCGTGGCACTGCCCTTACAAACCGAATTTTCTTTCTGGAAATGTTCATGGTAGAGTACTGAAACTTGGTGTGGAGAGACATAAAATCAATCGCATACTCTTGCAGAAAAATTGGAGCTATTGGAAAAGAGGGCGTGGTACCTCCCATGCAACCCGAACATTTTACACAGCATACTTCTGGAAGCGTTCATGGTAAAATTTTTGAACTTGGTACTTTAACATAGAAAGCAATCACATACTCATGGAGAAAAACTGGAGTTATTGGAAAAGGGGCGTGGCACCTCCTACACAAACCGAATTTTTCATACTGCATATCTCTGGAAATATTCATGGTAAAATACTGGCCCTTGGTGTGGAGATATATAAAATAAATCGCATATTCTTTCACAAAAATTGGAGCTATTGGAAAAGAGGGCGTGGTACCTACCATACAACCCGAACATTTTATACAGCATATTTCTGGAAGCGTTCATGGTAAAATTTTTGAACTTAGTACGGAAATATATGAAATCAATCACATACACATCGAGAAAAATTGGAGTTATTGGGAAAGGGGTGTTCTACCTCCTATACAAACCGAATTTTTCATACTGCATATCTGTGGAAATGTTCATGGTAGAGTACTGGAACTTGGTGTGGAGATATATAAAATCAATCGCATACTCATGACGAAAAATTCGGACTATTTGAAAAGGGAGCGTGGCATCTCCCATACAAACCAATTTTTTCATAATAAGTATCTCTGGAAGTGCTCATGGTAGAGTACTGGGACTTTATACGGGCGTGGCACCTCCCATACAAGAAGAATTATTCTTATTGCATATCTCTAGAATTGTTCTTTGTAGAGTACTGGATCTTGGTGTGGTGATATAGAAAACATGGAGCTATTGGAAAAGGAGGCGTTGCACCTGCCATACAAGCCGAATTTCTTACTGCATATCTGTGGAAAAGTTCGTGGCACAGTACTGGAACACTTCGTATGGAGATATATGAAATTAATCCCATACTCATTGAGAAAAATGGGCTCTTTAAAAAGGAGGCGTAGAAAAGTACAAACGTACTGACTTTTACTTATCTTTGAATGTGTATACATATAATTCTTCTGTAGGTATATTTGTGAGTTAAATCCTAAATGGCTGGAGTGATTTCAACAAAGTTTTGTGTGTGTGTTTGGGTGGGTCTATGGATAGTTTAGTTTCACAATTTAATCCGCCAGTTGGCACTGGAGTTGAGTTATTACTACTATTCAAAACATGTATTGGAATCGGTAAAGGCAGTCCAATTGCAAAAAAGAGCTGCCAGGTGGTGCTGAGGTCGAGTTATTACTAAAAATCGACCTGTTCCTCCATTGAGTATATCGAACTCTCGTGTGTTACGATTGGCCCAATAGATGTGATTTGCAAAGAAACCAGGGTTAAGTTGTGCAGTGGTAAATCTCAAATCACCACCTGTCGAAATACCTTAAAAGCCAGTTTCATGAAAGCAAATTAATGAAAATTTATTTTTTTAATTGAATTTAATATAGAACCTGAGAGAAAAAAAATTATTTTTTACTTAAATTGCTTTCGCGAAACTGGCTTTTAAGATATTTCATCTCAGATTATGTATGTATATTGTATTTCTGTTGGACAAGATAAAGTTTCTAGGGCACATTCACTATAGATCCGGATCATTGTTGCCACCAGGGAACTTCTCATGGACATAACACGTTCGTTCGGTTATTTAAGTCGGCAAAGGACCACAAAACGAAATATTTGAAGACGTAAGTATGTATGTAAGTATTTCTGCCTCCACCTGGAGGTGAAGCTCGGCCAAACACTTAGCAAAAGTGTCAACGCCAAAAAATTATTATTATAAATAAATTTAGTTTTAAACAGGTCGCAACCCTCTTCAAACACCTCAAAAGTATTCCCAATATTATTTAGTTGTGAGCCCGTATGGGCCCGAAATTACCATTTCTTACCAGAATTTTCCAGATCTTACCGGAAATCGTACTCGGTTTTCTGGCAACTGAGAGGACAAATAAGAGAGTAAGTAAGGTCACCTCTTTGTCAGAAGCTACCAGTTTTAGTTCGAAGATGTTTTGGTGGTAAATTCTGGTAAATGTGTAAAAAGATGAGATGTAGTGTGTTTGACAACCAAATTGTAAACAAATGAGAAGTGCACTCTGCTAATGCATGTTGAAAAGTTTCTAATTACTTGTTTGAGTGTATGCTAAAGAATTTTTGTAAGTTACAGGTATTAGCCGTTATTTTAGGTTTAAAAGCTTTAAGCCTTTAACACTTTACCACGCGTAACACGGCTTGTGAATCCCTTATACGTGTTTGACCATTTAACTATATCGTTGTTTATTTGGGTAAAATTAAAATATATTTTACTGTTCAATATTGGAGTTTGTGTGAAACAAAAAATAATAATTTATTGTAAGTTTGTAAATGAGAACTACAATTATGAACTTATTGAGCATCTCTCTATGTTTTGCTTGTTGTTTCGAATCTAAGAAGAAACTGTTTTTAAACAAACCAAAAGTGAATAATAAAATTTGAAGGATTTTAGATATTGCGTATGGTAGCATTAAATGTCACAATCTGCTTAATTGTCGGGTTGTTGATATGGCGACGAAAAAGTGGCAATGGAACTATCTCCTTTTTGTATCATGGAAACACATAGCTACAGATTTCATACTTAGAGTGGGATAAACTTCAAACCTCTAATATAATTAGTTATTTTTATTTTATTTTTTTATTATTTTTTTTCGTAGGAGAGGGAAATACTTTATGCACTGGCCGGGGGCGCTAGTCTCTATACTACCTTTCCCGAGTGTGGGACTCCCACCGAAGCGTGTTGTGCTGCCCACTAAAACCCAAACTCCCACCGCAATTCTGCATGTCTTCAGATGCAGGAGCGCGCTGTTAGAGCCTTGGGGCTGCTCTTTTGTAGGGGCGTTTCATTCGGGTGTCCTCAGTACACAACCGTCCTCTCGTTTGCAGCGGAGTACGAATTTCACGTATCTCGCAACTGCTTCCCACTTTTCTGCGCTGGAGATCATTACCCCAACTATGTTGTTCGGAGTTACGTCTCCGTGTCTTTCTTCCAACATTCTGCGCGAAATCAAGAAGTGTTCGCAGGTGAAGAATGTGTGGTACACGTTGTCTTCGACGTTTCCACAGTAGTGACAGAACGGTGAGTCCACCCTTCCGATTCTATGAAGATATTCTCGGAAGTAACCATGACCGGTGAGGAATTGCGTCAGGTAGAAATTGACCTCCCCATGTGATCTGTTCAGCCATGTTTGATGGTCGGCTATCAGTGAGTGCGTCCATCGACCTTTTGTGCTCGCGTTCCAGTTTTGTTGCCACTGCTGGATCAGTTGCTCGCGCGCCCTTGCCGCGGCAGCTGCTCGACCTATCTCGGCACTGAGATTGTAAATCTCTTTTCGCTCGTAAGCAAGTAGCTCAATTGGCATGACGCCAGAAATAACTAGAACCGTGTCCGCGGACACTGTATGGTATGCAGAAGCAATGCGTAGTGCCTCTCTGCGCTGGACCGAAGACATTTGAATCCGGTATTTTTTGACTTTCAATGCGTCAGCCCATATTTCTGCCCCGTACAGGAGCACCGATTGGACCGCTGTCATCAGAAGCTTCCTGCGGCATGGCTTCGGGCCGCCCACGTTCGCCATCAGCCGGCTTAGAGCCACCGTGCTCTGCGCAGCTTTTTCACATACTCCATGGATGTGTTCCCAGAATGTGAGTTTGCTGTCAAGCTTCACCCCTAGGTATTTTGTAGACCTAGAAGTCGTCACGAGTTGAGGCCCGACCATCATATTTATAATTGTTGGGATCCGTTTCCTGGTGAGGAGTACGATCTCCGTTTTGGCTGTAGCCAATTGCAGACCGTGATCGCTCATCCACACACTGACGTTGCGCATGTCCTGGTTTAGCTTGAGCTGTGCTAGCTGGACATTTCTTGCTGTTATGACGGCGGCCACGTCGTCCGCGAAGGCGACAAGGAAGGCGCTCTCCGGCATTTCCGTGCGCAACAGACTGTCATACGTGGCGTTCCAGAGGTCCGGGCCAAGTACAGACCCCTGTGCCGCTCCGCCGGTTATACGTCTCTTTCTCTGACCTTGTGTTGTGTCGTACAAAAGCCAACGGTCTCTGAGGTAGTCCCGGATCATATCTACTAAGTATGTTGGAGCCTTGAATGACCTTTCCAAGGCCTCCAGAATGTCGTCCCATGTTGCCGAGTTGAAGGCGGTCTTGACGTCCAGTGTGACTAGCAGCACTATTGGTCGCGCCTGGTGGCAGGCTTCTTCGGCCTTATGTACCGCCTCGACTACTTCGCCAATTGCTCCTATAGTTGAGTGTCCCTTCCTGAAGCCATGTTGTCGGGGTGAAAGCCCTCCCTCGCTTTCTATGGCTGACGTCAAGCGTATTTGGACCAGACTCTCCATCATTTTGCCTGCTATGTCTAGCATGTAGAGTGGCCGGAAGGATAAAGGAGAGATTGGGTCCCCTTTGCCCTTGGGTATAAGCACCAGTCTCGCCTTCTTCCATTGGCTTGGAAAGACCCGTGCCCTAAGGCAGCTGTTGTACATGTTAATCAGAAGATCAGGGCTCGTTTCCGCTGCTAACCTGGGCTCGAATCGTAACATCCGTTCACGGATCGAAAACGATACGAAAGAAAATTACGTGATACGTCAGACAGTGTAAGCTGAATGGGACAAAGAGTACGTTCACGTAAGTTATAATCCGAAAAATGTGTTTTTACGTGACGAGTGGTACGCTATCGTATGTGACGATTCGAGCCCAGATTGCCTCCGCTGGTATGCCATCTGGGCCTGGAGCCTTGCCGGCTTTCATGCTTCGCAGGGCTAGCTTCAGCTCGTCTGTCGAAAACAGTGGTGCCTCGGCTTGCTCCTCGACGAACACTGTATCGGCTCTTAGTGGGTGTGTGGGAAATAGCGCATCCACTATATTCCTAACTCGGGCCTCATCCATCGCTTGCGATGATGTATGGAACTTTTTCATCAATATTTTGTATCCCTGGCCCCGGGATCGCGATCCACTTCGTCACATAGCGATTTCCAGCAGTTCCGTTTACTCTTCTGTATCTCGACCCCAAGTGCTTTCTTAGCGCTTTTGTAGGCTGCTGCTCTGGTCAGCGCCTCAGGTCTACCACGAGCGCGCGTTGCGAGTCTCCGAATTCTATGGCAGGCCTTCGCAGCTCAGCAATTCGGTCATTCCACCAGTATACTTTGAGGCTTGCATGCCCGGTGAATGCAGCGCATAGTTTCTTCGACCAGCTTAGTACAAGACTCCCTGTTGTGGATATCTCCCGTTGTGGGTGGAATACCTTGGGAATCTGCTAGGAGTGACGTATCAAACTTGCGAACATCGACCCTAGACGGGTTCCATCCTGGTTTCCTGCCAGGGATACTACGTGTTTGCCCTCGCGTTATGTCAGTGACTTGGAAGGAGATGAAGTTGTGGCCGCTACCACTCAGGTCTTCCATCACACTTCATCCGTCAGGCCTTCGAAGAAGGCCTTCTGAGACCAGGGTTATGTCAGGGATAGAGTATCCAAAACCCGGCCTTCGATATGTAGGGGTCGTTCCGGTGTTGAGGATGGTCAGGCCAATGCGGGCTGCCATTTCAAGGACCAGTCTTCCCCTGGTGTTTGTTTGGGGCATACCCCATTCCACGCCTCTTGCATTGAAATCTCCAGCAACAATTATGAGGCCGGTTATATCGCGCAATTCGTCTTCAAGGTCTTCGAGCTTTTCCCTGAAGATAGGGACTGTGTCGTTTGGAGACAGGTAGCAGATCACCAGAGTGATTTGCGCCATTTTAACCCAGACGTAGCAGCGTCCGACCCCGCTGCTCTCTGCCCGATGGTTGGGGTTAGCAATCTATATCGCGGCCGAGCCTGATTGGTCAACATGCCAGGTTTCCTTTGTTCTATAGGGTTCACTGATGATGACAGCGTCTGCTCTTTGTTCAAGAACCAATTGGTCCAGCAGGTCATCAGCTACCCTACTCCTGTTCATTTTGCCTTGTATAAATGTAATCATGTTCCCCAAGCTTTGTCTTAGCCTCAGCAAGGGCATCCCTGAAGGCCTTGCACGCTCCCGACCCGGGCAGGTGATTGGAATTTTTCTGTCTATCTCCTGCCGATCACAGGTAGCAGCTTGGGCTTTGTTTACATGCAGAGGCTATGTGGCCCTGCTGACCACATTTCCAGCATGAACTGCTTCTGTCTGACAGCGGAAACACCTTTGGACATCCGCGCGCTCTCGGACGCGGCAGATAATCCAACCTACTCGCAGCTTCCCCCCTTCAATAAGAGTCCGGCCTGGCAGTTCGTCGATTTCCACCACAGCCATTCTTTGTTATCACGAGTTTACAGCGAGGAGAGGGACGCAAAGTTGGCCGACCACACGCCGCCGCCAACAACTCCTTGTTCCCCCTACAATCTGCACGGTATGTCAGACCAGGATATTCCGTAATGTGATATCAGTCAAGTGCAACACCTGCCTTGGCTGGTGCCACTTTAGGGCATGCTCAGGTCTGCGTACCACGCGAGATTGGACTGTGAACTTCGAGGGCCCGTGTTGCGCTGCTCGGTCGCAGACCTCAATTGCGACGCCTCCCGTCACCACCACAGGGCGGCAACCATCACAGCAGCGCACACAGCCAACGGCGGTAAGAACACACACATCACTTACACCCCACATCACGACACGTCTCCCGAACCACATGAAGCTCCTTCAATTTAACTGCAATGATATACAGAGCAAGATTGAGGAGATAACCGTCTTCATGTGTCGGCATGGTATATTGATAGCTGCGGTCCAAGAGACGAAGTTGCACAGCAATTCAACTCTGTTGAATTGCGCCACGTACAACGTGCACCGTCGAGATGGCGAGCGAGATAATGGTGGTGGCTTAGCGTTCATCACGTACCACACCGTGCAGTATCGTCTAATCGAAGCAGACATCGACCGCAGGGATACCACCCTAGAATGTCAGGGCATCGCTATCCGGTCAGGCGATGTTGAGCTCCAAATACTTAACATATACATGCCCCATGTCACCTGCTGCCCGGCAGGATATCACCCTGATATAGGTGCGCTCCTCAGAGGTGAAAACCGTATGGTAGTAGGTGACTTTAATGCGCACCACGATCTTTGGCACTCAAGCCTGTCAAACGATCGTAGGGGAACAGACTTGGCTGAGCAGATAGACGATTCGACATTCTGCACAATGAACGACGACGCACCCACCAGGATTATGGGTAACTGCAGTAGCTCGCCAGACATCACCATAGTCAGCGCTGGTCTGATAAAGAGCATAACATGGCGACCTATGCTGACTTTAGCATCAGACGACCTACCCATTGTCATCTCGATAGATAAACCAACCGACTTTGCCTCCGCCAAACAACGGACCTATATCAACATTTCTAAAGCTGATTGGAAAGGTTACGCGGAGTTTACCGAAAACACCTTCTCAGCGCCCCCACACCAACCGACGTCCATCACGGTGAACGTAAGTTCCGCAGGGCTGTCACTGCTGCTGCAGCTCGCTTCATACCGGCAGGATGTATAACGGACCCACGTCCAAACTTCCCTGCCGAAGCGGCTGTTCTAGCCGATGAGCGTGATAGCCTTCGTCAGGCCGATCCCGGAGATCCCCGTATCAGGGATCTAAACGCGGAGATTCGGCAACTAGTAAACGTACATAAGCGGAAGAAGTGGGAGGAGCATCTGAAGACCTTTAACTTCACCTCTGGTGTGAGCAAGCTTTGGTCAACCGTGAGGTCGCTGTCCAATCCGACGAAGCACGACGACAGAGTCGAAATTTCCTTCGGCGGCCATGCTTTGTCGGACCCGGAGCGATGCGCGAGCTATTTTAGCCGGCAGTTCATACTGCATCCTCCGGTGGACAAAGCCAAGCGTCGAGTGACCAGAAGGCTGCACAAACTGCCAACAACCTGTGCCCCCCTTGCTTTCACTTGCGGTGAAGTTCAGGTGGCCATCGGGAAGGCGAAAGCCTCCAAAGCCATGGGTCCCGACGGAATATGCATGCTGATGCTGAAAAATTTGGGTCCTGCGGGGGTAGCGTATCTAACGGAGGTCCTCAACTTGTCTGTGGCCACTCTCATCATCCCAGACATCTGGAAAGTGGGGAGAGTGGTCCCACTGCTCAAACCGGGGAAACCTGCCAACAAAGGAGATTCCTATCGTCCGATAGCACTCCTTCCCCCGGTAGCGAAGACACTCGAGGCCTTGCTACTCCCGTACTTCACAAACCAGTTGACCCCAGCGAAGCATCAGCATGATTTCCGTAAAGTGCACAGTACAACAGCACTTAACTCCATAAACACTCAGATAACTCGTGGCCTTAACCGAAACCGTCCCTGTGAGAGAACGATTCTAGTAGCGTTGGACTTGTCAAAGGCGTTTGACACCGTCTGCCATTCCACGCTACTAGAAGATATAGAGACCTCCTCTCTCCCACAGAGGCTCAAACGGTGGTCGGCAAATTATCTGAGTGGTCGACATTCGTCGGTAATGTTTAGAGACAAAACGAGTAAACAGAGAAAAATAAAACAGGGGGTTCCACAGGGTGGTGTCCTTTCCCCGCTACTGTTTAACTTTTACATTTCAAAGCTCCCTCAACCACCAGAGGGAGTCTCGATCCTCCGCGGCCCTGTTCACAACCTGGACGAAGGAGGTCAGGCTACCGCTGGGGATTCACGTCGATGACACACCAATTCCGACGGTGAATAACCCCAAAATACTCGGAGTAACATTCGACAGCCTGCTCTCCTTCTCTGCGCACTCAACCGCTATTGTCAATAAAGTACAGAGCCGCAACAAGGTCCTCAAGTCGCTAGCCGGCAGTACTTGGGGCAAAGACAAAGAAACGTTGCTGGCAACATACAAGGCAATAGGCCGGCCGGTTTTGAACTACGCAGCGCCAGTGTGGTTGTCGGGGACTAGTAGGACGCAGTGGACGAAGCTACATACTGCAAAGAACACCGCACTCAGGACAGCGACAGGATGCCTCCTGATGTCGCCCGAACACCATCTTCACGGCAAGGCGCAAATGCTCCCCGTAAAGGAGCACAATATAATGCTCTGCAAGCAGTTCCTGATCGGGAGCCACAGAAGTGGCCACCCAAACAGACAGCTGCTTGCAGAGGAGCCCTCGCCTAGGCACGTCAGGAGGCATCTATATGAACTGACGGACGAAGTCCAGAGGTTCATCAAGCAACCTCTGGACCCGACAGCTTACCGACAGGCCCTGAACGGCATTCACAGGGAGTCAGTCTCGAGTTATGTAGACTGTAGACCTGTGAATGCCGTTCTAGGCATACCGCCCCCGGAGCTTCATCTGCCTCGGGAGACTCGTACACCACTAGCCCTTGCCGCGGCAGCTAATCGACCTATCTCGGCACTGAGATTGTAAATCTCTTTTCGCTCGTAAGCAAGTAGCTCAATTGGCATGACGCCAGAAATAACTAGAACCGCGTCCGCGGACACTGTACGGTATGCAGAAGCAATGCGTAGTGCCCCTCTGCGCTGTGGATTATTATTATTATTATTATTATTATTATTATTGTAATGTTCTCCAATAGAGAACTCGAAGATGATGGAAACACGTTTTGATGACTTGCTGATTTCTAATGTCTTTTTTAGTTTTATTTGTCGATAATGTAATGATGATGTGTTTATAAAAGTGTGTAATATAAAGTGTGTTCGGTATAATAAGTAATATAATACGGATATGTGTTAGGTGTAATATGTGCATGCAATATGATGCATACTTCACACGCCTCCTCTAAAACTGTCACATTACTATTAAACATGTTAATTAGCGAGCGAACCTCGTTAGAAAAGTTGATTGAGTGCTTTAAATTCAATTTACAGATGGTATAAAAATTAAAAAAAACTACAATTATTTTCTTATGACCTTACCCTGCTGGCGTGGTCTTAATGTACGTCTAGGAGTGCAATCTTTGTCTTCAGGCTCAGTCGAACTTTGAATATTCTCTTTTTCCGTTCCAATACTGCTGCTGTTACTATTGTTGTTCGTGTTGTTACGACTGGTATTTGGGTCAGGATTGCCCTCGACATCAGTGACCCCGTTATCTGCTGTATCAGGCGTTTGGATGCTCTCCCGACAACGAATTTGGTTAAGGTGTCGTTTAATTGTTCTGTCATTCTGAGCTAGTACACAGTAATAAGATCTCGGACTAAGTTGTTTGCAAATAGTGGCGGGAGACCATCTAGCTTTGTTGGGATTACTGTAGTCCCGTATCCCCACTTGTTGTCCCTGACTGAACTCAGTACTGCGTTTACCGATAGTTTCGCTCATTTACCTGTTAACTTTCGATAATTTTATCTTTTAATTAGGGAGGTTTGATCGAAGAAAAACGCGTTTTAAGCCGCTCTCCGAAGAATATTTTTGCAGGTGATTCACCAGTGGTACAATGTACCG
>NW_023458563.1:8483223-8488446 GCF_013731165.1 Rhagoletis pomonella
TGTGGCCGGTTATATCGCGCAATTCGTCTTCAAGGTCTTCGAGCTTTCTCCTGATGACAGGGGCTGTGTCGTTTGGGGACAGGTAGCAGCTCACCAGAGTGATTTGCGCCATTTTAACCCAGACGTAGCAGCGTCCGACCCCGCTGCTCTCTGCGCGATGGTTGGGGTTAGCAATCCATATCGCGGCCGAGCCTGATTGGTCAACATGCCAGGTTTCTTTTGTTCTATAGGGTTCACTGATGATGACAGCGTCTGCTCTGTGTTCAAGAACCAATTGGTCCAGCAGGTCATCAGCTACCCTACTCCTGTTCATATTGCCTTGTATAAATTTAATCATATTCTCCCAAGCTTTGTCTTAGCCTCAGCAAGGGCATCCCTGAAGGCCTTGCACGCTCCCGACCCGGGCAGGTGATGGGCATTTTTCTGTCCATCTCTTGCCGAGCGCAGGTAGCAGCTTGGGCTTTCTTTACACGCAGAGGCTATGTGGCCCTGCTGACCACATTTCCAGCATGAACTGCTTCTGTCTGGGCCGTTGCATGCCGCCTTTTTGAGGCCATACCCCAGACAGCGGAAACACCTTTGGACATCCGCGCGCTCTCGGACGCGGCAGATAATCCAACCTACACGCAGCTTCCCCTTTTCAATAAGAATCCGGCCTGGCAGCTCGTCGATTTCCACCACAGCCATTATTTGTTCTCGCGAGTTTACAGCGAGGAGAGAGACGCGAAGTTGGCCATTCATCTTGTCTCCTAACTCCCCGCGTATAGCGTTCTCCACTTCTGGGGCCGTGGTTAGGCAGTCCATGCCCAGAACTTCTAGACGTAAACGTCTAGTGAGAATACGGGCGTCTCCAATCTGGCCAATGGCAGTGCACACATTTTCCTTAAATGCTGAGTGGTCGCCACAGCGCTCCATTTCGATGAGCACGCCGCCTTCGCGGGTTTTCCGAACAGATCGAATTACGGTCTCCGTCTTCTCGGGTTGGAGCTTACCACGTATCGTTCCCAGCACCTCTGCATAGGTTTTGCCTTCAGCTGGCTTAATGATTAATTTGGCGAGACTCTTCTTTTTTCTCACCCTCTTCTTTTTTTTGCGGCTGGTCTCCTCGCCCGTATTGACCAAGGGTTCACCTGGCGCTGGCCCTGGCTTGGGCTTTCTGCTTTTTCCAACCGTTTTCCATTGATTGTCTGGTACGGTTTTCTGTGCATTGTTGTTATTATTGCCATTATTATTAGGATTATTAATAATAATGTTTTTACTACTATTATTATTATTAGCAGTAGTATTTTTTTTCTTTTCCGGCTCGCCTGTAGGGGAGTCGGATCGAGTTCGACCTCTCTTTTGCGAGCCAGGGCCAGCCTTCCGCAGCTCGGAAAGGGTAGACCCCTTCCGGCGCTGCTCTCGGAGGTAGCTTAATATATTTAAGCTCTCCTCGATTTGGGCCATACCTGTTTTTATGTCCATGGACACATTTTTCTGCTTGGAGACAGCGCTCTGCATCTTCTTCAAGACGAGCCGAATCTGGGCCAATTGCTCATCTTCATTGCCTTCGCAAGTTCCCAAGCTTGCGGTGACATCCTTGTCGCTGTTTGCAGCAGCCGGCGTTTGAAGACGACTATCCCGGCTGCCGAGAGTTGCCGTTTGGCAAGGTGTAGCCTTCTGCGCCACGCCGGCGGCTTTCTCCGTGCTCGTGGTGCCGGAATCTGCCTGCAGAGGAGTTTGTGGCGGGGAGCGCACGACTCTACTGCTCTTCCTGAATGCGCTGCATTCTTCCTCCGTATCATCGACGTTGGTTTCATTTATTGGTTTTGTTTTAATCATTTTCAATCAATTGGGTCTCCGCTTCAAGCCGCTATCTCCACACGTAGCACAGTCGCTTTTAAGTGTCCCGAAGTTCCCTTCTCTCAAAGGAGCAGGCCATCGCGAGGGTTGACACAAGTCCTTATGGGATATTGTGTTCAGAGCCAAGACAGCGCAAAACCAGGAGTAAATCTCAACTGGACCTGTGCGGCCAACTAAATGGCGACGTGTATCCCTCACATACTAAAGTGGCGGAATACTGCTCTCGCCAGCCCAATATCAGACTAATCGTATACATGCTCCAGTATGCCATGAACAGGATCTAACTGGTCTCAATCCTGGGATGCTTTTTGGGGGGCGGCATCTGTTCGCCCGGACACAGGAGATTCATCAAGCATTTCTGATCTTTTAAATCAGGCCCTCGTCTCCTGCCGCTCTTGGTCTGGGACTGCTTATTGGTTATTCGCAGCTAAAATAAGGTGCCAAATTAAGAGTCTACGACAATAAGCAATAAGATTTTACTTTTTTGACAAAAGTTGCCACCTTTTAAAAAATTATATTAAAATAAATAATATAAAAAAAAACTTTTTTATATACAACGCTTTTATAAATGGACTAAAAAGTAGAAAATAATATTTCTCAGTCCAATAGAATTTCTTTTGATAACTTTTGATTTTGAAATTTTAGCAAAAGTCATTATAAACAATCTATGAAATTGAAAATGAAAAACGTGGAGCGCATGCAATACAAAGCATTCGATTAAATTGACAATAGTCAAACTACATAACGTAGACCTAAAATTTCTACAGCGAAAGTAGAACTTTGAAATCGATTTTAAGCGGTCGTTATTCATATACCCACATACATACATACATATATTACTTTTCATATCAATTCAAGTGTATTACATGCGCCCAACGCTTTTCATTTTCAATTTCATAGATTGTTTATAATGACTTTTGCTAAAATTTCAAAATCAAAAGTTATCAAAACAAATTCTATGGGACTGAGAAATATTATTTTCTACTTTTTAGTCCATTTATAAAAGTGTTGTATATTAAAAAGTTTTTTTATATTATTTATTTTCTACTTTTTTGTCCTGTCTGAATAAAATTTTGCAATAGATATTAAAATAATTCAACGATATTAATAGAAAGGTGCACACACATGCATTTACATATGTATGTACGTACAAACGAGCACCAATTAATTTTATTTAAAGAAATGGCGTGTCGTCTATTTCCGCTGTAGCAAACGTAGTACATAGGGCGACATCTAGATGTCATCTACCTCGCCCTATTCACTACAGATGTCGCCCTATGCACTATGCTTTTTTATAGGAACTTTTCAAAGCAAAGGTTTTATGGTGTCGGACACACAACATTGAAAGTTTCTGGACACACAACATTGCAAGTTGATAAAAGCGTTGTAATTATCATAAAACAAGTAAGAGCAGCGCTGTCTTCGGCTATGCCGAAGACTTCATACCTTTCATGAGCATCTGAAAATTTTACTTTAACAGATTACTGCATTTGAATAAATTCAAATAAATAAATATTCACAGCAGGCATAGATAGAGGAGATACATATATAAAAAATCATATCTAAACAATCAGAGGTATGGAAGATATACCTTATATAGCACCAATCTAAGGGATTTTCACTACTGTGTGATCGGTACGTAAACCGGTAACACAATTTAATGGGTTTAGCTTCCTACATAAAGGAGATACATATATCGCAAAAACTGGTATCTGAACAATCAGTGGTACAAGAGATTATGATTATACAGCATAGATTTTGACGATTTTCTCAGTAGACTTTGTATTATTATTTAAAAAATAGCTTACGAAATTTATCGGTTTTAGCTGTCCAAATAAAGGAGTTTTACAGTAAAACCCCATATCTGAACAATCAGTTGTATGGGGGCAATAAACAGGTTATAGTGACCCGATCTTTGTTAATTTTATTGTAAACTTTCTGTTGATAAGGAGTGAAAATAGTACGAAATTTCATGTTTCGAGCTGCATAGATGGAGTAGTTATAACAAAAATTCGCATATCTGAACAATCAGTTGTATGGGAGATATATGTTATAGGGACCCGATCTTTGTTTTTTCACTGTAAGTATTCTGTTAGTAATAAGTGAAAACGGTGCGAATGTTGATGTTTCTAGCTGTATAAATGAAGAAGTTATGGCAAAAAATCTCATATCTGAACAATCAGTTGTATGGTGGATATAGGTTGTAGCGTCCCGATCTTCGCCATTTTCACTGAAAGTATTCTTTTGATAATAAGTGACCACAGTGCAAAATTTCATGCGTCTAGCTACTTAAATGGAGGAGTTATAACGAAAAACCTTATATCTGAACAATCAGTTGTATGAGAGCTATAGGTTATAGTGACCCGATGTTTGTAATTTTTACTCTAAGTTTTCTGTTGATAATGGGTAGAAGTAATGCAAAATTTCATGTTCCTAGCTGCATAAATGGAGAAGTTATAACGAAAAACCTCATATCTGAACAATCAGTTGTATGGGAGCTATATGTTATAGTGGTCCGATTCTTCCGGTTCCGGCAAATGATTAATACATTATAAAAATACACCCACCTACCAAATTTGATCCGGATATCTCGAAAACTGAGAGACTAGATTGCATACAAACAGACGGACAGACAGACAGACAGACAGAAGGACAGACGGACATGGCTAAATCGACTCAGCTCGCCGTTCTGATCATTCAAGTATACATTTTAATGGGTCTGTCTCTTCTTATTCTAGTACTTACAAACATCGGACCAAAGTTATAATACCATTTCATACTCATGAAAGGTATAAAAATCAAATATTACAAAAATTAGGTACCAATGGAAAAAAAAATGTTTCAACATATGGGTGCCAAACGAAAGGTTGCTCAGAATTTAGTGGTTTACAAATATTTTAAAGTGGGTTGCCACCTGCTTCAAGTCTCGAATTTAGTTAACTTTTCCAAAAGTTATATGAAATTTTCAAAATATGGAAGTCAAACGAAAGAGTGTTAAGAAGTCTTTAGTTTAAACATCAATAATATTTTTGAGGTGTTGGAAGAGGGTTGCCACCTGCCTAAAATTATTTCATTATATTTCAAATTATTTAAAAAGTCAAATGAATTATTAAAATATGTGTGTCAGTCGTAATGGGGTTGAAAGGATTTTATTTCTGAAATATATTTAGGAAGATTGGCACGTAATTTATAAGCTGCATTCAAATTATTCAATAAGTTAAATGAATTTTTAAAGGATGGATACCAATCGAAATGGGTTTTAAAAGGCTTTCAGGCTCACTCAAATTGAACTTTGTAGAAGTTTACTCCAAAATATGTAAATTATATAACCTGAAGAATAAAGACCTTACCCTGCAGATGTGCGATAAGGTTTTATTTTTT
>NW_023458563.1:8488456-8498335 GCF_013731165.1 Rhagoletis pomonella
AGAATAAAGACCTTACCCTGCAGATGTGCGATAAGGTTTTATTTTTTGAAGTTAGATATTTTTTATCGGTACAGGGTGATTTAAAATTAAATTAATTTAAATAATATTGAAAACCTACTATGCGAAACGGCTACATGGAGTTAGAAGAAATATGACACTCGATCGCTTATACCTTACTAATATTTGGAGTAGTTTAAAGGTTTTTCAAATTCTATCTTGAGCGTTTTAGCGCCATGCGGGTTCACTAGTTATTATTAATCGTCAATACAATTTTAAATTACATAAACCCAGTTACAGCACTTTTTTGTATTCGACGCTTCCAGAAATCACGTAATACATAAAATAAATAAAAGCAGTTTTGATTAATATTACATAAACTGGAAGCTGTTAAAAATCTGTGTTCATATGGAATAGTAACTTATGTCGAAAAGCTGGCATTAGTATAATGCGGCATTCGCGGCATACAATTGCGAATGACTCACTGGCGCCGAGCCGTTGAAGAAATGTTGGCAAATAAACGTTCTTGCACGTTCTTGCATAGTTCCGATACTAGCAAGTCAATATTCTTATTAAGTTCCATCAAGAAATTCCTTGTCGTTTATAGAATAAAGGGAATGCTGCATTATAGTAAAGCCAGCCTTTCGATATAAGCTATTATTCCATATGAACACAGAAATAATCCCGCTTGTGTTCACAAATTATAAAACCTATTTAGTTCCCAAAATGTCTGTTTGCAACAGATAACAATAAAAATGCATATCAAATAGCTAAGAGTGATGAAGGAAATCGATTCAGATATGCCTGCTTAAATGGCCGTGCGTGCACAAAACAAGCAAAAGGTTATTAAGGAGCTATTCAAGTATTATGTAACCACCAGTGGGAAGCGGGGGTATTTGGTTTGCTTATTTTTGATGACAAGGGGCAACATTTCTTCATATAAAATATTAATTACATACGCACAAATTTTGTCTGCAATTTCGGTCACAATTGAACACTGCACTTCACTCTCGTTTCGAATTTTTGAAAGCGTTTTTTTAAGCTATTTAGTGGTTTAACACTTCTTGGAGGCACTTGGTATTGTAAAAAGATATGCGCAATTCGATCCCTAACGATATTTTATGCTTGAAATTTGTAAAATTACAATTATTTTTTTATTTTGTTAACATCTGCCATTTGTTACAAATAAAGAAAAGGCTAAGAGTTACCAAATATAAATATTTTTATTTTCTGTTTATTACAATAATAATTTACCATAATAATTTATTTAATCAATACTTTATTAAAACACAAATTTAAAGTCCTAATACATTTGTAAAACTATTTGTCACAAAATGTTATTAATTGTTTGCAAGCGTACTATGCATTTGAGAACAAATAAGGGAATATGTGTACATATATCGTCGTTTAAAATACAAAACCGCGTATCGTCATTCTGCAAAACTGCGTAACTGACATTTGCTGCCAAAAATTTCATTTGTTCACACAAGCTCTTGGCTCAATCCTTATCCATTCGTCCTGAAATATACTAGCCAGAAATGCTATTGCTTTATAAAAAGACAACCATTTTGAAATGTGAGTGTTTCTACTCTCTAGAAAATAATTTATGCAACCTCACATACGCGGTTTTGCATTTTGTTGATCCGCGGCAGTGATCGGACTTCTACCACATTGTGGTAGATCTACCACTTTTTGGAGCATCCACCACATCTACCACACGAGGTCTGAAATTAACCACATATTCGCATTTTAGAGTAGTTATAATTTACATGATTTTCTATATTTTTATACCCGAGCGCACTTGTGCACAAGGGTATATTAATTATGTTCACATAACGGTTGTTTGTAACAGCCAAAACGAATCGAGATATATATAGACAAATGTATACATAAATGATCAGGATGAAAAAAGAAATCGATTGAGCCATGTCTGTCTGTCCGTCCGTCTGTCCGTCTGTCCGTCCGTCCGTGTACACGATAACTCGAGCCAAAAATTGAGATATCTCAACGAAATTTGGTATGTAGGTTTCTCTTAATCCAAGGTAGGTTGGTATTGAAAATGGGCGAAATCGGACTTTAACCACGCCCCCTTCCCATATAACGGTAATTTGCAGAAATACGAAAACTGCGATATTTTAGTAACTACTGAAGATAATTCACTCAAAATTGATATTTACAATAATTTTTAGACGAAAAATAAGAATATTATAAATTTTTGGAAAATGGGCGTAGCCACGCCCACTTGTGGTTACATGTGTATATCTTGGTAACTGCTGCACCAATTTCTTCCAAACTTGGCACAGTAGTTGGCCTTGGCACAGCATAAAAAATCGCCGAAATTTTTTAAAATCGGACAATAACCACGCCCACATCCCATATAACGGTTATTTAGAGAAATACAAAATCTTCGATAAATCAGTAAATATTGAAGCTAATTTATTCAAAATTGATGCTTGCAACAATTCTTTACCAAGAAATACATTTATGGTAAAATTTTGGAAAACGGGCGTGGCACCGGCCACTTATGATCACATATAAGTATATCGGTAACCGTTCTACAAATATGTACCAAACTCGGTGTGGTTATTGTTCTTGCCACATATAAGCAAAACGTTGAAAATTATTGAAATCGGACTAAAATAACGGCCTCTTCTCATATAACGGTAAATTTCAGAAATGCTTGAAACTTCAATATTTCGAAATTGAAGGACGCTAATTTACTCAAAATTGATACACCCCGGCTTACCATCTAGCGGAAGGTTTCGGAAAGGTGAAAAAACATATATTTAATACTTGCGCCGGGTATTTAATGTTCGGCTCCGCCCGAACTTAGACTTTCTCACTTGTTTTTTTTTAATTTTAAGAGCAAAAATTGTCCAGTACTAAACATTAACCGAACCGAAAGCATCGATATAGTACTCATTTAAAGTATCGCCGTAAAAATATGGGGTACCCATTAATATCGTAATAAAAAGACTCGATATTCCAAATATCGATACAAAATTCAAAAAATAAATCTGAATATTGCACTTTAATAAGTACATCACTGCAGGCGCGCCACATACCAACCTAAGATATTACACATTTATACAATATTTATATCCATATTGCTTTACATATAAATTCCAAAGTAAGTAAGTAGTACGACATAGATTTGCAAGAAATGGAATGTTTAAAAACATTGTTAACAACAAAACTTTCCACAGAAATTATAGTAAGGATAAATTTTACTTTTTGGAATTTGGAAAATTAAGTTTAAATATTTAAAATATTACAACATTCTTCAAGATATTTCCCAGAGTTTTGACGTTTTCCTTTTATTTTCTAATACTTTGTCATACAAATGTATCATTATTCACATTAACTTATCGTTTGAAAACATTCGAGTAAAAAGTATCGGTATCGAACGGCAAAAATATCGATATTGTATCATATCGTATCGAATTTCGTGTCCCTAATAACAAGAATGATAGTATACAAGATTTCGCATTCCCGGCGGCGATGAGATTTCTCAAGTAAAAGTAAACAAAGCCGAATGGGAAACTGTCAAACAGTGAATTTTCTCAATTTCTTAATATTAAATTTTTCATCGTGAAACGTGATTTTATTGTGTTAAATTTCAAAATATATGATTTATAAAAAGAACTAATTAAGAAAATGTAAAACATCGGCGATTTTTGCGAAAGTATTAGCATCTAAAGTTTTCAACGCGTTGTTTACTTTTAGGTGCAATCCCGTATTCCTCGGACTAAAACTAGTAAAATTGTCATAAAACAAAAATTCGCTCAGAGCGAGAGAGTAACATTGGAAAGTACGGGATCGCTTTATAGTAAGAATGGTAACTTCTGTCAACTTCAACATAACCTCCAAATTTTGGTTGTAAATTTTTGCTTATTTTATACGTAAAACACATTCAGCTCACACATATAAATAACCAAAAATACATTCAAATTGATTAGAATCCACTTAAACAAGTAATTAAATACTTTTCAACATGCATTAGCAGAGTGCACTTTACTTTTGTTTACAATTTGGTAGCCAAACACACTACAGCTGATCGTTTGACATACTAGAACTTGCCTGCAAAAAATCTTCGGACTAAAACTGGTAACTTCTGACATAGAGAGGACCTTTTTTGCTCTCTTTTTTGTCCTCTCAATAGTCAGAGAACCGATTACGGGATCGATTTCCAGTAAATTCTGACTGATTCTGACTAGTCCAAATTCGTACGGGATCGTAAGTTTTGAGGATTGTACGTTTGAGGATTGTCAAAATTGGCGAAACCCAAGTTAAAAGTTTTTTCTAGAGATTCGTTCAGTTCAGTTCAGTTAAGGTGAAACCTTGCAATTTTTTTAATTTTTGTAAAAAGTTTGATCCGAAACCTGAGATCTACCACATTTTTTCTCAATCTACCACATTTTTTATCAGAATCTACCACACAGAATTTTATTAAGTCCGATCACTGATCCGCGGTTATGTACTTTAAACGGCGATATTTGCGTACTTCCACTCCATAGGACCATTGTTAGATCCCTGGTCAGATCATAACTCAAAATAGCCGTCGTCCTTCGGAACGCAATAGCAAACCTTCGAGTATATTTTTACTTGGAAAACTCTTCTTATAAAATCATTTGGCGTTCGGAGTCAGCCTTAAATATGTCGGTGTCTCCATTTGTGTCACAACAACAGAACTCATGCCTCAAGATTGAGGAGAAGCTCGGCCACACACGTAGAAAAATATTTTAGCACCAAAAATATTTATTTGTTTACTTATTTATGTTTAAGGGAGATGGCATCTTCTGGTTTCACATTTTGAGTACAAAAATCTCAACCCTGATACAAAAAATAGTATTAGTACTGAATGATAATGACAGATTGCATTCCCATAAACGTACAATCATGCATGATTGAGTTTTTTTTTTGCATTCACATTCTCTATGTGAATGGGTATCAACTAAACTCCTGCGCAATTCCATTTAAACGGCCTAACAAGACATCCGATCGCCGCACAAATACTTTCCCTCCTTTACTCTCATCGTTCGGGGCAAGTGTGAGTAAGCATAAACCATGGTTCAATAGCAAGACGCGTAGAGTATTTACCCTGCAAGAACAGTGACCATCATTTGACAAATCATTTGACTGGCAAGGCTGATAGAGATTTCTGTCACTGGCTACCTACAAGTTTCTATCACATTCTAAAGGGCAGTGTGAAAAATCTGATGTAAACATTTGTGTACATATGATCTTCCGTCTTCCTCCAACTTATGGCCTTATATATTGGTCTCTTTTTAACCAACGCAAAATTTGCAAATGTGTTAGTAAGATAAATGAGAATGTGTTAGTTTCCATCACACAATTCTTGTAGGGTACTTTGCCTTCCGCAACTACTGCGAGTAAAAGGTATTTGACAGTAGAGTACTCTACTGGTAGTAGTTGAGTATTTTCGAAGAAAACATACATTTGTGGTCAGTGTTGCCAACTTTTGATTTTCAAAAAGCACCAAAAACTTGGAAAAAAGGCGTTTGATCACACTAAAAGCACCAAATTATTTTGAATCAAAAGATGCTTTTTTCATAACAGTTTGTATTTAACAAAAGCAAAAAATTAGCAAGATTTACAAGAATACATACATAAATCAATACACACAATTTTTCGCTCATAACGATTGAATAGCCTCTACACATGCTATGATGACTCATACTTACGACGTAATATCGAAGTACTGCGCATTAAAACTGGTATATCTCGAGAAAGAAAAATCGAATCGCAACAAATGAAAATGATGCCATAAGTAGAAATGAGCAAAAAATTTGATGTTTTCATTATATAACCTCAAATATCGCCAAACACCGTGTTTTTGGCACTTTGAGGTTAGGATATCTCAAAATTCTAGTGCTAAGCAATAGAGCTGGGATACTATCGATAGTTTTCGAAACGATAGTTGAAAACATCGATAGCATCGATAGTACTATCGCCGTGAGAGGTATTGAATTGAAATGCTAAATTGCTTGAAAATTAAATAATTAATAAATTTATAAAATTTATAAATTACTTTGTAAATTAAAGAGTGTTTAAATTTGAGTGCATTAAAAAGAACTTATAATAATAAAATAAACTTATTCATTTATGCGTCTGAATTATATATACATGTGTTTGTACCTTTTGAAGTGCAAAGAAGTGAAATTGGCTATAATAATACATTTCAAATACTACAAAACAAACAAAACAAAAGATATTCGTTTAAGTTGACAACTCATACTTATAAAAGTTCAACTGAGATCAAATACGGAGACGCATATCAAAATCTGGACAAAGGAAATTATCAACATTTTACCATATTTTACGAAAATGAATAAAGTACTGGTCAAAATAATAGCACCGCAACATTTGAGCAGTTTTGTTTCGTTTAGTGTCAACTAATGTTTTATAAAAATTGTACAAACCATAAAAAACTACAAAATCATTAAAATTTCAAGCTTTTTAATTCGAATTTCTATAAAACTTTTGTGTAAGCGGTTTTATAGCTTATTAAATTTTACTATAACTCAGTGTAAGCTTATAGTTGCTAAAAATTCCAATAACTAAACATTTTTTTTGCCGACTGTATTGTGATTTTCTTTGAAAAAAAAAATTAATGAATTGTTAGGAGGTGTAAAAACAGAAGTTTCGCTAAAACCGACATCGATAGCTTTTAAAAACTATCGATAGTGGCGACAGTTTTCAACTATCGATATTACTATCGATAGTATCCCAGCTCTACTAAGCAATTGTGCGGCCGGATTTGGATTCAGCACCAAGAAACGATGTTTTTTATTCAGGTGGTAAAAAAAATCAAAATTTGTACAAATAATAAGAAAAGAAAAAAAGAAATACTTAACTTACGCGAATAGAATTCAACAAGATGGGTTTGTAACTTCAGCTTTTTATCAATCATGGTTATATTTTAGTGCAATTAAATTTGTAGATTCTTGTAAATTCAGTGCTGCCACAGCTTTAAATATTTCAGGTTTTACCTATCTCGGAGGAATTTTAGTTCAGAAAAAAAGCACTAAAAAGGCACTAGGCACTAAAAAATTTTTTTTAAGTTTTAATTTTCAAAAAGCACTAAATCTAGTGCTTTAAGCACCAAGTTGGCAACTATGTTTGTGGTATCTGAATAAAAGTAAGGACAGGAATGTATAGAGCGATGAAGAGAGCGACGAGCAAAACGTACTTTAAACTAAAATGCTGATATACAGACCTAAGTACATAAGTATGTATGTGCATAGATCAGCGTTGCCGCTTTGGTATTTTTAACCAAAATTGGTAATTTTTTTCTTTATTTATCAAGTTTGGTAATTTGGTAATTTATTTTTCAATTTGGTAACTTTTTCGATTCGGTCTTACACGTCAAATGGTTTTGATTCCACATTAGTAAGTGTCCCGTAAGCGTTTCCTTTTATAGAAATATCAGGTCATCCTGAAAGTTTCGCAAGGTGAATGTTGTTCCAGCGTTCCTTGGCTACTAGAATGGTTTGATCTTTAACAAACTGTGTAAAAGTGTTATTGCTAAGTATATCCACAGTGCCCTTTCCTGGAAGGTTTTGGGTGGTCCTACCTTTCCCTGTCAGTTCGTCAGCTTTGCAATTACCATCAATTTACCGGTGTACCCGCAAACCATATATATGAGTTGCTTTCTACGTAAATATGCATGTTCTCGTTCAAAAAGTTACGGCATTCAGCGGGAGACTTCACTCTGTCTATGAGTGAGTCGAACGCTTTCATTCGTTGAAGTTTTGATATATTTTCTTGTCACTTGTCTACATACAGTGGTCGAAAAAATTATAGCCGCACCATATTTTGATAAGTTTTAACATATTACAAAAAATTAGCAAACTTATTTTATGTGCAGAACAAACATACATATAGAGCCCTAACTGCCAAAATAACGAAAGCGAAATTTTTTTCAAATTTTATTTTTTTTTTGCAGGCATCTAGAATATTTCTGTTATTTTGGAGGTTAGGGTTGATGTGTATGTTTGTACAGTTCTGCACATAAAATAAGTTTGGTAATTTTTTGTTGAATTTGGTAACTTTTTTCGCTGATTTTGGTAAAAAATAAAAACATTGTGTGGCAACACTGGCATAGATACTTATGTGCAGGCATGGGCAGAGAACGAGCACACGCTCAAAGAGCGTAATCTTCGTGTGTACGTATACAAGCAAGAGCGTAACGATGAGAACACGACAGCATGCAAAATGGATTAGGCACACTAACACATTCTCACTTTTAGCTAACGCTTGTTTGTGGTAGTGCCCACAGTGAATTTTTCGTCATATATGCAAAGTTTTTTATTCTAATTTATTTTCGATAATTTTTTACAAAAATATAGTTCATTTTACATCAGAAAACGTAATAATAAAATCTCTATACTTTGTGCAAAACTCAGGAAAATTCTTTAAATTTGCACACTGATTTGCAACTTTTTATTCAGATTTTTTAAAAAAATTCAAGGTATGCACTTTTATAGCCCATTCAAATTTAGTATAACAAAGTGTAAGTTTAAAGTTGCTAGAAAATCGCGTTGATTTTTGGCAATTTTTTTAGTGGAAGGTGTTGCTCATTTTCTCCATACAAAAAATAATTGTCGAATTACTTTGTATGGAAGAACTTGCGTGAAAAAACATTACCAAAAATCAATGCGATTTTCTAGCGACTTCAAACTTTCACTTTGTTATACTAAATTTGAATGGGCTATAAGTTACTTAGAATTTTTCTAAAAAATCTGAATAAAAAGTTGCAAATTAGAGTGCAAATTTAATGAATTTTCCTGAGTTTTGCACAAAGTTTAGAGATTTTATTATTATGTTTTCTGGTGTAAAATGAACAATATTTTTATAAAAAATTATCGAAAATAAATTAGAATAAAGAACTTTGCATATATTGCGAAAAATTCACTGTGCCAATACTTCTGTTCGGCACTGTATGTGCATAGACAAATATGTGCATAGATACGTATGTGCATAGATAAGGTGACCACCTTTCCTTTGAAAAATCCGGTACAGTAAAATTAATTTCGTTCATTCTGAGATCTATTGTATTTATTACGTAAATGTTATAAAATCCATTACAAATTTAATTTGAAGTAAATTATACAGTATTGGCCAAATCTATAGCCCCCCCATTTAGAAGTGATATTATTTGCCTCTTATGTTTAATCACAAGGTGTTACACTGATCGTGAACTTTTTAAGTGACTTAGTACACGTCGTAGGGCTGGTCAAGTAGTTCACGAAATTGCATATAAAATTTTTGTAACACCCTCAAATTCTCGACTTATTCTTAAAAAACCATTTTTACATGACTTTCCGCACTAAAAAATGCTCAGCTTTTAATTTTTACCCTATTTTAAATTTTATAGTCTTTGGAAGGAAGTATGTTTGTACTATTTAAAGAACAAATAAGTTTTGTGAGCACATTGTAAATGTGTTGAAAGTTGTTGGAATAAGTCTGAAGTTAACACAAATTTTTAATATTTTTCCCACTTCTACAACATTTTTTTTTAAATTTCAAAACAAAATAGTCTCTTTCAGTCATTGCTTCGAAAAGAATGTGCAGTTCCGAGTAAAGTTATGAATTTTCTTAAGATTTTTTCAAAATCACTTCGATGTAATTTCACAGAAAAATTGTATCAGTTAAATTGGATTCATTTTGAGGTTTGAATAGTTCGTGTAGAAATATTTTAATTTGTCTCTAAAAACAAATTCATAACTTCGTAATATTTTTATTGATTTTAATGAATGGTACCTAGTTTTACTCGGAATTAAACATTCTTTTAGAATTAATGACTAAAAGTTACTATTTTCTTTTGAAATTTTGGCAAACATATTGTAGAAGTGGGAA
>NW_023458563.1:8508335-8532791 GCF_013731165.1 Rhagoletis pomonella
TCATCAAAATTTTCCATTTTCAATTTAGTCTCATATAAAAAGGGGCACATCTTATCACCAATAGATCGTTAAACTAGTTGCATCATCAATATTTATAGGAAATTGAACTCTCTACCAAAATGTTATCGTATACTCTTTTATTAATGTAACTATTTAAAAGATATTCAAGTTCAAAGATTGAAGTATTTTAAGGAAAATAACTTTTTGTTTTGAATTTTGTAACTTACTATAAAAAAATTATTGTCAAATGAGTTTCAATTATTTCGATAGGAAATTGAACGCTCTACAAAAAAGGTCTGCTGTAGTTAATCGATTACTCTAACCATTTAGAAGATGTTCACTTTAGAATTCCAATGCCTACTGATTTTAATAGTTTTTTAATAAATATTTCCAATTTATTAATTTAATTTATGAATTTTGAGAATATTTAAGAATATTACGTTGAATATTTAAGAATACTACGTTGATGAAAAAATACACATATAACCTCTTTCACTCCTGGTAATTTTAGTTCAAGTATTTTTGACATCGGTATGCCAATTAAATTCATATTACATGATTAGCAGATGAATTGCAATAGAAGACACAACTCGGAGCTCCAAAAACTATATATGCAATGTAGAAATATAGGAGGAAACACGGAAATGACATAAAACTACAGATGGTGCTAGTATGACAAGTACTAAGTAACAGAACTACCAACATTTGAAATAAAATCTTCAAATTCCCCAAGCAAAAAATATTCAGTTATCAATTTTGTGGAAAAAAGAAATTTGAATGACATTTTAAATAAACCCGTTGAAAAATATTAAATTCCGACCCTAAATTGTGATAAAAGGTATAGAAAGAAAATATCGTTAAAAAAATGATTCGAAAGAAATATATTCTCAAACTAAAGGTAAGACATAATTTGCAAACTGTCATTCTAACGAAATAAAATCAAATTCGCATGAATATTGTCAAAATTCATAAATTGAATGGATAAATTGAAAATATTTATTGAAAATCTATTAAATTCAGTAGGCATTGGGATTCAACTGCGAATATCTTCTAAATGGTTAGAGTAATCGATTAATCACAGCATACCTTTTCTGTAGAGAGTTCAGTTTCCTATAGAAATAATTGAAACTCATTTGACAATAATTATTTTTTAAAAAGTTACAAAATTCAAAACAAAAAGTTATTTTCCTTAAAATACTTCAATATTTGACCTTGAATATCTTTTAAATGGTTAGATTAATGAAAAGAGTATAGGATACCATTTTCGTAGAGCGTTCAATTTCTTATGAATATTGACGATGAAACTAGTTTAACGATCTATTGGTGATAAGATATGACCATTTTTATATGAGACTAAAGTGAAAATGGAAAACTATGATGCGCGTAATCTTCCCGTTAATATTAAGAGCCTAGATTTGGTAAATACTTTCTAGAGGTACCTAGGAACTAGTTTTCGTGTGTCGGATCCAAAAAAAAAAAAATACATATGTCCTTGAACAAGAATCCACAAATACACTTTTTCACCAAGGATTAGTTTTCGTTCAGGTATACAGCATAACTGCTACAAGTAGCAAACTATTTTGGGGGTGTTAAAAAGTACTTACAGCAGAAACGATTATACTTGCCATCTATCCTCTTTATTTATGTCTCTCTGTAAAGACAAAATACGTGCATAAATACATACAAACGTACATATCGATGGCTGAGTGGAAGATCGACCTATCTCGGCTGCCAGTTCGAAAACGCTCTATCTCAAAAAACTTTTCAAGAACGCCCTATTTCAGAATTTTATTGAAAAACACCCTATCTCAAAGTTCGGTTCAAAAACGCCCTATCTCACTTCAAAATGTATTGAAAATATGTTGATATAGGGCGTTTTTGAATCGGTGGCTGAGATAGGGCGTTTTTGAAACGAATTCTGAAATAGGGCGTTCTTGAAAAGTTTTTTGAGATAGAGCGTTTTCGAACTGGCTGCCGAGATAGGTAGATCTTCCACTTAGACATCGATATATAAATATGCATGTTATGTATGTACATATTTATGTATACAACTTTAAAAAATATTTTACTAAATAATCTATGCTTATGTTTATAAATAAATTTTATTTTTTTTGCGTTCTCTGGTTGCACCACGCTCGCTGCGAGTCCGAAAAAGGATTGATATTCAATGTAAACGATTAATAAATCTGATCGAGAAGTAATAAATATTTACATTTGTGTATACATTTTTTTATAAAAATAATGATTATTTGAAAAATTTAAACAATCGGGCTAAAGCGTGTCTCATGAACTATTATCATTGAGAAAATCGGGGGGTGAAATAACACAAACGGCAATAACGCAAAATTTGCTTTATTTCACTTTTAAATGGGAAATAATACCAAAATGTTTCCTTGTTTCCCATTGCTTATTTATACTATTTGTAAAAAACAGTTTACTGACAGAAGAAAAAAGAACTTTGTTTATTCCAAAAATACAATTAAACCAAGGCACATTGAACATGTAATATCAGTATAGCAGCTGATTTGATTTTTTTCAAATTATTTGTTCTCGAAAATGTCAAATATTTTACATTTCTTCTCACAAAAACTCTAAATTGTTAAAATCTATTTGCATGTGAAACATTTTCCATACAAAACCAGCGATTAAATACCAGCTTTTGGAAAGCTCGCCCAACTCAGCAGCACAACCGCTGATTACGGGGCCTGGCACAGGAGGGTGGAGCTATGCTTCTAGAAGCGAAGACACTAGAGGCCTTGCTACTCCCGTATTTCACAAACCACTTGACCCCTGTGAAGCATCAGCATGGTTTCCGTAAAGTCCACAGTACAACAACAGCACTTAACGCCATAAACACTCAGATAACTCGTGACCTTAACCGCAAACGTCCCTGCGAGAGAACGATTCTAGTAGCGCTGGACCTGTCAAAGGCTTTTGACACTGTCAGCCATTCCACGCTACTGGAAGATATAGAGGCTTCCTCTCTCCCACAGAGACTCAAACGGTGGTCGGAAAATTATCTAAGTGGTCGACACTCGTCGGTAATGTTTAGAGACAAATCGAGCAAGCTTAGGAAAATAAAACAGGCGGTCCCACAGAGTGGTGTCCTTTCCCCACTACTGTTTAACTTTTACATTTCAAAGCTCCCTCAACCACCAGAGGGAGTCTCGATTGTCTCTTACGCCGACAATTGATCGATCATGGCGACCGGGAATGGAATTGATTACCTGTGTTCGAAAGTAAACGGTTATCTCTCTGAACTTTCTCGCTTCTTCACTGCAAAGTGTCTAGCCCTCTCCCCTACGAAATCCTCCGCGACACAACCTGGACGAAGGAGGTCAGGCTGAATTCACGTCGATGACACACCAATTCCGACGGTGAATAATCTTAAAATAATCGGAGTAACATTCGACAGCCTGCTCTCCTTCTCTGCGCACGCAACCGCTATTGTCAATAAAGTACAAAGCCGCAACAAAGTCCTCAAGTCGCTAGCCGGCAGTACTTGGGGCAAAGACAAAGGAACGTTGGTGGCAACATACAAGGCAATAGGCGGGTCGGTTTTAAATTACGCAGCACCAGTGTGGTCGCCGGGGACTAGTAGGACGCAGTGGACGAAGCTACAGACGGTACAAAATACAGCACTCAGGACAGCGACTGGATGCCTCCTGATGGCACGAGAGCACCACCTCCACGACAAGGCGAAAATGCTCCCAATTAGGGAGCACAACACGATGCTCTGCAAGCAGTTTCTTGCTGGGAGCCACAGATGTGGCCACCCAAGTAGACAGCTGCTTGCAGAGGAGCCCTCGCCGAGGCACGTCAGGAGGCATCTATATGAACTGACGGACGAAGTCAAGAGGGTATTTAAGCAACCTCTGGACCTGTCAGCTCACAGACAGGCCCTGAACGGCATTCACAGGGACGCAGTCTCGAGTTATGTAGACTCAAGACCTGTGAATGCCGTTCTAGGCACACAAACACCGGACATTGACGCGACGCCCAACTTCGCTCTGGCTACTGCAGCAGGCTAAATTCCTACCTGAGTAGGTTAAATGCAGATGTGCCGAACGAATGTCCGGCATGCGGAGAGACCCCCCACGACTCGAAACATCTCTTCGCATGCCCGGAAAACCCCACAACCCTAACGGCGTCGTCCCTATGGACCGACCCCATAGAGGCTGCACGCTTCTTGGGGCTGCCGTTAGTGGAACTTGACGACAACGACTGAGATATTAGCCTATCTGGGCGGGGTTTTTGTAGCCGCTACAACAACAACAACAACTAAGAAATAAAGTTGCACCAATTTTCATTTTTTCAGTTTAAATTTTTTACCTTTTTCGTATTTTGCATGGCAGGCTTTGATGTAGAAGAAAAGCATTAGAACAGTTTTTGGCACCTTCGATACCAGAAGCAACAATAAAAATACAGGCAAATGTTGTTTTTGCTCAAATGCTCTTAACCTGTTTGATAGGCCTTGAATTAAACAAAAAATTTGATATAATTCATACGAAGTAAGTAATATTCACAAAATATTTTTACTTATGAAAAGTCTAACAAAATATAGGAAAAGCATCGTCTTTAAAAACTGCTCCGCATATTGGACATAGCGCTTTTGTATTAATTTTTTCTGCATGCTTTTTAATATATGTTAAAAACATTGCTGGAAAACCTTCAACTGTTTGCATGGAACCATGTCGCAATAAACAGATGGAGTAATAAAACGGCTTTCTCGCTTTATTTTCTGATATTCGGCTGCCTTATAGTCACATTTTATAGGAAAATTTTCAAATAAAGCAGTGGCACCTGGTAATTCCACTATGGGTGGGATGCATGCAATAACACCATACACAATAATTCCCATTACTTGGACGAACGCGAGTTAAATTCACACTCTCGATGTACATAAATAAATACAATTTTATTGGTACCAAGATGTACTTAAATCAATTCTAACCTGAAGTTCATATGCTTCAGTATAATAGAAGACTAACTTATTTCTATGCATAATCCTCTATTTATAGGCTCTGGTTTCTTTTGTTTATTGGTTGCTGATAATCTTCAATAGGAATGTTTTGGTTGCTGATAATCTTCAATAGGAATGTTTTGGTTGCTGATAATCTTCAATCTTTTATTTGCTGACAATGTTTTGGTTGCTGATAATCTTCAATAGGAATGTTTTGGTTGCTGATAATGTTCAATAGGAATCTTTTATGTAAACTACTGATTCTGTATCATACATTGGAAGATGTCATCGGTACAGTAGTGTATTTTCTGTTACACCAACTCTCCTCCCTCTTAAAATTAAATGTCCTTATTTACAATTTGGACTCTAGTAATTTTCGTTTTCTTTCTTCATGGTCTTTTTGACATTGTATTAGTGCTCTTTGATAAAGTATATTCCTTCTCTTTACTCTAAATTCTAATAATAGTTTGGTTATTGTGATTAATAGGGTTATAATTAATATAGTTATAAATGTAGCCTTAATTGGATTTTGTTCAATTGGTACAAATATGGGTGATATTTCGTCTAGATTATTGAACTTGTATTCTGATTGAGATTCTAAGTATTCTAATATATCTAAATTTTCTTTATGCTTTTTATGGAGTATTTTTACCATAGTTTCCTTAATGTTTATATATTCTTCATTATTTAATGTTATATTGGTTTTGAAATAAATTGAAAAATCTCCATCTAAAATGTCGTTGTTTAATATATTTAATCCGCTAATAATAATGTTTCCGTTACCATAATTAATAAAGGGTGGATTCTTTTCTTTTATCATTTTACATTGAGCATTATTTTTCTCTAATATTTGTATTGTACATTCGTCCCTTTTATTCTGCTTACATATAGTTTGATCTATAAAATCTTTACATTTATTGATTCTTACGTATTGATTTCCTTTGCATAAAGCAATATTTTTATCCATAATTAATTTTCCTTTTTTTGAAGCTAATGAGTAGATGTAGAATTGTTCACATTTTTCTTTGATTTTTGGGTATTTGTAAACTGTTACAAAGTTTTGTTCGAATTTAACAATTTTAATTTCTGCATATTCTAAAATATTTATGGTTAAAACATTTGTTTTTTCTTTCGCAATGATTTCTGTGATTTCTTCTAAGTCTAATGAAGTTGACAGGAAGTTGTTATTTTTTGGTAAATTAATTGTAGTTAGGAGAGTATTTAGTTCATTGTAGACTTCTGTGAGTATTAATTTTTCAGAGAAATCCTTGGGGTTTAATTTCTATAACATTTTTTCGAAATTACCATTTATTATTTTTTGTTTATTATCTCCCTCAATTAATTGATTGATTCTTGTCTGTATCTCTACTTCATCATCGTGGTCTGGTGTGCCCGTTATCCATTTTAATATTGTCCCTAATGCGTTTAATCCTCTTCTAAATCTATTAACTGGATTTATCTGTTTTATTAATATTTCAATTTTTTGGTGTAATATTTTCATTTCAGGATTTGAATCTAAATTATATTTTGAGTTTAATATATTTTGGTATGGTGTTAATATTCTAGTTAAATTTGTAATATCATATAAATAATCGTAGCTATCAAATGAAAAAAGCTGGATTCGTTTCTATTAATATATAATCTTTTCCTTTCAGGCTTGTAATATTTGTGTCTGAACTAATCCTGTTTATGCACAGCAAGATTATTATTATTATGAGTATCATTTCTAGTTCGTACGGATGTTATCTTTGTGTATTATTCTATTATCAGTTGTTGTGACTGTTCTACCGTTATCCTGTTCAATTATTTTTTTCATGAATCTATCGTGTTTTTTATTTCTTCGGCTTCTTTTAACGTAAATAATATCTCCTTTCTTGTAAGTAATTTGTTTGTTCGGTGCCTTCTGTTGGGTTATATCTCTTTCTTGATTATATTGAATTCTATTTCTGATCCTCCTCTGTTGAAAAACACGTCCTCGGGTTTATGTCCTGTGACCGAGTGAATGGTTTTATTGTACTGTCGTACTGCTTCGAATATTACCTCTTCGTGTTTGCCTTTGGTTTCCTTTACTAGTAAGTTAGTTAGCTCCACTATTGTGCTGTGCGTCCGCTCTACTTGACCGTTCGTTGTCGAATGTTGTGGTGGCACTGCTGTGTGCTGTATATGTAGTCGATCGTATACAGATTTTGCTACTACATTAACGTATGTCGGGTCGTTATCGGTTGTTAGGTTCGTTGCGTATGGGAATATTTGTGATAGTATTTCATTCAAATATATGTATGTGTTTTTCCTATCTGGTATTTTTTTTATATAGCAGAATTTTGAGTATCTGTCTACTGTAGTTATATATATTTGGTTGTCCATAAAAAATGTATACATGTGTAAATGTGTACCTACTTCATTTGGTATTGGTGTTTTTCCGTAAAGTAATTTATTCGGTCGTCTGTCGTATTTACATTTTTTACATATCTCATATATTTGTGCTGCCTTCTTTGCCATATCTTGCATGTTAGGCCAGTAATAGCTCTCAGAGAGTTCTTTTAAATTATTTCTATAATTTCTATGTGCTCTTCTGTGTATTTGTTCAACTATCTCATTCATTTCATTTTCGTCAGTGATGTCTCTGACTAATGCATTTGCTATTACAAAATTAGTTGTTGGGAAAGTTTGTACTAGTGTGGTTTTTATTTGATATAGAATTTATTCTGTAGTGATTATGGCGTTAATATTGTTTGGGTGTAATACGCCTTTAATATCACTTATCAATTGTTCTATAGTGGTGAAGTATATGGTATGTCTAAATTTTCCGAATATATTTTTACTTTCTATTCTTACTAATCCATTGTTAGTTTGGATAATAATTTGATTATTAAAATGGTTTAAGCTAGTGCCTACCCTTCTTATGGTTTCAGTGGGTGAGCTGAGTCGAGAGTGCTGCGATTCTGAGTCGGTTAATTGATTAATTTGTTGCCGACTTAGTGCGTCTGCAACTATGTTTTGAGAACCTAGTTTGTATACCAATTTGGCACCGTATTCTTCTATTTGGTTTTTTCACCTTTTTACTTTATTATTAGGGTTCTTCCCTGAAATAGAGTAGGTTAAGGACTGATGATCCGTGTAGATTGTAAGGTCTGATCGTCCATATAAATAGTTCCTGAGTTTTTGTAGTGCCCAAATTATGGCTAATAACTCTTTTTCGTTCGTGCTATATTTTTGTTCCGTCTCGCTTAGTGTTCTGGATATAAAACAAATGGGATTTCTACCTTGGGATAACGCAGCTCCTATGGCAAAATTACTTGCGTCCGTGGTTAAATCAAAGGGTTTATTGAAATCGGGTTGAAAGAGTTCGACTTGTGCTTGTAATTCCTTTTTTAATATATTCCTCGCTTTTATGGCTTCCTCATCTAATTTATTTGCATTCTTTCACTTTGATTTTTCTTTACGAGACCGTTCTCTCCTCTTAAAACAATGTTAGGGGTTGAGTAATCTTGGCGTAGTCTTTGATGAATTTTCTATAATATCCTGCTAGTCCTAAAAACGATCTTAATTCTTTCAGATTCATAGGCACCGGGTAATTTTTTATGGTCTAAATTTTTTGTGGGTCTACGGTTATTCTGTTATGTTTAATAATATGTCCTAAATATTCAGTGCAGTCTTTGAAAAAATTAGATTTTTCGTATGAAATCTTCATATTTGCTTGACGCAGTGCATTTATAACAATTCTTATGTGTTCCATATGTTCATCGTGTGAGGATGAATATATTAACACATCGTCTATATATACATGCACGAATTTTCCTATGTAATTCCTTAATATGTCATCTACGCATCTTTGAAATATTGAAGGTGCATTCTTTAGTCCAAACGGCAACCTTAAGAATTCATATTTTGCTCCGTTTATGCTAAAGGCTGTCTTTTCGGTGTCTGACTCCTTGATTTTTATCTGATGGAAACCTGCTTCCAAATCTAGGGTTGTAAAAACAGTTGCTTTACCTAAATTCTGTATTGTCATGGTGACATCGGGTATGGGATATCTATCGGTAATGGTTTCGCTATTCAATTTCTGGAAGTCTATGACCATTCTTCTCTTAGGGTTTCCTAACTCGTCAGTTCCTTTCTTTGGTACTGTCCATACGGGTGAGTTATAGGGACTTTTACTGGGTTTAATTATATTATTCTCTAGCATTTTATTTATTTCTTTATTTATTAAATTATGGTCTGAAAAGCGGTAAGGGTACTGTTTCATCCATATTGGCTCTTCAGTTTTAGTGCGGATCGTCGCTTCAATTGTTGTTGTAAATGGTAAAATAGGATTTGTTTCCTCATTAATTCTCATAATTTCTTCAACTTCTTTTTTATATTTGCTCTCATCTATTGTGAAATTTACTTGACTGACATCCATTTCCTTTTACTTCTGTTCTGTTCTCCTGACATACATCATTTTATTTTCGAACAGATCTATCTTAGCTTTCATTTCTCTCAACGATTGTTCTCCTAATATCATATCAAATTCTTTTAATTCTTCGATTTCAAAAAATATAAATTCTTGTCCTAGCATTCTAATCTTCTTGGCTGAGTTTATTGTGTTTGAACCATTCAGAGTTCTACTAACAAATTGTTTAACTGGCAAGGTCTTTCCATTTGGAATATTTTTCCTAATATAATTTAATGTCGAACCTGTGTCTATTAAAACTAATAGTTTTTTGTTATCATGTAAAATAATATGAAGACACGGCAGATTATTTACTCGTCTAAAAAAGTAGCTCTATTTTCAAATTCGCTTTCATCTATATTTACCCTTAATGACTGATCACTATTATTATCCGTTATTTGGTTGATCCTTTGTAGTTTCTGTGGTGCTATATTATATCTGGATGACGTTGGGATTGAAAGGTGCATATCCGGCTCTTTGTCGTTCATAGTTGTTTCTGAAGGGATTCTGTTGATACGATTGCTGTTGTTGATGCTGATTATTCGTGGGTTGCCGGAATCTTCCTATTGATGTATCCACGTCCATTGGTGTCGGGTTTGATCTTTCCATGTGGGGAATAGGTTGAACTCCTGGTTGATACTTCCGTTCGTTTTGTGGGTGTTTGGGGTAGTTATAAGCTTCTCGTCGTATCGGATTGTTCTGCCTTTTATAAAGAATATCCGTGGCAATTGCGTATGC
Source organism: Rhagoletis pomonella (assembly GCF_013731165.1). Classification (NCBI taxonomy): domain Eukaryota; kingdom Metazoa; phylum Arthropoda; class Insecta; order Diptera; family Tephritidae; genus Rhagoletis; species Rhagoletis pomonella. The sequence continues at coordinate 8,518,469 of NW_023458563.1, forward strand.
ACTTTCTAAATCTCTTGGTGTTGCTGCATATAATGTGTGTTGAGTAAATCCATCATTTATGCCATTGCGGAAGCAATCTATGGCCATTTCTTTTGTGACCTGCTGTAGAGAGTGAGTATTCCCTGGGTAATCAATTTCGCATTTAGTCATTGCTAAATTAAAGATTTGACAGATCTTGCTGTGGAATTCGGATAGCGTCTGTCTTCCTTGTATTTGTCTTTTCATTTCCTCTATGAGGGCGTTATAGCTTCTAGTATCGGCGTAGCTGTAATCTAGGCGATTGAGAATTGCTTGTAAGTGAAATACTGTGCCATGATTCTGTAGAAGAGTTGCTGGTTATCCTTCGATCTTCGTGTGACGTATTATAAATAATGCATCGTAATATGGTTTGGTATCTCGAAAGGCTTCTATGGGACTCATTGCTGATATGATGGTTGCCCTCCATGTCCTGTATTTGGATGTGTCTCCTTTGAACACTGGTAGCCGTTCGAATAGTCTCAAATTTATTTCATTTGCATTGTTTATCCTGGGACTTATCGGTTGGAATTCTTCGATTTCAGGTACTTGCGCTTGCTGCAGCTGCGCTAATTGTGCTTCTACAGCGGCATAAGCTTGTTCCAAGGTTACTACCCTTGCTTCCATAATGATTCCTCTGCCTTGATCAAACACTTGTAATCGCTTTTTTTCGGAAGCGGTCCAGTTTTATTTTTGGTTCTCCTTGTCCTCTTTTTCAGGACGTGCGGAATTTTTAGGAGTTCCTTTTATTATTCACTTATTGCGCCCCCAGTTAAATTCATACTCTCGATGTACATAAATAAGTATAATTTTATTGGTACCAAGATTTACTTAAATCAATTCTAACCTGAAGTTCATATGCTTTAGTATAATAGAAGACTAACTTATTTCTATGCTTAATCCTCTGGTTTCTTTTGTTTATTGGTTGCTGATAATCTTCCATAGGAATGTTGTGGTTGCTGATAATCTTCAATCTTTTATTTGCTGACAATGTTTTGGTTGCTGATAATCTTCAATAGGAATGTTTTGGTTGCTGATAATGTTCAATAGGAATCTTTTATGTAAACTACTGATTCTGTATCATACATTGGATGATGTCGTCGGTACAGTAGTGTATTTTCTGTTGCACTAACTCGCGGACCGCCGCGACGCCGGGCACTTTCAAAATTGTATACTTACAAATCCGTCCATTTAACTTGTTCATGTCTACTTTTTGTCAAATGTAACTGGGTGACTATTTTGCTTTATTACTCAAATTGTTAAGTATAAAAGTTGGTCTTATTGCTCAACGAGAAATGAAATAAAGCAAATTTGTGTTATTTCACATTCAAATGGGAAATAACACAAATTTGCGTTATTGGCGTTTGTGTTATTTCACCCGCCCGACAAAATCAGCAAGATACATGCTATGAATCAGTTTATAATAAATAATTACTGAATTCATCAAAAAAAGTTAATAGTTATAACTCTTGTAAAAATTCGAATTTTGCAAAATTGTTCAAATTATATATTTTTTTTATGGTTGTAAACCGCTCCGAACCGTTCGAAAAAATCTTGGCCATCCACTTTTGGGTGGCCCACTTGGGAGATTTTCACTCATTTACTAATCGACACTATACGCCGCACTGTGTTCTGTTTTGGGGAAAAATGGACAAAATCAAATATCTCCCGATCCAAACCAGATAGAGACACAAACATAATGCCGCTTATTATTAAGCCCGAATATCGATGAATACGGGAAAATTATTCAGATTCCTTAAAAACAGTTTCTCTACCTTGAATACCAAGGTCAAAGTTCAACTAAAAAAAATTTATATATAAAAGCAAATATCTAGCGAACGAAAATGCAGAGACCTAAATAAAATAGTATCTTAAACTCCAAGTATTGCTAAAAAGAGCCAAACACTTTCTATTCGTCAAAAATAAATTCCGTAACGTGAATTCCGAGGTCAATGGTCAACTAAAAAAAAAATCTGATTTAACCATAGCTAAATGTTTTTATTATTATTATTTTACCTCCCTTTTATTAGCTCGGGATGTAACTATGTAATATTGATGCGAATAAAAGATGCAGCGATTTCTATTCTCAAGTTACATGCCTGATGACAGTACGAATGGAAATTGTAATAACGTGGTTTTAGCTTTTTAAACTATAATTTTATTTAAGTCGTTTTATGCGATATACATACATACAGGGTGTCCCAGAAGTAACCTGCCATACTTTAGGGGAAGGTAGGTGGGGGTGAGCTCTCTGATAAACAAAAACTTTTCAGGTAAAAGTGTCACCGTTTTTGAAATATTTACATTTTTTTGAATTAAAAAAAATCGTGCCTTTTCATGTATTTTCTTTAACTGATAGTTGCTTCTCCATACTCAAATGCAAAGTAGTTCAAATATATTAAGGAACCATCATAAAATTAGGACTATTAACTACTACTTACTATTACTACCTACTATTAGGACCCCACTTAAGGGTTTTTATTTAATAGGTAATCTTTGCACAATATATAAAGCACAGGGAAAGTTGTGCACAGGATCGTGTTGCACGCTGAGTTTCCAGTTCCATAGAAAGAGAACAATAAACCTGCTGCACAGTGGTCTAAAGTGGCATTTAGTGTTCGTAATTAACTGGAGCCTTAATTTTTTTCACTTAATTTGATAATTTTTTTATTAAAGCTTATAACGTTTGCAATATACCAGTTGAGCGTGATATTTGAATTTTTATTTGATTATATTAAATTTCTTAGTGGAAAATGCAGAAAAAGTGGCAATTTTGAATAAAATGGAGAATACATTAGTTACTAAATGTTACATAACGAAGACTAGTTAAAAAAAATTTTATGGTTCCCCAAAACGCAGAAACTACAAAAAATGTTTGAAATGTTATAAAAAAAGGTTCACAAAAATAATTTTTTTTTTTTGGTTTTTAGTAGAAATTGGTTGAAAAATGAAGACTGCGGTGAATTACGAACATTAAATTCCAATTTTGAACCTCTGTGTGCTGACTTCGGTAAATGTATTTTGGCAGCAAAGGATGACGAAGTCCTTGAAAAGGATTTGGCTTCATTTTCCGGAATCGGTTAATTAACTGGTAAATATTTGATTTAAATTACGATATGGGTAAGGTTCTTTTATGTTACAAGTTGTATGTACGTATTCCCAAATAATTTTGAAAAAATGTCCTTTATTTTACATTTCTTAATATGGTCTCCGTAACCATAACATCAACATTTACATCATATTCTAGCATAAATATATTTTCATGAGTGTGAAGAGTACAAAAGGATTCGAGGAATAAAATTGACTACTAATCAAATTTAAAATTAACTCAGACATAAAATTTACACCGAAGCTCTTTTTTAATCTGTACGACTTGGAATTCTTTTTATAAATCTCAGCATTCCTTTTCGTAATATGAAGGCAAAAAAATCGCGAATATATATGAATGTGAGTTCCTAATTTAAAAACGAGGTACATTCTGTCGAGTGAATTTCGGTACTACCCCCTCTAAAACTCAGCGCCTCAAAATTTATAAGGACTTGAAAAGTTTTAAATAAATCTGGACAAACTTATATTTTGAAAGCAATGAATTTTTCGCCATTATTAAATTTTTAAGAGATTCGCTGTTTAAAAAAGGTTCGAAAATACCCATAAAGTGGCATAGTTGAGCCAATATACATAATGAAATTGTTAAATTAGTTAAATAATAGTCATACAGCTTTAATATGGCGTCCAGCTGAGTTTCAGTATTAGGCCAAGTTTACAACCTAACGTATTAGCGTAGCGAGAATACATAAAAATCGCTTCTAACCAACATTTACACCGTCTTTGGTGTTTATCGCTGTGCAAGCAAATAAAAAGTATGCAGTTTGTTAAAAAAAGCTTTTTCTCATAATTAAAGCCCAAATAAATACAAAATATACATATGTACATATTTATATAATAAATTAAACATCTGTTCTACTGCTATTATATACAATACAATATGCTTAAGTTTCGGTATAAATTTTCAAAGGGTTGTGGAAACAAAAAAAATATTTTAGGGGAATCTCTACGTAGCAATGTATCACACGTTTTGTTGCTTTCCCAACAACAAAATATGTGCTAGATTGGTACGTAGCAACTTTAAATCTAAAATGATACTCATCGTAAACTCCCCTATTATAAAAAATTAGTCGTGTATAATTTTGCTACAATTTAAACACTAGCTACTTTTTAAACGCCAGCGGTTATGCTGGCGAAGAAGTTTCTTTGGATTGAGCAATTTCCATTGCATCGCGTAACGCTATTACTCTAGGTTGTGAACTTAGTCTTACTTTTATAATACTTTGAAAATATGGTCGTCATTGATAACTTACACTGATTCTTGAGTTTGGTACAAAAATATTTACCAAGCCAAGAACGGTGTATTTATTTTGCCCTAGACACAATTCAGTTTGAGAATTTGGTATAAAAAATGTTTCTTGTCAAATGAACACAGTTTACAGAAGTTTAGGCGCCTACCACACGTCCATTATTCGAACGCAAACGCGAACGTATACATTTCAACATGTTTTGTTAACGTTCGCGAACGAAAAGAAGAAAACAAATCAGCGTTCACCTATGTTATGTAGAAAAAATTCTCGCTGTTGTTCGTACTCGTATGTACTGTTGCAGCTGCATTTGTGAAGGCACGATGTTGAATCATTAGTACCCAAACAAACTTTAAGCGTGTAGGGGTGCCTTATTGATGCATATTTCACCACTGGTGTATTAAACATACCAACCAGTGTTACCACTCGACAATATTTTTAGGAACAAAAAATCCTACCAAACCAGTTTCCAAACTACCAATTTTTTTTACTAATCAGATATTGATATTTTATTTCGTTTCTGATTTTACTTTATGTAGAAGTATGAATCTTTGACATTAATTCAATTTATATCAATTATTGTATGTCTAAAATGTAAAAAAATACAATCGATATAAACATATTATATTTGGTAACAAAAAAATGTATTACTGTGCTCGCGCAATTTTATTTTTATTTATTTGTTTTCATTTAACCATGATACAATAAAATTACGGAATGTCAGCAACATAATCTTAATATTTCGGTACGAGTTTTAGGCCATTTTAGCACGCTTTCAGTACGCTTTTCTACTTTCACATCACCATTGTATTACCGCCATTCGACAAAATTTATTTAAAATTTTTACAAATGTTCTAATAAACGAATACTATGCAACACCAGTTCAATGAATTTTTTACATTTCGAATAGGATTTATTTTCTATTATAACTTCAAAACTTTGATAGGATTGCCAAACATCTTTAAAATTTGGAATCGGAAATCCAAATCGATGAGAAATCAATTGCGAACGAAACCAGAACAGCCCTGAAATGAAACTACCAATTTATCAAAACGGCAACACTGATAGCAGCTCTACTTATGGTATGTATAATAACCTCATATTGAAACAGGCAGTGTATTATGTACACACACACTAGCTTTGTTTCTTTACTTTTCTAGCAAATCATTATCAGGGAAAAGAATGGGAAGAATTGCAGAATTACGCTCACAGCGAGTGAAATATAGAAAAAGTCAAGAAACGCAGACTAGCAGAAACTAGCTAGTAAACACCTGACCGTTGCTTTTGACAACTGAACATATGTATTTGCTGCGAATTTCTAATCGCATTTTATGTTTAAAAATTGTTCACAAATACTCACGTTTTGCCACACTTTATCAAATTTATTTAAAAATACAAAAATATGTAAAAGAAGCAAATCAAAGTAGCTGTGCCTAATCTGTCTAATGTTGGGGCAACAGCTGAATTTTTCACCGCATAACGTGAAAATTATGTGTTTCTTGTAATTTGCTTTTGTAATTTTTTACTTATATTCGGATAACACTACCTTGTGTAAATGCGCCTATCTGTAAGAAACAAAGCTACTGTGTGGTGTATTCAATATTCATTTTTTGGTGAATTCTTTGGACCACTGTCAATTGCTCTCAAAATTTGTGATGTGCTGAGTCGCTACTTTTAAGTATTGATCGATACTCGGTACCGATTTAAAAAGTATCAAATACTTTCGATACTCGGTACCAAAATCTTGGAATTTCTAATAAAAGCGCGCAACAGCCAAAAATATGAGTTATATGTACACATACATATAGTGTCAGCTATTAAAAATAAATAATATTGCCACCAAAACTATTGCAGTTGGAAAGACGGTTGCGATAAGTTAAAGAAGGCGATAGTGTGTTTTGCGACATCACTATCAGGGCGAATTTAATAAGGTGGTGCTACCGGCGTATCTGAATTTTTCGCCGTGGAGGACATTACATCAAAATTACGTGTTTGTTGTAGTTCATACTAATGACAGTATGAATATCTGCGTATAATTTGTTAGTGTGATTTTTAACTTATATACGGCTAACACCACCTTATTAAATTCGCCTTGATCATTATTGTGCAGATTTAATTGCCTGCCTTGTTCGCCGCACACATTATGCTTGCTTCACTTAACTACATACATACAAACACATTGCTCATCTCTTGAGAAAGGACCGTCTTATTTGTACATTTTGGGTTTTTAGGCGATGTCTTATAAAGTATCAATAATTTTTTCCCCCAAAAGTAGCCTATGTCGAGATAGGTCCTTTTCCCTTTAAAGCAACATTTTATTGGATTCCCAAACAATATTTTAACGTTTAACTAGCCAACGGTGTAGTTCAAGATGCCCCTATAATAGAATCTTAATTAAAATATAAAACAATTTCAGAGGAAACTGTTTTTTTTTTTAATTCAAAGTCAAACCATCTAAAGTGACTTAAGCTACTTTAATTGAACGGAACAGATATAATGACGAAAGTTTAGTATGTTGAATCGGTATCGGGTACCGAAAAGGAAGTATTGGGTACCGAAAATTCAGCACATCACTACTCAGAATGTCGCCTGAATAACTTTAATGACATTTGTTAACGTGGAGCTATTTGTGAACCAAATGAAAAAAGTGGCGCATTTTAGGAGCTGGTGTAGTTTTCGTACTAATCTCAATGAATAAATAGTACCAAAATGTTAAAGGTAGACGTCCTGCAACGGTAGATGTTGAAGTTGTGTTAGAGGAAGTGGAACTAGGTCCATCGACTTCAGTGAGAATGATGGAAAGACGGAAGGGAATACCAAAAAATACAGTTCAAAAAGCTTTAAAAGACCATCGATTTCATCCCTACCACATTCAACGTGTTCAGGCTCTACAAGAAAGAGATTACCTGTCGAGGGTTAGATTTTGCCGTGAAATGTTGCGAATGCATGAATCAGACCCCAACTTTTTTAATAAAATAATTTGGAGCGATGAATCATCATACAAACGTGATGGTTATTTTAACTAACATAACCTTCACAGTTGGCAGATAGACAATCCTCACGAAATGAGAGAAGATGTTCGCAGTACCGGTACAAAATAAATTTATGGTGCGGTATTTTTAATTGTTAGATACTGGGACCTGTGGAACTGCAGCCAACGCTCAACTCTCACAGTTATTTAGAGTTCCTTCAGGAACGGCTTCCAACTCTTTCAGAAGATGTACCCTTAAATCTGCGGCGAAGACTATGGCTGCAAAATGACGGGTGCCCTGCTCACTACGAGCGTGAAGTAAGAGCTCATGTGGACGAAACTATCCTCGCCGATGGATTGGACGATATGAGCCAATCACGTGGCCCACTCGATCGCCAGACCTGAATCCATTAGATTTTTTCTACTGGGGCTGTCTTAAGGACAAAATTTATTCAAAAACAATTCAAAACGAAGAGCATTTGCGGGAACAAATATTGAGTTTAAGATCTCTAAAAGCGTCTTTCCTTAAAAAGTGCCGAGCTTGAATTAGAGTAGAAGGTCGCCAATTTGAGCATATTTTATCAATAAATGAATAAATTTTGAACCCAACCTTCACAAAAAATATTGATAGATATAGCCCTTGTTATAGACTCCGAATTCCGGTAAGTAGCATAAAATAATGTGAGGAGTAGGTAATAATGTACCTTTGTACTATTTAGCATGTCATTGGTCGGTAACAAGAGCAACTTAAATTTAAATCTATTAAATACATTCTAGCGTGTCTCAGTCCTTTGCCCACAAAAGCGGCTATAACTTTTTTTTCTATTCGAAACAGTAAAGGTGGCACCTTTCTGAAATCTTTATTAAATGAGCAATTTTTTTATGTACTGTAAAGTTATAGCTCAGTACATTTTTTTTCACCAGAGATAGTCAAAGTTGGTGAAGAAAATATCAAAAAGTTAAAAATCCTAAAATAGTCCTAATTTTATTATGGTTCCTTAATATATTTTAACTACATTGTATTTGAGTATGGAAAAGCAACTATCTGGAAGTATTTTACATAAAAAATTTACTAAGTATAGCCTGGTTTGTAGATGCAGTTAAACAAAATACATGAAAAGGCATGATTTTTTTTTAATTCAAAAAAATGTAAATATTTCAAAAACGGTGACACTTTTACCTGAAAATTTTTTGTTTATCAGAGAGCTCACCCCCCACCTACCTTCCCCTAAAGTTTGGCAGGTTACTTCTGGTACACTCTGTATATGTGCATATATATGTATGGTGGGTCGCATCTTTATATTTTTAGATACACAATATCACATGTATATATAAGGAAAATTCCTCCTTGTATGTATAGAAATGTATATGTACATTAGACTGCATCACTCCCCATACAAAAAAATTGGTACTATTTTTCCAGTGGGATTATAAAATCTATTATATTTTAAGACGTCCACACAAATATTTCGGAAAACTATTCAGATTTAAGTGAGCTGAACCGATTTGAAGTACCTTGAATGATTTGAAGTTTTTTATGAATAACAAGTAAGAAAGTCTAAGTTCGGGCGGAGCCGAACATTAAATACCCGGCGCAAGTATTAAATACATATATGTTTTTCACCTTTCCGAAAGCTACCGCTACATGGTAAACCGGGGTGTATCAATTTTAAGTAAATTAGCGTCCTTAAATTTAGAAATATTGAAGTTTCAAGCATTTCTGAAATTTACCGTTATATGAAAATCGGCGTTATTTTAGTTCGATTTCAATAATTTTCAACCTTTTTGCTTCTATGTGGCAAGCACAATATACACACCGAGTTTGGTACAAATTGGTAGAACGGTTACCGAGATACATATATGTGATCATAAGGGGGCGGTGCCACGGCCATTTTTCAAAATTTTATCCTAAACGTATTTCTTGGTAAAGAATTGTTGCAAGCATCAGTTTTGAATAATTAGCTTCAATAATTACTTGATTTATCGAAAATTTCGTATTTCTCTAAAATACCGTTATATGGGAGGTCCGATTGTAAAAATTTTCGGCAATTTCGCATTTTATACCAAGGTTAACAACTGTGCCAAGTTTGGAAGAAATTGGTGCAGCGGTTACCAAGATATACACATGTAACCATAGGTGGGCGTGGCTATGCCCATTTTCCAAAAATTTATAATATTCTTATTTTTCGTCTAAAACTTATTGTAAATATCAATTTTGAGTGAATAATCTTCAGTAGTTTCTAAAATATCGTAGTTTTCGTATTTCTGAAAATCACGGTTATATGGGAGGTAGGCGTGGTTATTGTACGATTTTGCGCCTTTTCAATACCATCCGTCCTACGCCAGAAAGAAGTGCACGTACCAAGTTTCGTTAAGATATCTAAATTTTTACTCGAGTTATCATGTGCACAGACGGACGGACGGACGGGCGGACGGACAGACAGTCACCGCTTAATCGATTTCTCTTTTCATTCTGATCATTTATGTGTACATTTGTCTATATATATCTCGATTCGTTTTGCCTGTTACAAACAACCGCTATGTGAACAAAGTTGTGCACAAGTGCGCTCGGGTATAAAAATAGTTTCTTAAAGATTAAAGATTGGTATTTGAAAAAAAAGGGACACGATTTACTCTTTTTGGGCAGAAATAAAAACAGTGTGAAAATACTTTTCTACTGAGATTCCATAAGTCTAAATCAGAATAGTTTTGGCCCAGTTATTAAATTTTTTTGTAAATCAATCTTTGAAAAAAGTAAAAAAACAGCATCAAAAATCTCATTATTACGATTCTATTGAAAAGATTTTTAATTATTCTTATACAGATTTTTTAAGCGTAATCTCATTTGTCATGTGAGGGGACTTTTTTCAAAAGTTCTTTAAGAAACTATTTTTGTTCATAAACAACTTTATTTTTGGAGGTATTTTCAAATCGGTCTTGCAGAGTGTGTTCAGAAAATGTATTCCAGCTTCATAGACCTCAAGTCTAGCCCAAAACTCTTGCTTTCATTTGTTATATAGCTTATATCTGGGAAAACTCTTGTTGTGGAGATATTTCCATTCAAATTGAAAAAAGTCGCTCCAAATAGCGACAAACTGTTAAAAATTAACATATTCGTCTATTTGGTTTATTTAAGTTATCAACATAACATATACCCAATTATACGCAAAAAACTGTCCATTCCCCGCAAATCGGGGGAATCTCCCTCGAGTTGACTTCCCTGCACGCGATACATAATTTGTAGGCTGTGTATGTCGATTTCTGTTTTTTATAGAAATCTTTTTTTATTTCTGCTGGTTTCTTTGTTTTCATATACATATTTTTCATATTCATAAGTATATATCATGTAGGTACGCATTCAGTGTGAATGCTATGATATCGTGGGCGGGATATTTGGTGAACCGAGCTAGCGTTATTGTGATTAAGTACAAAATGAAGAATATAGCTGTGCTATCACTTCGTACATATCTTGGAAACCCCAAATTGTGTGTATTTTAGAGATGTTTTGCATCACATGCTAAAATTGTAAAATTTGTTCCTTATTTTAATTGTAAGTATGTACACAGTATGCAACCATACCCGCCTTTAACCTAACTGGGAAGACGCATATATTCTTACCTATATTTGTGCATACATATGCATGAATGCATTTAGTTCACTTTATGTGCCGCTACTAATTATATATAAATTGCCACTGACCAAAAAACAAATGAGTAACAAGTAAGAAAGTCTAAGTTCGGGTGGAGCCGAACATTAAATACCCGGCGCAAGTATTAAATATATGTTTTTTTCACCTTAAGCTACCGCTAGATGGTAAACCGGGATGTATCAATTTTGAGTAAATTAGCGTCCTTAAATTTCGAAATATCGCAGTTTCAAGCATTTCTGAAATTTACCGTTATATGAAAAGCGGTCGTAATTTTGGTCCGATTCAATAATTTTCAATGTTTTGCTTTTATGTGGCAAGCACAATAAAACTACCGAGTTTGGTACAAATTGGTAGAACGGTAACCGATATACATATATGTGATTATAAGTGGGCGGTGCCACGCCCATTCTCCAAAATTTTACCATAAGCGTATTTCTTGATAAAGAATTTTTGCAAGCATCAATTTTGAATAAATTAGCTTTAATATTTACTGATTTATCGAAGATTTTGTATTTCTCTAAATTACCGTTATATGGGATGTGAGCGTGGTTATTGTTCGGCCATTGAGTATACTGTACCAAGGCCAACAACTGTGCCAAGTTTGGAAGAAATTGGTGCAGCGGTTACCAAGATATACACATGTAACCATAAGTGGGCGTGGCTACGCCCATTTTCCAAAAATTTATAATATTCTTATTTTTCGTCTGAAAATTATTGTAAATATCAATTTTGAGTGAATTATCTACAGTAGTTCCTAAAATATCGCAGTTTTCGTATTTCTGGAAATTACCGTTATATGGGAAGTGGGCGTGGTTACAGTCCGATTTCGCCCATTTTCAATACCAACCTACCTTGGATTAACGGAAACCTACGTACCAAATTTCGTTGAGATATCTCAATTTGTGCTCGAGTTATCGTGTACACGGACGGACGGACAGACGGACGGACACACAGACATGGCTTAATCGATTTCTCTTTTCATTCTGATCATTTATGTATACATTTGTCTATATCTATCTCGATTCGTTTTGGCTGTTACAAACAACCGTTATGTGAACAAAATTAATATACCCTTGTGCACAAGTGCGCTCGGGTATAAAAAAGGCGAGTGCAGCACCGTACGTGTGATAGAAGTGAAACTTCCCAGAAGAAATTTTATGCATACAACATCGCTGTTGGTGGCATGAGCTTGCTGCTGTGTATACATGCCAGTATAAATGAACCTTCATTTTCATTTAGGGATGAAACTATACCATGCAGGTATCGATATCTTTTCTTGAAAGTATTATCGTAAGAAAGTATCGATACACGAAAAATGTCGGATCTAAAGCATAGATACCTAGTCGTATCGGTACCTTTAGCTGTGAAGGTATTCCGTATGAGCTGGATTAATTTAAATTTTTTTAAAGTAATAAATTAATTTAGTTTTTTCTTTGTCATCCACGCTTTACATCCTACTCTTTTCTCCTTTGTTTCTCTTTTACCTTCCTTTCATTAGCTTGGGATGTAACTATGTAATATTGATGCGCCTAAAAGATGCAGCGCTTTCTATTCTCAAGTTACATACCTGATGACAGTATGAATGGCAATTATAATAGGGAGGTTTTAGTTTTTTGAACTATAATTTTTTTTATTTAAATAATAGATTTGGTCTCCACCACCTTTAATATTGTCCAATAATATTTTCAGCGCGAAGAATAATACGAGTTACTCTGTACGTCGGGCCATGTATACGGCGCGCAGTGTTCTATTTTGGAAAAAAATAGACAAAGTCAAAAGAGAAGAGATAGCGAAATAACTGTAACGATGTTTAGAAGCTTTTGAAATGGGATATTCAGGAAAATAGTCTTGGGTGGTAGAATAATTACCTTGACATTTATAATTACTTTTAAAAATAGATAGTTTGCATTTTTCCTTGTTTTGGCCTGAAACTAGTACGCAATGAAGTTTTTAAAAAGTTTTAAACCAATATTTCTTTGGATGTTTATTCTTTTTACTTAAGAACAGCGTGAAATGAATTAAAAAAAAATATTTTGAATAGATTTTTTGGTATTTTTCCACCACGAAAATGGATGGAAAAGTTCATTTCATACTGGTTTCAGGAAAAATCTACGTCTTCAATATTTTAAGGTCGCTGGCGTTTAAGAAGCCATAAAGCACTGTGCGATTTGTATTAGTGGGGGAAGAAATTCCGAAATTAATTCGCCTTGGTATCGGGTTTCGATAGGGGTATTTTTTTTCGATACCTACTCAGTACTTGGTTCAAAAGTATCGATGCCGAAATTACTTGGTATCGAACGAAAAGTATCGAGTATGCACTTGTATTTACTGGTATCGTTTCATCCCTATTTCCATTTAACACGCGTGGTTTCTCAGAGCGTATGCGTACTCTAACCATACATTTGTACTACTGCTGTATATAAAAATGCATTAATGGAACAGTATTAAAGCATTCTTACAAGATATGTATCCCCATATGTAAATGCTAATTTTCTGATACATCACAGCGGACGGCAGTGCGCGCGAATGACGAAAGCAGCAACAGTAGCATGCTGAAATGGCTCGCTTATATATACACGAGATTTGGAAGTTTTTATCCAGACGTCCAATCGACATGTTTGATATATCGTTGGAAAGGTCTTGCAGGCTGTGTCCAGAAAATATATTCAAGCTTCGTAAACGATTAACCGGATTCTTAAAAATTAGGCTGAAGTGTTGCGAAACAAAAAACGTGCTTTTTGATTTTGCCGGTTTAACGGGGCATGCGGGCACACCCAACATATTTAGTGTTATTCTATAGGCTAATATTTTTCAAACGATACCTTATATATTAAGTTCCGGCCACTTGTTGGTAAATGTGTTTTGGTTCCTGTCTCCACTTCGAGATGCTTTGCGATGTATGTGGCGTCTGTACGTTATTATTATTACTAGTGTTCGCCCAGCGGTTGAAATTCAACCGCTAAAATTAAGGATAGTTTATGTGAGTTGAGTTGAGCTGAAATAAAATTTGTTGGAATGGGTTAAGTGGAGGGGAGTTTAGCTTAGTACTTAGCATAACATAACATAGAATAGCATTAGATTCAATAACATAACATATGTAGCATAACACATCACAATATAACATCGCACATTCTTCAGTTGTATTTCCTTTTTATCCCTATCACTTTCTTCCTCTCTATCTTTGTCTCTATCGCTTTTAATGTTTATGTTTATGTTTATCTACACCTTCATATTCATGTTCATGTTCAAGTTCATGTTCATGTTCATGTTCATGTTCATGTTCATGTTCATGTTCATATTCATCTTCATCTTCATCTTCATCTTCATCTTCATCTT
>NW_023458563.1:8552791-8571273 GCF_013731165.1 Rhagoletis pomonella
AATTGTTGAATATAATTGTTAAAAGGCCAAAAAATAACAAAAAAACAGAAGACTGAAAATATTACAAAAATTACACTTCAAATTTATCGAAAAATGTACTTAAAACAACGGCAACGTACATTCGCTTTCAATTCGCAAGAATTTGAATTTGCTTATTCTACCTAATGTTGGTACCATTTTTCACATTTAATATTTTTTTTTTAGTTTTCAATTTTTTCTTTGGATATGAAGGATTGCTCATTCTTTGTCGCTTTATGGCCTTATTCAAAAAAAAAATAGCTTTAAAAAAGGTTTCTAAATTGAAAAATGTATGAAAAGTCACTTTGTAAAGCTCTTTAAACCTACTTTAAATTTTGTATTTCTAGTTCAGCCTTCGTCACTCGAAAATTTTACCTCAAGAGGTGTTTTATTTGATTGTATATTCATGAATTTATTTTATTTATTGGTTTTGGTCCATAATTGGGCTAGTATTTTTCTGTCTATTTTGAACTAGTATGAAACTGGTATATTTCTGACCGAAATTGCCATCTCGTAGGACATCCCCATGTTAAAAATACCAGTTGATTGCATGGAAAAAAGATAGTTGGCTGACTAGTTGGACATGCGGTAGTTTACAACTAGTACATTTGACTACAGGGAACTTAGTGACTATCTAAATACATAACGTTAATATAGAGGATTATCTTAATCATCAATATATTTCCATGCTTCGTTTTCAACACCATCAGCATCATGGTTTGTAGTAGCTCTTTAAAATTGAAATTAATTCATAAACTGTAATAACATGAATTCTGCGTGAATTTCATAAGATATCATGTTTGTATATGCAGAGTTGCGACACATTGCAACCTTATACATTGCATATTTTAAATATTCATTTTAGAAATGAACAATTTTTCGGAATTTTGCATTTTTAAAACACCAATGTTAACCAAAAACAAACGTAGCATCAACTTTGTTTCTGATGCGCTGATAGCTCTAGCGATGCGTTTCGATAACTTTTCGAATGCGTTTTGGAAAAGTGTACATTGTCAACATTCTGTAGTTCGACGTTATGGGACATTATACTTTGTACGTATGCAAAGCAATTGACGTTTTGGAAGTCAGCCATTCTCACTATTTTACCTGCAACGAACTCATTTATTTAACATGACGATGGCATGTGTTTTTTTTTTTTTTAATTTATTTAGTCTACAGAAAAATGTTTTCTTACAGACAATTGAGATAAAAAGATTTAGATATTTAAGTATGTATGATACATTACAGAGTGAAATAATTATAAATATTAACTTGTAAAGATAATAATGATATACAATAGCAATTTGGGTAGCTGGCGAGGCCTTGTCTCCAGTCTACTTTTGTGTGCGGCGGGCGGAAAGACCTAGTTTCCGCTCCGCGCTGTTTACTGGCCGTTGATCATGGTCGGAAAGGCCGAGCTTCCGATCCATGTTCCCGTAGTCATTACTTTGTAGGTGAGGCAGTACTAATGTACTTAAAGAACTTAACATCATCAGCGTACATTAAGCATTTCGAGTAATTCGACACCTTAGGCAGGTCATTTATAAATAAAATAAACAAGACGGGACCAAGATGGCTGCCCTGAGGTACGCCGGACGTGATATGTATTGGCCGGGAGGTACAATTTTTAAAAATTACTCTTTGTTTCCTATCCACTAAGTAAGAAGAAAGCCAGCTGAGAAGAATAGGAGGGAAACCAATTCGATCAAGATTATATATAAGGGTTGAATGAGATACTTTATCAAATGCCTTGCTGAAATCAGTGTAAATCACGTCCGTTCGAAGATTGTTTTTAAACCCATTAGACACATAAGTAGTGAATTCAAGAAGATTGGATACAGTTGATTTACCTTTGCAAAAACCGTGTTGCGATAGATCAATAGCAGAAGTAATAGAGAAAGCTTCCCAATTCCTCTATAGTTTACGATGTTAGTCCTACTTCCATTTTTATAAAGTGGCAAGATAAACGAATCCTTCCAGGAAGATGGGAAGACACCCTGTTTTAGGGAAGCATTAAAAATATTTGACAGAGGCTTATACAAATACTCTGCACAACTTTTAAGAGCACTTGTGGGTATACCATCTGGGCCAGCTGTATATGAAATTTTCAAACAATTCAAATGAATGAGGACGTCCGCAGCAGATATCTATGGAATTCGGATACAATCAAACGATGGCAGAAAGAATGAGTAGCTAGATAGATTCGAATTTAGTTGGGAAGATGTAGAACAGGCAGAGTAGTTTGACTCGAAGAAACCAGCAAACATATCGGCAATAATATTTTCGTCACTGGAGACTAAGTCATTTAACTTCAATGTTGAGGGATAACCGTTAGTCTTACGCTTTGTGTTCACAAAGGCGTAAAACGATTTGGGATTAGAAACTATATTGAGTAGAACCCTGTTAATATAAGTATTGTAACACTTTTTGTTCAATACATTGTATTTATGCCTAAGAATGGAGTACGCGGAGTAGTGAGAAGACAAGCCAGATTTTTTAAAAAGCTTAAATGCTTTGGAGTTTTGATTTTTTAAGCGTTTTAATTCGCCAGTAAACCACTGAGCGTTAGACGTTACGTTAGCTTCCTTAACAAGAGGAATGATTTTACTGAAAATATGGCGTAAGGAATTGCTAAAATGTAAGGCACTATCTTCAGCATTCTCATCATACTGGGGCCGAGTTATCTTTGATATCTCTAACCTAAGTTTACTATAATCTGCTGTTTTAAATGAGTAACGCTCCGCTCTTGATTTGTTTACTGGTAAAGCAACATGAGTTGCGTGAATTTATCAAGGACAATTCTAGTGGTGCGTGGTGAGAATCAACAGGGGTAATCAAAGCATAGCTAGGGGCTATTGTGACGTTGGAAACGTCGTCCACAAAAACTAAATCCAGACATTTACCTAAGTTATTACTAATAGAGTTGATCTGGTAAAGACTAAGGTCTGAAAGATCGTTCAAAAATTGATTGAAGAGATCACGAGAGGAATTTGGTACTAGAATACCATCTATTAGATCCCAAGAAACACCCGCAAGATTGAAGTCACCCAGGACAATAACAGTATCGGAGGGCTTCACCATGGCATGTAGAGAGAGCAGTAAGGAGGAGTGTTTTAAATAAACAGAAAGGCTCGACTTAGGTGGTATATAAGCAGCAACAAGATAAACGCTAATAGAATGATATCTTATTCGAACGCAGAGGAATTCAACTTCATCGGTGTCAGTGAACTCAATTTCTTCAGAAGAAAGGTCAGTCTGGACAGCTATTAAGACGCCTCCACCTTTTTTATTTAAACGGTCGTTTCGAAACACTTCATACTTAGGACACAACATTTCGGAGTTGAACACATTCGGCTTGAGCCAGGTTTCAGTAAACACCAGTACTTTGAAGTCAAAATCATAGGACTGCAAGTGTAACCTTGATAGCTTTGTGTTCTCACATTTTGGTAATAAATGCTAATGGTGAGGTTACTTATTAGTTTTTTGATGCCGAGGTGGAATGCGGAAGTTGAGCCAAATTTTGCCCTTGCGGTCTAGATCTAAATTAAAATTCGCGAATGAAGGCACCGCTTGGCCAAAAAATGGGCTCATTACTCTATCAAAGCAGTCTTCGGATATGTCTATTTTAAAAGAAGAAATGCTTCTTTCATACGAGAATTTGAACTTGCGTACATGCAACTCATTTGCTGTCAGCCTGGAAGTTAAATACCCCTTCCCATCATCGACAGTGGTATCTTTTGAAAACACAAAACAAAGACCGATTTTTTGTAAGGGACAACGACTAAATCCCTCGGGACGGGGTTAACGTAATTGGAAACGGTTTCAGATGTGGTAGGAGGTTGCGGAACAGCTGTCAACTTTTTGGAAGGAGCAACGATGGCTCTGGATGTGGTAGGGGGTTGAGATGTATTTGTGGAGCTTTTGGAAGGAGCAACGACTACTTCCTTCGGAACGGTGTTGACGCAATCGGAGATGGCTTCAGATGTGGTGGAGGGTTGAGATGAAGCTGTTTAACAGGAATTTAGTGAGACTCCAGTAGAAGAAGGACGTGGTTGGGGAGATTAAGTCCACTGAGGAATCGGTGTGTTAAAACTTATGAGTTCTTTGTTCATAGCCGGAGTCAAAAGTGGGTGGTTCTGCGGAAGATCAAGTTCCACAGTGATGGGATTCAACACAATATTTTCCACGCCTCTCCTACGTCTTTTAAGACCTTTTCCAGGAGAAGGAGAGGAGGAAGTATCTAATAATTTAAATTCTTTGAATTCATCCTCATACTTCTTGAACTTCTCGTTGAGAAGTTTTAGCTCTTTGCTTATCTCAGAAAATCCATTTCTAGCGGTTCTAAATAGTTTACAGAGATCCCCAACAGTTTTTTTACACTTTGGACATGACCAGCGAAGTCCATTGTCTCCAATAATCATATCCAGAACTCTCCCATTAATACCAGCACACTTTAAATGAGACAGTTCATCGCAAAGCCAGCACGCCACAAAACGGTCCGAACCGGCTTTTACATTACATTTTTCGAGCAGACAGGACATTTTTAGCGAATTTTATTAAAAAATAATAAAAATATCGAAATTAGGAATGTATTGTACGAAAACGTTTCAAGCTCACAGTAATTGGCAATTTAATAGCTAGTGGTCTTATTTAGTGAAGTTCAATGGTTAGAAACCGTGCTGAACTTAACAGTTTTAAAGCCACTGAGTTAGCAAAATCAGCTGTCACCAAGAAAGCGACTGTCGATGATAATCAAAGGTGTGTGTAAAGCGCGAAAGAAAGCAAAATGAACAAACAAATGCGATATTCCTTGCACCTTCACGCAAAAGCAACAATAATGCACCAAAACAGGCAAATATGCACGAAGGCCGACAAAATAAAACTTTTCAATCAACGCACTTTATGACTAAATCAAGTCAATTTATTGGAATTTGGCTTCAGTAAACTTTTTCGGTGTGAATAACACAAATTAGAACTGCTTAGCACTTTGTAAAAGAGTTAAACTTTGGAAATTCTTCCAAGCGAAAGTTTAAGTGACCGCACAGTACGAACGTTGCCACGTTGCTACTTTAAAATGAACTAGAGTGCCAGTTACTGTCGAAATTCGACAGTTTTTCTAGTTTTAGAAGCCTTGGCGAGGTTTACTAACTTAACACGTAGCAATTTTTTTTATCTGAGAAGGTCTTTGGAGGACTTCGGCAGGACTTCGAATTGACCCGATACATTCAAGTTTATCGATAAATTTCAATGATTTGATACATATCGAAAGTTCGATGAATTTCAAGAACACTAAAATTCGATAACTCAACAAAATTCGTTAACTCGACCAATTTCGATAACTGTAAAATTCGATGGCTCGATAAATTTCGATAACTCAAAAATGTAAAAACTTTGGATGCCTTTATAAATTTTTACTTTTGACATCTCCACATTTATCGAAAACTATCTAAACATTTTGATAACTCGTTACACTTTGTTAAGGCGATTAAATTCGATAAGCAGTGATATGTCGATAAGCTTATATAACCTTGAAATTTCGATAAATCGATATATTTTGAAAATTCCATATACTTCGATTCGTTGAACTAACCAATTTCAGTAGGTCAATAATTATCGATAACTCTGTAAATTGAAAGAACTCCATGCATTACGACACCTCAATAAATTTCGTTAAGTCTATAAATAATGATAATTCAATAAATATCGATAACTTGATACATTTCTTTAACTTGACAAATTTCGTTAATCCCACACGTTTTTATAGCTCGATAGCTATCCGTAAATTTGGACAACTAGGTTTCTGTGTCTATAAATTTCGACAACTCAGTAAACATTAATCAGTTGGAATAATTCGATACGTTGCGATAATAAACTTCGATGATTCGATGAATTTCAGTAACCTTTATGGCTGATTTTATTTCGATTCCTATCGGAAAATTTCAACTCTGTTAACCTAATTCTTATGTATTTCTCATTGTCTCAATTTTCACCTTTATCTCAATTTTCGTCTTTATCTTCACTTTTGCCTTTTTTTGTCGTGACGTGGCGTGATCTTATGTGATGTGATAGGATGTCATGTCATGTGTTGTCATATCCCCTGATGTCATACCATATGATGCCATATCATGTGATGCCACGTCATGTAATGCCATGTCATGTCATACGATGTCAGATCATGTGATGTCAAGTCATGTGAAGTCATGCCATATAATGTGATGTAATATCATATAATGTCATGTCACGTGATATCGTGTGATGTGATATCATATTATGTGATGTAATATCATGTGATGTGTTGCCATGTAATGTGATCACATTCCATGTTCCGATTAGTATATCGATAACCCTGTTGATAACTGTGTCGATAAAAATACCGATAACAATATCCATAAAGATTGAAAAATACAACGATTGTAAAATCGATGAATTCATCGATAAATACAACAATCTTCAGTATCGATTATTGTACATATCGTTAACAATATAAATGACTAAATCGATAACAAAATCAATTATTTAATCGATTATTATGCCGATAACAATATCCATTATTGTATCGATAACAATATCGATTATTATATTGATTATTATATCGATTGAAATAGCGGTTATTTAATCAATAACAGTATCGATAACAGTATCGATTATTTTATCGATAGCAATATCGATAAAAATATCGAGTTTTATATCGATAACAATATCGATCTTCATCCTCATCCTTTTCTTCATATTTATCTTTATTGTTGCATATTCCTCTTCACCTTTACCTTAAAGTGTTTAAATTTACTTTGATCTTCGTTTTTGCCTGTACCTCTAGGCATATTTGTTTTTGTTTTTATTCTCAAACCGCTGAGAACTATTTCCATGTGCATTATTCCCCTTGAATTTGACAATTTATTCCCAACCAACAACTGCCGCTAAAGAAGTTTCACTTCATAAATTCAAGAAATGTTCTTACCCTTTTAGTTACCCTAATTCTTATGTATCTGTCATTGTCTTCATTTTCGTCTTTATCTTCATTTTTGCCTTCTTTTTTTTTACATCATCGTTATCATTTATTTCTTCATCTTCATATTTATCTTTATTCCAAAGCTTAATTTCAAATGTGTAGTGAAACAACAGGCGAAACATGTCAAATTGAACATGTTGCAGCAATATGTATACACAATTCGAAAATGTTTAAACGACAGTTTTGGTGAAACCATAAAAACTCTGCTCATCTACGGAAAAATGCCTTTCCAACGGTGTTCTTGGTTTTGAAATCGGTTCGGTAGAATCGCCAAACGAACGGAGACAAAATTTATGTTAGCGTATTAATATATAGATTTGGCAACTTCGAAGTCGGTATGTTTCTTTTGAAAAGTTTCAGCGGTTAAAGATCGCGTTGGTCTTTGAGAATTTTGTTTTTGGATATTACTTTTTCGTTTTTTTTTTTTTATATAACAAGTACAAAACCTGACGTTGACTTTTTGAAATTTTGTTGCTATTGGTCTCCCGCGTTTTATTTCATAAAAAATTCATGCTTACATAAAATGGAAAAAGTGAGCTAATCCGTCAACAAAAGAAAATTCCCAAAAATTAACGGGATTTAAAGCCGCTTGAAACTCGCACTTCATTAGATTAAAATTAAATGATTCAGAGTAAAAAGTTGAAATTTTGATGAAAATCTGTTGAATTTTCCTAAATTTTTTATAAAGTTTGAAGCAATGATTTATGTTGTTTTGAATAAAGCTTTTTTATAGAAAAATAACACAAAAAAATTAGCTCGAAAAACATTGCAAATATTCAAAAAAAATTAACACGTGGTCATCTGTTTGAGTTACAGTACATACATATGTAGAAATTTATAATATCAACATTTATTTCAATTTTAGTACATGTTTTAAGTAATTTAGAAATATTATCATTTACACGTCCTACCATATGGGATTACAGTATATTTTGCTTTGCTGCCTCTATGCTTAAGTGCACATTTAAGATACCTACCCCAAAATGCGCATCAAAAGCATTATTTTTAACATTTATAAGGAAACTGCTCCGATAGATGCATTCAACATACCTGCACATTGGCGATACCTGCCTTAAAAATTGTGCGACTACTATCAATTATCAAAGATAATATTACGTTTACCTGCACTGGCCCTACAATTTCCTAATTTTACAACCTTTTATTTATTTTGCTCATCTCGCAGAACAACGAAAATGGCTATCAATTTATGTAGTTATATAGATAATTAGATAACATTCGGTAAAAATTTCGCTTGCAGTAATTTCTAAATATTTTGGTTTCATAGGGATTCGGATACCTTCCTCATTGAAGTAGTAAAGAAAATTACCTGTATCGGTTACCTGCACAAGTTTTTCGTGCAAAGAAGGATGTGCAGCTAAGCAAAATATACTGTATCGTGTTAACGAAAACTCACCACCGCATGACGGTGGCGTTTTCGTTGCTTCTCTCTCTCTATAAACTGCAATTTCATGTGTTAATACGGACGTTAGGTACGGAAGGGCTCTAAACGTCAAATCGCATAAAATTATTAATTTAAGATTTGAGCGTAAGGAAACAAAATAACGTTAAACTAATGGTTCACTTGATATTTTTTCACTTATTAATCAAAGAAAAACAGCTAAATATGCAGATATCCATTAGCTAAAATTGGAATGTTTAAAATTTTTCCTCTTCTTCAGGCAATTTCACAGTTTTCACAAACTCGCCCGGAAAAGTAGTCCGGCCGACTTCGGGCTATTGAGAAGCAAATATTACTCGCCGAAAGTGGCTCTCAACAGCCCGAGAACGAACCAAAGAAACACAAATTTGACACTTTCGGGCATCTGTGGGCGAGCGAAACAATAGACTTCCTGTGCGTCCCGGTTTCAAGAATGCAAAAGTTGGCAATCCTGGTTTTACACCTATCTCGGGCAATTTTTTTTATTATTCCTTTTCCTGCTTTTCAGATCTAAGAAAAATGGGTATCTATGGTCCGATTAGATTTATATTCAGAACTAAATTGAGATTAATTGAACAATTTTTTGTTTGATTGTTTAAGGGCCAGTTTTTCAATGCAAGTTTAAACTTTGTTCACGTAAACTGCGCTTATCTTGGACAGCTGGTTGATATTTTAATTGCTAAACTTAGTTTAAACCAGCCAGCTCGAGCGTTTAAACCTGAGGTTTCCAATTTTTTTTTTTCTCGTAGACCCCTTTCGAAATTTTACTGGTTTGGGTGGACCCCCTGCTGCTACATTTCTAACATATTCCGAAAGCCCACAAGAAATGTTAAGTGTAAATTTGCATCGCAGGGGAATTCCAAGACTGAATTCGGAGTGTCAAAAATAAAAATAAAATATTATCTTTTGTTCTATTTATTAAAATAATGTGAACAGAGCTCGTAAAGCCATCAAAGTACTTTCTGAGGAGTTATATTTTTAAAGATCACTCCGAGCGCTAGCGTTATTTACATTCTCTTCACCATAAACTCCTCACATGTTCGGCTCACTCATGAATTTGAATTTGCCGTATTTGTAAAATAGTTTATTTCAGTTGATTGCATCATTTATATTTTTATCGCTGCGAGTTTTAAAGTGATGCCAAAAATATTTACCACTCACATCTTTAAAACACAAAACTTGAAACAACAAAACCGCAAGTCTTTTTACGTCAAGCTTTAAATTTAGGAACTGACAATAGAGAAAATACCTAATCTATAAAAAACGATGACAAATAAACAAGCAAGCAAGAAGCACAAGAAGGGTTCCACCGTCTCATCCTCTTCAAGGCAGGATGGGCAAATGAAGTTGTCATTTACGCCTGTCATAGTCAGATGTTTGTGCCACGTGAAGTAACCAGTCAGTAGTCCAATAAGTTGTCTGCAGTCCCGTCTGCTCAGTGAGAGCAGAAAACTAGATGGACCTGAAATTGAAGGCAACTTGAGTTTTGCCCACCTGCATCCCAACGATACCTCCCAGTCATTGCTGAGCGAAGTATTCATCCAGTTTTCGATGATGGCTTCATTGGCCGAAGTGGGAAATGCCATAACTGGTTGCGGATCGAGGAATGCCTGGTCTAAGCCAAATGTGGGTAAATGGTCAGGTGTCTCATTACCAGGTACTCCCGAGTGACCTGGCACCCAGAGTAAAGCAAGCTCGCTATGTTTACCAACAAAATTTAGTCGAGACTTTCATTGCCGAACTACTTAAATAGGGGGGCTGACCAATGCCTTAAGTGCGGCTTGACTGTCACTGCAGACACGTAAACTCCTTTCCCTCCACCTATTTTCCAGTACATAGTCCCTGGCTTTGAGGATTGCAAATACCTCATCCCGGAAAACGAAGCATATTCCCCAAGAGAAAGGTGAAGCTTATCCCCATTAACTTCGCAAAAGACCCCAGCTCCTGACCTAGAGTCAGTTATGGAGCCATCAGTAAAGATCCGACAATCTGTACGTCCGGACTCAGTGCTGGAATTAAACCAGCATTCAACCTCAGGGAACTCAACATTATAGAATCTCTTCAGGAAAGGTAATGGTGACGTACTATCCTGAGGCATTGGAAAGACACAAGTGCTCAGATCTCTGCCGCCAGCAATTTTCGCCTCATTCCACTCAGTGTTATACCAACATCCGTTGTATGAAGACGATTGTACGGTAAGTACAGCAGTGCGTCAAGAGCACATTACACTACTAAAAAAAATTGAGTGAAATAAAGAGGCTATCCAGCAAACATTTTGGTTCTTTACGATCGAAACTAGATAAATTTTCGTGGGCTCCCCCCCCATATTTTTTCACACCAAGGTAGAATCCCGTCAAGTCTCCCGTGGACCCCTGGGGGTCCGTGTACTGAAAAACTAACGCTATGTTAAACCTAAGATAATACTGTAACTAAAAAATTTCAAATAAAATAGTGTCAATAAAAATTCAAAACAAACTAAAATAAATAAAATAAGTCAAGGCTTTTGTTAAGGTTACTGAAAGCTAAGTGATAAGTAGAATTACGGAAATTAACATCAGTATTTAAGTACCTACAAACATATCGTCACCCTTATGCCAGACACAGGAATGTGCAAATTTACCAATTTTGAGTTATTGGGTTGACTTGATTAACCTTTAGATGTCCTATTTTATAACAAGATTCAGAATACCATGCGTGGACGCAAACCACAAATTTTGCCATATCAATTACAAAAATATGGGTTTTTGTATTTTATTCATAAAGAATAATAAGTTGTAATAACAATTTAAGTATTTACATATAAAAAGGTAATTAATTGAAATAGATGTACACTTGTGTTTCGCTGTATGACAGTCTTCGCTGGAATATAAAACGCAACTCCGCTCTGCTTACGCTCGAAATTTACTTTTCCCCTGATTGCCGATGTTGCCAACCAGGGTTGCCAGGAGTTGGGAAATGTGATTGGAGATTACATCATTCCCACATAAATGTAGAGTTACGCCTGGTAAAAAAAACTTTCAAACATTATTTCCCAAAATTAAAATTTTTACACATTCATGTTTCTGGCGACGATATAACGACCTCTTTGCGCGGAATTATCGTATGTGCCAGAAACCAAATTTTACAGGACAGCGTGTTTTCTACCTTTAAAATTTTTTGGAATTTCGTATACTTAATTTTTTACTGGATCATACGATAAGTTTGCACACAATGAAAAATTTGCGCTACAATATTTTAACAGATGATGCGTTGTAGGGATGCCAGTGGCAAAAATACATCGATTTTTTCCTCCCATCGATGCATCGAAACTTACATCGATATTTGTCGATGCATCGGAGGGCGTACATCGATACGCATATAGTTTTCCTGGAAATAAAACGAAAACAATTTCAAACAATTTAACAAATTTTTATTTTGGTGTACTTACAAATTATGGTGACCCAAACAACACAAACATGGATGCATTGATGCATCGACCATTTATACATCGAGCGGAAAATTTTCGATGCATCGAAACAAAACATCGATATTTTCGATGTTTTTTCGACATCCCAAATGCGATGTGAGGTGTGGAAGAAAGTTGCATCAACAAGTCAATTTCGAAAAAATGGCACACACGATAATTTCGCGCAAAGGGGTCGATATCTCCAATGAAAATTAATAAATTTCCCATTAAACTTTTAGTATAAGTTTAGAAACTTTTGGA
This sequence comes from Rhagoletis pomonella, assembly GCF_013731165.1. Classification (NCBI taxonomy): domain Eukaryota; kingdom Metazoa; phylum Arthropoda; class Insecta; order Diptera; family Tephritidae; genus Rhagoletis; species Rhagoletis pomonella. The sequence goes on from NW_023458563.1 coordinate 8,564,963, forward strand.
GTATTGCAACTCTTACATAAATCGTTCATTTAGAATTAAGAACTAGTTCACTTAGTTCGTAAAGTGAAATAGTACAATGAACGAAACAGTTAGTGAACGACACAACTCTATGAACGGTCCATATTATTAGTTGTACCCATAGGGTTGCCAGATTTTTCATGCGCGAAATCAGTACATTAGACTTTTTCATGCTAAAAAAATCAGTACTTTTCAGTACATTTTCATTCAAAGCAAAATTATTAATGTAAGTAACAGAAAATAATTTAAAACGCCTGAGTTCTTGTTTTTAACCAGATTTTGGTATATAAATAAAATATAGTTCATTAAAAATATAAGTGTTATTCATTTTAACATGAGTGTACACATCATTATACACAGGAGCCAATAAATTATTTTATATTTGTGACTTTGAATAGCAATAATGACCTCATTCCCATTTTCAGTGTTTAAATAGTCAACGAATTCTTTCATTTTAAAATTACTTTTAATTTGAAGTTCACTTTCAAAAATTTTAATTAGAAGCCGGTTTCTCTCTTTGCGACAGGAAGCAAACTTTATTTAAGAATCTTAAGAGATCCTCTCATACTGTGAAAAAGTACCACTTTTTAAGGAGGTCATCTATATTTCCGCATGGCTTAAATAATTATTTAACTACGCAAAAACTGTTAAAGACTAAGAATTCGCTAACAAGAGTATCTAGCTCTATGTCTTGTATGCAAAACTCTTTTACAAAGTCAGTAAATTGAGAAAAAGTAGTTGTAAGTTGTAGGCAAAAGCCATTCGAATATTGAAATTTATTGTTATTAAACTGAAATTTATTTTCAAGATAACCAACAACACTCGCCAAAAATTTAAGCCTTCTTTTTAAATAATTTAAGCTTAATTTAATATTATCGCAACTGGTACGTAACGACCCGGCGATATGCCCATAAAACGATTGATCTTTTTGTTGTATTAATTTCTTGGGCATATTAAATATTATCTAAAACATGTCAACTATAATTTAATTATTTTCTTCTTATTTTTTTACAGTTTTAAGAAAGTTCCAACGTTATGTAAAAACCTTAAGAAAATACTAAAGTATTTTGTTTGAATAGAAAATTCAGTACAAATTTTAAAAATCAGGACATTGGCGTACTGATTGAAGATATGAATAAAATCAGTACAGTACTGATAAAATCAGTACGTCTGGCAACCGTATGTACCCATTATATACGTTGAAAGATGATTATTGGTGACAACTTTTACCACTAATAAAAATGTTTACGATGCAACTTATTTTTTCTTCTATAATATTTTTCCCTAGACCACGCCCTCCGGAAACCCTCCCAAGATAATAATTTTCTGTATTCGCCCCTCAGTGTAAATAGTAGCAACCAATAATGCTCCGTGTTAACTATCGAAATCATCGAGTGCGAACACTGACGATAGTTTTACAGCCGTAGGTGTATGCAAATATTGAAAGTCATTTAATCCAACCAGGTATTTATAGTGTTAAAACAGCGTATACCCCCATTTAATACTGATGACGAACTAAGTTATAAATCTTTTTTAACCACAGCGAAGCAAACGCCTATTCGCCTGTACTTGAAATAAAACTGATTTTAAAAATACACTGCAGTATTTCTTATCTCCCTGCTAGTATATGATAAATATTTACATACGTCAAAAGTATGTTCTTATCTTCTTTTGTGCAATGAAATGTAACAATTTTAATTTTTTATGTTGTTTTTCAATGACATTCCAGTTGCGGGATTATCAACAATCACAGTTTTGAATACTACATTCTACTACATAATTCATCAAGCGAACGAGAGCAACAACTGTAGAATAGCTAAAAATGAACGAAACTCAGATAAACAACTTTCTGCGCTGCCTAATACAGATCGATGACCTTAACTATTTGGCATTACACGCACACTCCGCCGGTATAAGTGACCTGAATTCCACCACAGTAGCAACACATAGTAGTGATAGACAGCCAAAGCATGACGATCACAACGATGACACGTCGAGCAGTCACGACCTCCTCATCGCCAAGGTGACCGCCATGGTGGTGCTATTCTGCGCCAGCGCGCTATGCGGCAGCATTCCATTCCTGCTGAATCGATTTTTTCGATGGACAGAAAGACATGCAAATACACGTTCGGCAACGGTTGTGAAGTGCCTGCTATATTTTGGTGGTGGTGTGCTGCTGGCCACAACATTCTTACATCTGCTACCGGAAGTACAGGAGTCTATCGAGCAATTGCAGGAGTGCGATATACTACCCACACTGAGTTTTAGTATGGCAGAGTTACTCATGTGTAGTGGCTTCTTCCTGATGTATCTGATCGACGAGCTCCTATACTCGTACATACATCAACATGTGCGATTGATGGAGCATGATGCTGGCGCCGCTTTCGAACGCGGTCGTAGCATACGCAACAGTTATTTAATGAGGGGTAGCAATAAAGACCCCACTGCGCTTTCAGAGGAACCTAATAAGGGGTGCGATATTGCCAGTTTTGAAACCAAAAGCGAACCCAAAACTGAGGGGGCATTGGCGGTGGCGGGCGTATCCGAAACACCTGGAAGAACGGGTTCACTTTCACTGCAAAACTTGATTGCCAATGACGTAGAGAATCAAAAGTATAGGCAAAAGCAATACAAGGAGGATATGTCGGGCGATCACCAGTTGAAAGAGCAAACAGAGGGCAAGGAATCATACGAAGTTCCCCAGGTAATACCCCAACCACACCACCACCACCATCATCACCACCATCATGCTCATCAGCAGCAACACGGCCACTCACATTTCCCGCTCGAAGTGGGCACCGACGGCAGCGATGTGTTCGCGTCTTCTCTGCGCGGTCTATTTATTGTCCTTGCACTATCTTTGCACGAAATGTTCGAAGGCATGGCCATAGGTCTAGAAAGTGATGCCTCAGATGTGTGGTTCATGTTCGGTGCCGTGTCGGCGCACAAGTTGGTACTGGCTTTCTGTGTCGGCGTCGAATTAATTGTGGCGCGTACGCGTTTCTTACTTTGCACGGTATACATCCTCACATTCGCCGTGGTCAGTCCCATTGGCATCGGTATTGGCATACTGATCAGTCATAACGAAGGTATAACATCGCCCACCATGTCATCTGCCATACTGCAGGGACTTGCCTGTGGAACGTTGCTGTACGTGGTTTTCTTCGAAATTCTGCAAAAAAATCACGCCGGGCTCATTGCTTACCTTTCATTGCTGGTCGGATTTCTAGTCATGTTCGGACTCCAACAGCTTGGTAAGTAAAAAACACCAACAATTTTGAAGTCATGAAAATCTAAAAATTAAATTTTTACTAAAAAACAACAATAGCATTATTTAAAAATAATAATAATACATAGTTTTGCGCTTACACATATGTTAGTGTTTGGCCGAGCTTCTCCTCCGATTTGTGGCGTGCGCCTTGATGTTGTCACAAAAAGCGGAGGGACCTACAGTTTTACGCCGACTCCGAACGGCGATTGTATTTTTATGAGAAGCTGTTTTTCATATCAGAAATAGACTCGGAGGTTTGCCATTGCCTGCCGAGGGGCGACCGCTATTAGAAAAAACTTTTTTCTTTTTTCTTTATTTACATTGTGTTGAACCGGGCTTGTAGCCAGGCCCTGCGGTATGGTAAAGCGCACGCTAGCCACTACACAACAGCGGCCGCCTACTCCTAAATAAACTTAGTAAATCAGAAAGGCTTATGGAAATTCAGAAATAACCCTACTAAGAAAAATGAATAAAGTAATTTTCTCGGAAAATTTACGTGATGGTCATAAGTTTTGTAATAGCTTCGTATATAATATCTGCCTAGGGTAACCACCTTTGCAGATGCCCAGACCCCGAGATTGAAAAATATAATTATTACCTCAGTGAAATGGTTATATGTACAATGGTTCTTTTGGAATTTTTTCGTGAAGCTGTCCATACATACAGCCAGTGTTGCCAGGATAAATTGGCCAAAAAAGCGGATAAAAACGGCTAAAATGTTTCAACTAAAATTCACATGTTTTTTTTTTAAATAAATCTCAAGTCGAAAGACTAGTAAATTCATTAAATAAATCTCAAAAACAGATACTGATAAATTCATTACAAATTATTTTTGTTTAACAAAGGAAACTCGTTATACGTAGCCAAGCATTACGCCAAGAAGACGTTTTCTTTTCTATCGAAAAAGTTTGCCTTCTTATATTGTAACATTTGCACTAGGTTACTTTTTTACTGCAAAATGGCTATATTAGTACAAAGTCTTGCACTATTGCTTAGTCGGAGGGCAATATTTTGAGAAATGAACACGTAAAGCTTAGGAATGGCGAATCGTTCCCGTTTTTAATGACTATGTGCACATGCCTGATACAATTATCCTCAGACATTGTCTTCCCAGAGAGGTTTGCTTTATTTCGTTATTTTGTAAAGGCTCTGTTATGCATACTTGGCATTGCGTGCACTGCTATACCATTTTTACGTAGAAATCAAAAACCAACAGACTTCTACGTATGTAGTGCTGTGCGTTGAGTAACCGCTTACACGCGAAGCTCATTTAACAGATTCCTTATGTGACAACACTCAAGCAATGCCAAGTATGTATAACAGAGCCTTAAGTGTTGTGAATTAAACTTCACACTTAAATTTAAGACATCCGTAACTAGGGTTGCCAGATTTTTTATGCGCGAAATCAGTACATTAGACTTTTTCATGCTAAAAAAATCAGTACTTTTCATTACATTTTCATTCAAAGCAAAATTATTAATGCAAGTAACAGAAAATAATTTAAAACGCCTGAGTTCTTGTTTTTAACCAGATTTTGGTATATAAATAAAATATAGTTCAATAAAAATAGAAGTGTTATTCATTTTAACATGAGTGTACACATCATTATACACAGGAGCCAATAAGTTATTTTATATTTGTGACTTTGAATAGCAAATAAATTCCCATTTTCAGTGTTTAAAAAGTCAACGAATTCTACACCTTTCATTTTAAAATTACTTTTAATTTGAACTTCACTTTCAAAAATTTTAATTAGAAGCCGGTTTCTCTCTTTGCGCCAGGAAACAAACTTTATTCTTAAGATCCTCTCATACTGTGAAAAAGTACCACTTTTTAAGGAGCTCATCTATATTTCCTCATGGCTTAAATAATTTTTCAACTACGCAAAAACTGTTAAAGACTAAGAACAAGAGTATCTAGCTCTATGTCTTGTATGCAAAACTCTTTTACAAAGTCAGTTAATTGAGAAAAAGTAGTTGTAAGTTGTAGGCAAAAGCCATTCGAATATTGAAATTTATTGTTATTAAACTGAAAGTTATTTTCGAGATAACCAACAACACTTGCCAAAAATGTAAGCCTTCTTTTTAAATAATTTAAGTTCCATCATATTATCGCAACTGGTACGTAACGACCCGGCGATATGCCCATAAAACGATTGATCTTTTTGTTGTATTAATTTCTTGGGCATACCAAATATTATCTAAAACATGTCAACTATAATTAAGTTATTTTCTTCTTATTTTTTTACAGTACAGTTTAAGAAAGTTCCAATGTTATGTAAAAACCTTAAGAAAATACTAAAGTATTTTGTTTGAATTGAAAATTCAGTACAAATCAGTACAAATTAAAAAAATCAGGACATTGGCGTATTGATTGAAGAAATGAATAAAATCAGTACAAGAGTTAAAAAATCAGTACAGTACTGATAAAATCAGTACGTCTGGCAACCGTATTCGTAACAAAAATTTTATGAAGAAATCGTAACGGGGATTCTTTGGAAAAAATACAAGGACCTAAATATATAGTGGGACTCGACATTTTTGCAAGTTTTGGCTACATCTCTTTAGTTTATTTAATGCTTATATCTTATGAAAATATAGCTGATTACCTAACGAACGCCATATAAATCCAAACTTTGTAAAAATTTTTAAAATTCTGCAAAATTTCACCAAAATTTCCACCTTTTTAATCAGCATCCTTACAAAAATAATGGTATGCAGTCTTATAATCAGGGACGGTTATAACTTTTATTATAAAAATTACTTTTTAATCGTTATTAATTGAGTTTTATTTTTTTTGCTCAAAACATAACGATTATCATTTGAGTTTTATTTTTAACTCAGAAAATAATCGTTATGTTTTGAGTTTCATTTTTTGCTCGGAAAATAATCGTTACGTTTTAAATGAAGATGAAGATGAAGATGAAGATGAAGATGAAGATAAAGATGAAGATAAAGATAAAGATAAAGATAAAGATAAAGATAAAGATAAAGATAAAGATAAAGATAAAGATAAAGATGAA
>NW_023458563.1:8574273-8577715 GCF_013731165.1 Rhagoletis pomonella
AAGTGCTTTGAAGTTAGAGAGAATAACTTGATACAGAACCGGATGATCCACATATCCACTTTTAAATCAATTTGCTAATTATTTTGTTAGCATTGGGTGTATAATTTGTTATATAGTATATATATATGAAAACACTTGAAAGTTAGGGGGGAGACGAAATTGTCGAGCAAGCATTTCCTGGTGCTATTTTTGAATATCGTGTCGGGTCGTGTCTCGGGCCCCCTGACCCTTACTTAGCTACGCCCAGGCTTGTGAGTGTCTGTGGTTTTGTCGTTGCCCTTGTCTTTGTTTCTGCCCTTGTATCTTGCCCCTTGTATTTTAATTACCCACTCCACAGTGGCGTTAAAAGTTCAATGTAGCCGCCTTCTGCCTATTCACGCATGCGCATACGCATACATAAATATTAATTTTTATTTTCTGAGCAAAAAATAAAACTCAAGCAGTAACTATTATTTTCCGAGCAAAAAATAAAACTTAAAACGTAACCATTATTTTCCGAGCAAAACGTAAAACTTAAAACGTAACCATTATTTTCCGAGCAAAAAATAAAACTTAAAACGTAACGATTATTTTCCGAGTAAAAAATAACGCTCAAAAAATAATAATTAAACTTGATTTTTATTTGTAAAAATTAAAAAAAATAAAAATCAGTGCCGCTGAAGATATTCCGAGTAATGAGAAATGTATTGGTTTACTCCTTATGCACGTAGCATTTCTCTTTCAGTGTGATTTTTTGAGTTGAAATTTCAAAGATAATCGTTATTTGCGGTCCCGGTTTGTAATCGATTAAATTTTAGTATAAAATGGTGCAAATTTGAAGTACCACTTTTTTGTACGACGATGTTACGCATTTTTACCATACAAAGTATGTTCGACAATTTGTTTATATGGAAAAAATTGCAAAAAATAAACGATATGTGCTGCTTAAAGATGCTGATTAAAAAGTTTAAAACTTTGGTGAAAATATGAAATTTGAATTTAAAAGGGTTTTTCGAGTAATCAGCTACACTTTCTTAAAAAGATAATAAGCATTAAATTAATTAAAGAAAAATAGCCAAAACTTGCTAAAATTTTGCGTCCCAGTTTATATGTATTTGGGTCACTCTATATTCGCTTAAACTAAAAATCACTGAAATGGGCACAGTATTTTAGGAGTTTTCGGATTAGAAATAATTGTCTTTCAATTTTATATAACACAGTCAATGGAAACTTATGTGTTTGAATTTTTAGAAAATAAGGCCTATAGCAAAATCAGCTAAAAACAGCTAATTTTTTTTTTTTGCAAAACGGCTAACAAATCGGGTGCCGGCTAAACCAAACTTTCTACGGCTCTTTACTATCGAAACCGGCTAAATCTAGCGGGAAAACGGTTAAACTGGCAACACTGCATACAGCTTTGAAGTAAGTGGATCGCGTATGGCGAGTAACACGTTAGCTATTTGGCAAACAAAAAGTGACAAATGTGAATCTCTCAATAGATCTGCTCTTTATAGAACCGATCCATCAAATCGCGGCTGTGCCTTACTTGTAACTAAATATGCTTCTAAAGGATATTCGGACAGGAATCGCAGAAAAAGCACTGAAAAGGGGCTTAGTAGACGACATTGCTACGAAGCTTTGCACGGAAGTCGAAATGTATATCATCACATATGCATGCGATATGCGTCGTCAGGCACTAGACTTGCAGTTAAAATTCGACCCACCGTTGAAAATAATGGATATTTCTTTATTCCATAAAACGTTTTGCTGTCTATGGTAACATACACGGAAAGTGACGATGTTGCAACCCTTCGAATAGATGCCTGTACGAAGTTAATGTCCTCTTTAATCCATTCGCCTTTATCTATCCGCAAATTTAGCGTTCCTTGAGGAAGTATTAACTTTAACAGCAATTCCTACGAGGAAATGATAGACTGGAATAGATTTGAAAATACTGAGCCTCCAATTTTGCAAGTACTACATATGTATATTTATATTATTTGCTAACGAGGATTTTAATAAATTTATCAGATATTTTATGCCATACTCAAAATACTGAGCGTTTTGTACATCTTGTAAGTTAGCGATGGGCATAATGTGCACGATCCAGAAAATAAAGGTCGCGCCATTCGCGGACCGCTAACCCTCTCTTCATCGATTTGACAGCATCCACCCAATCCCTGACGTCATAATATACTTTTGTTTACATTCACTGTTGCCAACTTGATGCTTTTCGCACCAAATTTAGTGGGTATTCAAAACGCGAAAATTTTTGAGTTTTGTGCTTGGTGCGTTTTTGGTGCTTTTGTTTTTAGTTTGAAGACTTCAAATTAGAAAAAATGGAAGCAAAATTTATAGCAATCGTAAGTGTGCTAAGCAATTTTACAAAAATTTAAACAAAATCATGGCACAGTGACAATCATAAGCGGCAACGAAATATGTGCAGCATCCTTCAACCATTCCAGAAGAACTCGACCGTTGTGCAAGAAACATTGATTTTTATTAATTTGAATCGGCATCCTTACAATAAAATTATGTATTCATATAAAGTCCATAAAATACACCAATAAAAATTTGGTGCTTTTTCATATGCAAAACTTGGCAATACTGCCTTTTGTTTGATGCTTCTTCTTTTTCTTGTCGAGTTCGTCTTGCTCTCTCATTCTGGTATATTTTGACGTCACGGCCAGTTGCTCTCAGCTCGATTGGCGCAATCTTGTATTCTATCATTCTTGCATAATGTGCACATACGGGCAAAATGCCCAAACGTGCAAACCGCGGGCAAATGTGCAAACCGTTGGGTAGATGAGGTGAGGTAATTATGCCCGGGAGGGAAACAGAAATTTTTGCGCGGAATGCATCTGTATGTGTGATCGGAATGAGAGAACAAGTATATGTGAGTACTCACGAATGTGAGAGAACTTTCCTAAAAGACCCAAAACTTGGGACAAATCAAAACATCAAAAAAATTTTTTCAGTAAAATTTAATATGCATCTATACTACATTAGTGATCGGTCCAAGATATAAGTATTGTTGTATTTATCAAAAACTAAAATAAATAGTAACGCACTTATAACGATTTTAAACTTTTATAGAACCAATTGAAATTTCACTTTAATTCAATCAAGATATATATTTTATTTCCTTTTTGGTTGTTGTTGTTTCCGACAGGGTGGGTGTATGATGATGTATTATGGAACGAATTTCCGTCATCCCTTGTCAAATTTGGTTTGGAGACAAACCGGTTTCGGCGTTGAGCCATCTTCAGTGTCATTTTTCGTTCTCCGAAAACGAACGTTTTATTTGAAACAATGCATTTATACACATATGTATGTACATACGTATGTGTATAAAAAGATTTTCGTATCCAGAATAAAATGCACTAAATAAGCACTGAGCATGGCGGGAAAGTTATTCAATAGTATTATTATGTAGTTGTCGAATATTTTTAGGTATCTTCGG
>NW_023458563.1:8577815-8580729 GCF_013731165.1 Rhagoletis pomonella
GAAATTGATATCATAAATTTTGTGTTTCTAGTTCAGCTTTCGTCACTCGAAAATTTTACATCAAAGAGGTGTTTTATTAACCGACTTCCAAAAAAGGAGGAGGTTATCAGTTCGTCGGAATATTTTTTTTTTTTATGTATGTTACCGCATATCTTTGGACCACGTCAACCGATTTCGATAATTCTTTTTGCACCGGAAAGGTAGTGTCTCAGAGGTGGTCCTATACTAATCTGGTTAAGATCCGATCAGTGGAACATGAGATATATATATATATATATTTTTTTTTATATGAGAGTTGAAGTCGGTTTTTTTTTTGCTAAAAATTACTTTTTTGATATCAATTATTTTGGGGTAGCAAATTTAAAATCGACGAAAATTCATAACAATAATCAAAATGTTTTATTTTTCTCAAATAAATTGCTAAAAATATTATCTAAATCTAAACTATGTATCCAAATCGATGTGTCCATTGAAACATATAATTTTTCGAACACGGAATAAAGCGAAAAAGAATGATCATATCCTTTGTATTCGAAAAAATTATGATACACGATAAAAACTTATCAACTTGGTACCAACTTTGGATACAATAAACAACTGTATTCGTCTGATAGTCTCGTAGATTATTTTTGTTAGGATTTTTACCGGGTGTGGGGCGCACACATGTGCTTTTTAACCGGCTTCCAAAAAAGGAGGAGGTTATCAGTTCGTCGGAATATTTTTTTTTTTTTTTTTATGTATGTTACCGCATAACTTTGGACCACGTCAACCGATTTCGAAAATTCTTTTTGCATCGGAAAGGTAGTGTCTTAGAGGTGGTTACATACTAATCTGGTTATGATCCGATCAGTGGATCATGAGATATATATATATATATTTTTTTTTATATGAGTTGAAGTCGGTTTTTTTTTGCTAAAAATTACTTGTTTTAAGAAGTTTTACTTCTATCACGTTGACGGTGTTGCACTCATGCTATTAAACTAATGATTTTTTCTCAAGTAGTTTTACTCAGTGGCAATTTATACATACATATGTATGTAAGTAGTAGCGGCATATTGGGTGAACTAAATGCATTCATACATACATATTTATGTACAACTGTAGGTAATATTGTACGCGTCTTCCCAGGTAGGTTAAGTGCGGGTGATAAACCCATGTAGCATAGTTAAATACTGTGTACATACCTGCAATTAAAATGGGGAAAAATGTTACAATTTCGGCATATGACTGAAAAAACTCTTAAATACACACAAATTGTGGTTTCCAAGACATGTTCGAAGTGATTAGCACAGCTGCATCTTTCAACTTGTCAACTCGCGGGAAATTCCCCGATTTGCAGGGAATTTCGGTTTAAGTGGCAATCGGGGAATGGGCATTTTTTTCGGGGAACTGGGTATATTTTTTTTATATCTTAAAGTAACCAAATCAGACGGATATGTTAATTTTTAACCATTGACCCTTTATAGAGCGACATTTTTTCAATTTGAATCGCAATATCTCCACAACAAGACTTTTCCCAGATATAAGCAATATACCAGATGAAAGCTATGGTTTTGGGCTAGATTTATGGAAACTTATAATAAAATCAACTGACCAGTTTTTGAGAAAACCCCCCGAAATGTATATTTTCAGCAACCCGATTTTTAGTTTTCAGGCGATAACATTATGACATATTTATATTTTATAAACACAAAATATAGCGTTAGATAGCTTGTTCGAAGACCCTTCCACTGGTATCCACATCAATGACATGGACTGAGTTGTGCGGCCTTAGTGGTAGTTTAAAAAATTGCCTCTTTTCGAATTTCAGGCAGCAGCCACGCCCACAAAGGCATACGAATCAAGACATCCTGGAACAAAACCTTCTTAGTTTTTTTTTGTACTTTAATTCCTGAAAGTTTGAAAAAAATTAAATGATGGTACGTACACACGCCTGTACGCGTATGGTACGTACAGACGCCTTCAGACACGAGCGTCTGTCGCTTCTGTGAGATGGACGAAGAAACGCCAGAACACATCCTTTGTGAATGTGTTGCACTCGCTAGACGCAGACTCGCTCACCTAGGTGGTACAACACTTAATCCATTCGAAATATGGAACAAAAAGCCCGCCGAAGTGCTAGCTTATATTAAAAGCCTTCATATATAGGGTAAAGGGCCACGCACAATAGACCACCCTAGAGGTCGCAGTGCTCAAGGCTCATAATAATAATAATCAATTATATAAATAGGCAATCATGTTTCCTTTACACCCCTTTTACGGCTAAACTGTACTTCTAAGGTATAAACAATTATATATCATTAGAAAGGTATTTTGATGCTGATGTGCAGGCAATTTTTAAAATTTCAAATTAGTTTAAAATAGAGCGAAAAAATCAATTCAAAGGTCACACCAATACCAATGCCATACATGTACATGGTTGGGGCGGAAATGCCTCCTAAATGTATGCTTTAATATTGATAGTGAATTAAAGAAACCTAAATATAAAGACAAAGAGGAAGGAAAATTTAAATACCTAACCTAATAACAATGGTGGGGGTGAATATGTAAATGAAGAAAAGAATGGACATATATATAAATCAGGATAAAGGAAAGGATAAAGATGAAGAAGAAGATGAAGACCAAGACGAGGAAGAAGATGAAGATGAATATGAAGATAAGGATAAAGATAACTTATCTTAACTTAACCCCTTAACTTAACTTAACTCACCTCAACTCATCTCACCTCCGCTTAAAAACTTACTCCACCTGAGTTCGCTACACATTAATTCACCACACCTTAACTCCCCACACCTAAATCCACCACTACTTCACTCCCCACACCTAAATTCACCACACCTTAATTCACCACACCTAAATCCACCACACTTTAATTCACCACACCTTAACTCACCACACCCCAACTTTCTCACCA
>NW_023458563.1:8580829-8582111 GCF_013731165.1 Rhagoletis pomonella
CCCCCTAGCAATGATCACTATGTCATCCGCGTACCCTTGGCAGCGGACGCCTTTTTCAGTGAGTCTCTGCAGGAGTCCGTCCACCACTAAATTCCACAGGAGAGGTGATAGTACCCCTCCCTGCGGGCAACCTTTTGTTGTTCTAAGTTGTAATACGCTGTCACCTACTTCAGTTTCAGCATCCTGGTATGTAGTAGCCTGGCTATCCATTTGCCCCCTCTATATCAAGGAAGGCGCAGAGCACTGTTTCTCCACACTCCAGGGCACTCTGTATATCTGTGGTCAGCGCATACAGAGCAGTGTCCGTGGATCTGCCCACTCTGTACGCATGCTGGTCTGGATGCAGAGGTGCCTCTTTCAGAGTGTTAGACCTAATTTCATTGTCGATAACCTTCTCCATTGCCTTTAGCATAAAGGAGGTGAGACTTATCGGCCTGAATGACTTAGTTAGAGAATAATCCCTCTTACCTATTTTCGGGATAAAGATAACCCGCGCCCTTTGCCACACCTCGGGAATGTGGGCCAGCGCTAGACTGTCCCTCATTATGTCGACAAGGTGTGGAAGTAGGAGCTCCTAACCCTGCTTCAACAGCACTGGACTGATGCCATCCACCCCGGGGGCTTTGTACCTTTCAAAAGAATCCAGCGCCCATCGTACTGATCGCCGGGTTATTAGGCATTTAGCCAGCTTCCAGTCTGATGGGGATGGCCTGACTGCGTGGAACACCGCATCTCGGGTTGGTGGAATGGCATCAGGGAAGTGGGCAGATAGCAGGGCGAGTGCTCTTTCCTTTTCGTTACCTGAATAAGTGCCGCCTAGTAGCCTAATGGCTAGCCTAGTTCCTGTACTGTCCTTCGCCAAGGCTTTGTGCAATCTAGCAGCCGCAGGGGTAGATGAGATGGTCTCACAGAAGGAGCTGAAGCTGCTACGCTTGGCTTTTCTAATCGCCTTACTGTATGTTGTTAAGGTGGCTGAATACGCGTCCCAGTTCCCCGTGCGCATGGCTCGATGGAAGAGTCTGCGCACCTCCTTCCTGAGTACTGAGAGCTCCCGTGACCACCAAGTAGGCTGAGACCTCCCCTTTGGCTTAGACACGGGACAGCTAGAGTTAAAGGCATCCAGTATGGAGCCATTCAGCTCATTTATTTTGTTTTCCACCTCTATACAGTCGACCTTTCCATATTTTACCCTCAAGCTAGGCAGTTTAGCCCTGAGTAGCTCATTGTACTTGGCCCAGTCGGTTTTCCTGGGGTTCCTCTTTATACAAGCTGTCATTACCTC
>NW_023458563.1:8582211-8585638 GCF_013731165.1 Rhagoletis pomonella
GCTCCCAGTACAAATCGGATAATCCTGTGATCAGACAGGGAGGGCTCTGGTGAGACCCGCCACTGGCTGATCAAGGGGCTGGCCAATCCGTTACTTAGAGTGACGTCAAGTACTTCCTCTCTTACCCTAGTAACAAATGTTGGACTATGACCGACATTGTGTATGCAAAGGTCTTCACTAATAATATATTCTAGAAGGCACTCACCCCTACAGTTCGTGTCCGTGCTGCCCCACTCCACATTGTGGGCATTCGCATCCCAGCCTAGGATGATCGGAATCCTTTTCCTCCGACAGAATTCCACCAGCTGCTGTACCTCCAGGGGTGGAACCGTGACGTTGTCCCCCGCGAAATAGGCTGCAGCAAAGACGACCTCCGTGCTTCTGCCGTGTATTGACAGCGTCGTCTGAACTGCTAACAAATCCTGTGTTAAAAACTCTGTAATGCAGAAATAGTCAATATCTTTCTTCAACACTACACACGCTCTGGGCCTCTCACTAGAGGGGTCCCAAATTACCTTATTACAGTTGTGATTTAGGCCCCTGACCTGGCCTCTGTAGGTCCACGGCTCTTGGATCAGTACAATGCCCAGGTCCTCCGTGGCAAACCTGCTCGCAATGACCGCCGAGGCAGCCACCGCGTGGTGCAGGTTGACCTGGGCTACTGCCAATTGCGGTGTGCTCATAGCTTGGGCTCGTCCAGATCCGAGAGCCGCAAATCGCCCTCGTTACGCCTGTCGAGCTCAAGCCTGCTGATGTCTGCTAGCAGTTCCTGGGTGGTAGGCACATACGCGGCCTGGCTGGTGGAGTCGCCTGACCCGGAGGCGCTAGCAGGACCTGGTGTCTTAATCAGGGCTGGTGCCTTGGTCTGGTTCGGTGCCAGGTTAGCCGGTAAGACCTCGGTCGACTCAGTCGCTTGGGCAGCGGTGGAGTCAGCAGCCGCGTCGACTTGCATGTCTTGCGACTCTGACTCCTTGCTGCCTGTCGTCTTATGTCGCCAAGGTCTTACCGTAACAAAGCTAAACATGTAGTTCACGTTGAAGCCAGCCTTCTTGATGCTGACGTAGGACTCCTCGTCAATGCCCAGATTGAGCCTGAGCCCGTTGTCCTCGGAGCTGCAGGAGATCACCTTTAACGCGGAGGTATGGATGCCCTCATTCTGGGCCTGGAGTAAGGCAGCGCGTCAACCAGGAACATACCCGAGCGGAAGTATACCCGACAGAACGCCAGCGGATGCGACCACCCTTTAAAGACCTCCTCCATGTTGGCATCCTGGACCTTCTTTAGGTCCTCCGAGCTCAGGGCAGCAGCAGGGTAGTCGCAAGGCAGCACTGCTACGCGGATGCCCTTAAGGGCCTGGGCTGCTGAGTGGCTGCCTCCCGCGCCTGTCCCTGGCCGGCAGTTCCGCCTTGGCTCCTGGGCCATGATCCCAGAGGGGGTGCTTGCTCTCGCTGACGCTTACTGGAAGGCAACTCCGGTGGCGTAATCTGGTTGCTGCTGCGCTTTGGTGTTGTTACTTCACCTGTAATGGTACCTGTTTGTTCCCCGCTTCTCCGCCAAACGGCGGGCGCGGGTCTGTGATGCTGCTGTTTCCCGCTTCTCTGCTTTTCAGCAGGCGCGGGTCTATGCTGGTTCTGCCGTTCCCCGCTTCTCTGCTTTTTAGCGGGCGCGGGTCTATGCTGGTACTTCTGCGTCCCGCTGCTCTGCTTTTTAGCAGGCGCGGGCTTATGTGCCTCTTTGAGTGGATCATTCTTCTGCCCAATGGCGGGTGCGGCCTTGTCGCCTTTGCGCTTGCGATCCTCGCGCTCACGCTCCTCTTTCTCAACCTCCACCCGAACTCCTGCCATGACCCGAGCTTCCTCTGCGGTCTTCCCCTGCTTCAAGTAGCGAAGGTACCACTTGACACCAGAACCGCCCAAGCCGGCGCGGTGGTAGTCGTCAAGAGCGCCCGGTTGGCCCGATGGGGGTAGTGGAGGAGGTCTGCATCTGCGCTGCTTCTTCTTCTGGGTCTGCCACCCAGCTTCGTCAGAGGCCGATGAACTGCTGGGGGACCTGCGGTGCCTTCCCAGCGACCCGTCGCTGTGCTTGCTGCCGTGATGGTGCCTTCCCTTTGATTGGCTCCTGCTCTTGGACCGGTGCCGGCTCCTCAAGCGACGCCGGCTCTCTGAGCGGCGCCTGCTCTCGGACCGATCCCGGCTTACAGAGCGGTGCCTGCTCTCGGGGGGGGTGTCTGCAATCAGATATCCCTGTGTTATCGTGCCTGAAAAGAGAAGAAAGAGAACCCTCTGACCTGTATTGCAACCGGTGCTAGTGCTCTGCTCCTCCTCGTCGTCTCTGGCGTGTTCGGTGAAGAGCGCCGCCTCCTCTTCAGTCTTCGCGTAGTGCTACTATGAGTGCCTGATGTGACCGTGTCTACTGCTGCTGTTGTTGACGCTACCGCAGTATTTGTTCCTGTTGTTGTACTGTGCTTTTGTTGTTGTTGTTTTTGTTGTTTGTTAATTTTTTTTGTTGTTGTTTTTAATCATCTTGTTCGTACGACCACCTGCTCGTCGAGGCGAGCTCAGCAGTCAAAAATATATAAGGGGATCTCAACAGGTCCGCCGCGCCAGCGCCCCTTGTCGCGGTAAGGCCACCGTTACTCTCCGATGCGGCCTGGTGTCGAAGAGGCGCCGTTAAAATACAGCCGGTTTATGCCCTCCTGGCTGCAAACCGTCCAATAGGCACGGTGTCGCTTAACACCCTGGATTAGGAGGTGGCAGTTCTTGGTCGCTGTTCGCCAGCAGCCCTAAACCTGAAAAGAGAGCAGCGTAGAAGCTGCAAGAGCGGCTGCGTTGCCCCAGACCAGGGAAGGACTGAATGTTGATTCAGCTAAGCCCCCGCACCAACGACAAGGTGCCTGCCCTAGCGAGGGTTGATTATTAATTTTGCTGGGTTGAAGCTGCTTCGGCCGATAGAGTTAAAGCGACATAATAATAATCAGGGATGGTAATCATTATAAGTTAAAAAATATTGATCAACATTTAATTATTATTATCCGACTTTTATTTTTTTAATCACAAATAATAATTATTTATTGATTTTTACTTTTTTGCTCGAATGTAATTATTATATAATTTATATTTTTTTGCTCAATAATAATGATAACTTCTTGATTTCTATGGTTTTGATCGAGATTAATGATTATATTGCGATTTTTATTTTTTCGCTCAAGAATAATACTCAGCTTCTGAGTTTTATAATTTCGCTGAGCATAAGGATTACTTTTGACTTTTATTTTTTTCGCTCAGGTATAAGGATTATCTTGCGATTTTGATTTTTTCCGCTCAAGAATAATGACTGACACCTGATTTTTATTTTCTTTCGCCAAACATAAAACTCAAATTCTTATGAAACCAAGACCATATGAACTGTTGACTTGAAATTGTATAAG
>NW_023458563.1:8585738-8595017 GCF_013731165.1 Rhagoletis pomonella
GTCTGGCAGCCCTAAAGATAACACAAGATAAAAGGTGTGTTCTTATAAGATTTCAAGTCAACAGTTCATATGGTCTTGGTTTCATAAGATTTTGAGTTTTATGTTTGGCGAAAGAAAATAAAAATCAGGTGTCAGTCATTATTCTTGAGCGGAAAAAATTAAAATCGCAAGATAATCATTATACCTGAGCGAAAAAAATAAAAGTCAAAAGTAATCCTTATGCTCAGCGAAATTATAAAACTCAGAAGCTGAGTATTATTCTTGAGCGAAAAAATAAAAATCGCAACATAATCATTAATCTCGATCAAAACCAAAGAAATCAAGAAGTTATCATTATTATTGAGCAAAAAAATATAAATTATATAATAATAAATACATTCGAGCAAAAAAGTAAAAATCAATAAATAATTATTATTTGTGATTAAAAAAATAAAAATCGGATAATAATAATTAAATGTTGATCAATATTTTTTAACTTATAATGATTACCATCCCTGATTATTATTATGTCGCTTTAACTCTATCGGCCGAAGCAGCTTCAACCCAGCAAACTTAGTTCTTAGTTAGTTTACAAGGAAAGCATTAGCTCATCTATATAAATTTCACGATCGTAGTTTTTAATGCGAATGAGATCAGAAACATGCTTATCGGTCATTCTATGTCGGTATTTACTGAATAATATTTTCATAGTAAAAAATGCTGACTCACAATTATACGTAGACCCGAACATTGAATATAATTTATATTCCGTTTCTTAGGGAATTCGAAAATCTTCTCTCATTCGTGACAATTCTTCCTGAAGATCAATTTGTTGTTCTTGTATGTTGCAAGCAAGATGGTTATCGTGCAAATCCATAATTTTTTTTATAACATTAAAATCATTAAATCTGAAAGTAAAACTTTCTAAGAGTGTTTCTATTGTTTTTGAATATAAATCCATTTTGTCAAATTCTTTATATTCATGAAATATTTATGCTACGTTTGGTAAGTTAGATATATTGTTATTTTTAATCTCATTTAATAATATTTGAAATTTTTTTCCAAAATGGGTTATAGTTCGTACTAAGTAAATTTTTTTTTATTTTTACCCTGAAGCAGTAAGTTTTTTAATTCGTTAATTAAGTGTGTAATATCGCACAAAAAAGCTAAATCAAAAATAAGATGTTTGTCTTTAAGTGCTAAAATAAACTTTTGGACGTTTGGACTCATATTCTGTTCAAAAAAAAGTATTACTTCATTCCTTAAATTAAATAATCTTTGCAGGCATTTTCCTTTGCTAAGCCAACGTACTTCAGTATATAAAAGTAAATCCCCGTAGTCAGCGTCGAGCTTGTCAAGAAAAGATGTAAACTTCCTGTGATTGAGAGCATTATGACCACCCTTTATTATACCTTTCATGAGCATGAAATGGTATTATAACTTTGGTCCGATGTTTGTAAGTACCAGAACAAAAAGAGATAGACCCATTAAAATGTATACTTATATGATCAGAACGTCGAGCTGAGTTGATTTATCCATGTCCGTCTGTTTGTATGCAGATGGTACATATGGTAACACTGCAACGTTGTTGACGTGTTTGTAATCGCTCTGCGGAAAATTTTTAAAAAACAGCCGAATTGTTGGGATTTTAACCAGCGTTAGAGCCAGTGACTTAAATAGCGAAGTGCTAATAAACTGTGCTATTTGCAAGCAAAAAAATTTATTTCATTTTGATTAAACAAACAAATAAATATAGCTTGAGACATAAAAGTGCAGTGAGGTGACAAAAACAATAAGGCGCGAAAATGGATAAATGCCATAAGTGCAAGAATCCAATTCGCGGTGACAGCGGAATCCGCTGCGATGGTGTGTGTGGTAAAGTGTGGCACTGGGCAAAAAAATGCTCTGAATTGGATGAGTACAGAGCGAATGTACTCAAAGAAAACAACTTTCCCTGCAAAAAGTAGGACTAGGTTAAATACTAGTACAGGACCATACTACCTTGTAACCAACACTAGTAACCAAAATGGTCCAAATATATGGAGAAAATATGGTTACATTAACATTGCGATGTCATTGGACCTGACCACCTCTGGTCCAACGCTGCATAACATGGGACCATTTCTGGTCCACCGCAGCATAACATGGGACCACCTAGACAACTACTCCTTTTGGACCATGGCACATTCGGCAGCCGAATCATGTTGCCGATGGGGCACGAAGAGGTGGTTCTCAACAAATATATCAGCTTTTACGTTTGAAGTGGTCCAGGTAAGCATAACAAGTTACTAGTATGCAACCTGGTCCTTTTGCACATACTTTAAAACTACGACCCAGTGGACCACCTGGTCCTCAAATTTTTGCAGGGTTGTGCGCTTTATGTGTAACCAATGTCACACACACATGCATAACATCGATGAGGTGCTCCGAAATATGAACTTAACAATAGAGAAAAATAGTCAAAAGATCCAAGAGTGTAATGATGACTTCCAGGAGTCGCAAAAAATGCAAGTGAAAGAGCTTAAACTTCTCTTGCAATCAAT
The DNA here is from genome assembly GCF_013731165.1 of Rhagoletis pomonella. Taxonomy (NCBI): domain Eukaryota; kingdom Metazoa; phylum Arthropoda; class Insecta; order Diptera; family Tephritidae; genus Rhagoletis; species Rhagoletis pomonella. The sequence continues at coordinate 8,588,261 of NW_023458563.1, forward strand.
AGAAACAAAATTTGGGGAACGCATTGATGCAATGCAAAGAGTACAAAAAACCTGTGAGGCGAGTATTCTCGAAGTGAACCAAATTAAGTCAATAGCTGACGGCGTAAAAAAGCAAAGCCATGATCTTTGCGAAGCCATAGTGCGCAATGAAAATGAGAACAAAAACATTTGTGAAGAGATAAAGAAATCGGTGACTGCTGACGCGTTAGCAGGTCAGCGGGCGAAAGCCACTTACGCGGATCTCTTTAAAGGTAACACTGCGAAAGATAATAGGCCGCCGAAAGTAAATAAAGAGAAGCCATTAGTTCTACAACCAAAAGAGAAGCAGGAAGTGGGAAAAAAAAAGAAGATTTGAACAAAAATGTTGACCCCTCGGGCTTGAAAATTAATAGTGTACAGGGGAGGAAAAGTGGGGCTGTAGTAATACAAACAGAACATGAGGCTGAGCGTGAAAAAATCAAAAAGGCAATAGAGAATAAAATGAGTGATAGATATGGAATAAAAATCCCAAACGTAGCCAAGCCAAGGTTCATGGTATATAGAATGAGCTTTAAACATGAGAATGAGCAGCTCAGGGATATGATAAAAAAACAGAATGAATGCTTCAAAAATGGTAATTTCAAAATTTTGAAATGTTTTGAAACAAAAAGAGGAAATGCAAAACATTATAATGCGTTAGTAGAAACAGATGTAGATGCCTTTGCAGCCGTGCTGGCAAGCGAAAAAATAAACATAGGTTGGGAAAAATGTAGAGTCAAAGATGGAATGGAAGTTACTTTCTGTTTCAAATGCAAGGGATTTAACCACATAGCTGCGAAATGCCGATGAGGTGTTTCAAGTGCCTAGATAACCACAAAACTGTGGAATGTTCTAAGGAAACATTAAACAAATACATAAACTGCATTCGTGCTAATAAAAAATTTAACTTAGGGCTTGAGGAAAATCATATGACCTTTAACCGACAGTGTCCTGTATACCAGAAAAAGCTCGAGCATAAAAGAAATACTGTAAATTACTAACAATTACAGCAAGTTTGTGGGGACCCTAGCGGTGAGTTTACGTCTCACCCAGGTGTAAAGAAAGCGCTACCCAAATATTTGCAATGCGTATATCTCAATATACAGAGTTTAGTGGCTAATAAAGTTGAGCTAGAAATACTTATAGATTTTACCGACCCGGATCTACTTTTGTGTTCCGAAACATGCCTAACTGATGACATAGAGGATACGGAAATAATGTTCCCGGCGTATCAGATGATACGCTGCGACTCACACAGTAGACACACAGGGGGAGTGATAATACTCGTTCGAAACACGCTCGGTTTTAAAACAATAACTAACAAGGCTTTAGACAAAAATGTTTGGTGTATAGTTATTCAACTCACACACTGTGATACCAGATGGCAGCTCGGGGTGGTTTATCACTCCCCAAGCTCAAGTGATGCGGAATTTGTTACATATATGGAGGATATCTTAGCAGAAATCTCAGAAAATTCTGTGAACACTGTTGTCATTGGCGATTTTAACATAAACATGAACGTAGTATCAACCTACAGCTGAAAACTCAATGATGTTTTCTTGCAACAAGCCATGCAACAGCTGATAAATTTTAATACGAGGGTGACGGAACATTCGGAAACACGTATTGACTGGTTGTATTCCAATGATAACCGAGTTATATGCCAAAAGGTCGAGGATCATAAAATATCTGACCACGAAACAATAATGTTTCGACTAAATGTCAATAAACTTAGCCCACTTGCTAAGGAGGCAGAAGTAATATCCTGGGAGAGATATAACCCTGAGAACTTAACAAGTTTACTAAGGCAGTGCGATTTCTCGAACTTAAATTTTTTCGATGCTGACGGTATGGTGGAGTATATTACTCATTGCATTATCTGGGCCATGAGGCAGTTGACTTACTCAAAAATAACTCGCATTAGGCAGAGGAACAAATGGTATGATAGGCAATTGACAGAGATGAACAAGTATAAATCTAAATCCCATGAGAAAGCAGTGTTGTCAGTGTACTGGGGTGAATATAATTTAGTGAGAAGCAGATATAAGAAAATGGTAAGGTGTAAAAAAATTAAATACTTAGAGCATAAGGTGGAAATAAATAAGGGTGACAGCCGACTCATGTGGAAATACTTAAAGGAGGTAGTCAATAACACGAAGGTCAAAGAAAATATTGGGGAAGTGATAATAAATAACACCAACTACGTAGACAGCTTTGAAATTGCGGAAAACCTAAATAATTTTTTCGTGGACAGCATTTTGGAAATACATACCAATATAGAGTGTGTAAACTATGATTTTTTCGAGCAACGAGCTCCCACAAGTACGCTAAAATTTGAAGAGGTCTCAACGGAAGACATTCTTCAAATTGCCAAAGAATTTAAGCGGAAAATTGGGGGAAACAACCTACTTTCTGAAGGTGTTATTAAGGACTCTGCTGATTATATGGGATATTTCTATGCCCTACTTATAAATAAGAGTCTCCAGACAGGATCAGTACCGGAAGAATGGAAAATTTCATCAATAGTGCCCGTCAAGAAAGTTAGAAAAACGGTTAAAGCTGAGGAGCTTAGGCCCTTCAATACTCTCCCTAGCTTGGGAAAAATGCTAGAAACCGTTGTGAAAAACCAGCTACAGTACTGTGTGGAATCCAATAAAATACTCATAAAAGAACAATCTGGACTCAGAGCTAAATATTCCTGTGAGACTGCGCTGAATCTGGTGCTTTCTCAATGGAAAGAAGATCTTAACAGACACCTTAATGTAGTGGCAGTGTTTATTGATCTTAAAAGAGCATTTGAAACCGTTGATAGGGTCCGAATGTTGGATAAACTAAAATACATTGGTATAAAAAATACTGAGCTTGACTGGTTTAGAAGCTTTCTATGTAATCGTAGGCAACAAACAATAGTTATTTCAAAGATGTCTAGTAAGATAGCCGTAGACATCGGATTACCACAGGGCTCAGTTTTGGCACCCCTACTCTTTAATATATATATAAACGATATTAAAAGTTCTCTCAAACGTTGTAAAATAAAACTCTTTGAGGATGATGCCTTGTTAACGATCAGTGATAGGGAACTACCAAATGCGATTGTCAAAATGCAAGAAGATCTTAATTCTTTGTATCAATGGCTGTGTTCAAATAAACTCAAACTGAATGTGAAAAATACTAACTTTATGGTATTTTCCAGAGCGGCAAATGCTGACTCCATAAGCCGTGAATTAAAAATCAAAGATGAAAATATCGAAGAGGTGAAAATTGTCAAGTACCTAGGAATATACATAGACAACAAACTAAAGTTTGATGAGCACGTTGAGTATACAGTCAACAAGATTGCTAAAAAAATTGGCCTTATAAAGAGATCGTGTAAGTACTTGGGAAGAAGATATAAAACGTTGGTGTACAGGTCAATAGTAGAACCGCACTTTATATACTGCCCCACGATTTTCTTCCTAGCGGGGGACTCCCATGTAGATAAGCTGCAAAAAATGCAAAACCGAGCGATGAGATTCATCCTCAACAAACCGTATGACACACCAACAAGATGTATGCTTGAAACCTTGAATTGGTTAAGCGTGAAGCAACAAGTTTTTTACCACGCTATGAAATTTGTGTACAATATTAAGAAGGGCAACCTGCCGGATTATCTTAGCGATAATCTCCGATATATAAATGAGACGCATACATATTTGTTGAGAGAGAATAACAGCTTCAGACTCCCGAAGTATAGAACAGAAGTGGACAAAAAAATATATTTTCTATAAAGGCTTAAAGTGCTTCAATGAATTACCAGAGGCTATAAAAAATTGTGATACTATCACTCTTTTCAAGCGGCTGACTATTGTAGAACGCAGCCTACAAGATGGTGATGTATCAACAATAGCGTGGATTGGAAACTAGGCCTTTCCAACCACCAAGATATCGAGACTAGGCGGATCGGAAACTCGACCTTTCCGACTACCTAGACCCTAAGATAATAAACAATAAACGAGCGGATTGGAAACTAGGCCTTTCCAACCGTCAACCGTCACGAAAGCGCGACTGGGTGGATCGGAAACTCGGCCTTTCTGACCACCCAGGAGATACCAATAAATGGAGTAACCCAAAAAGAATAGCGCGGATTGGAAACTCGGCCTTTCCAACCGTCTACATAACTTCCAGAAAATTGCATGCGTTTATATTGACATAAAATAATTGCAGTGATAAAGAAATAATGTTATTTAAAAATTTCTGTAGAGCATTTTGTATTTTGTATTTAATATTTAATATTTACATTTTAAATCTAAAATCTAATTATAAGAATGTTAAATCTTTGTTGCAATATAAGTCTAACAGACTGTAAAAAATAAATAAATAAATAAATAAAATAAATAAATCTAGTCTCTCAGTTTTCGAGATATCCGGATCAAATTTGGTAGGAGGGTGTATTTTTATAATGTATTAATCATTTGTCGGAACCGGAAGAATCGGACCACTATAACATATAGCTCCAATACAACTGATTGCTCAGATATGAGATTTTTCGTTATAACTTCTCCATTTATGCAGCTACGAACATGAAATTTTGCAGCACTTGCACCCATTATCGACAGAATGCTTACAGTTAAAATTACAAAGATCGGGTCGCTATAACCTATAGCTCCCATACAACTGATTGTTCAGATATAAAATTTTTCGTTATAACTCCTCCATTTATATAGCTGGGAACAGGAAATTCCGCACTGTTTTCAATAATTATCAACAGAAAACTTACAGTGAAAATTAAAAAGATCGGATAACTATAACCTATAGCTCCCATACAACTGATTGTTCAGATATGAGATTTTTCGTTACAATTCATCCATTTATGTAGCTAGGACCATGAAATTTCGCGCTGTTTTCACTCATTATCAGCAGAAGACTTACAGTGAAAATAACGAAGATCGGGTCACTATAACCTGCAGCCCCCATACAACTGATTGTTCAGATATGAGGTCTTTTATCATATCTCTTCCATTTATGCAGCTAGGAACATGAAATTTCGCACCATTTTTCACTCATTATTAACAGAATACTTACAGTGAAAATAACAAGGATCGGGTGACTACAACATATGTCTTCCATACATCTGATTGTTCAGATATGGGATTTTACTGTAAAACTCCTTTATTTGAACAGCTAAAACCGATAGATTTCGTAAGATATTTTATAAATAATAATACAAAGTCTACTGAGAAAATCGTCAAAATCTATGCTGTATAAGCTTTATCTCCTATAGCACTGATTGTTCAGATACCAGTTTTTGCGATATATCTCCTTTATGTAGGAAACTAAACCCAATAAATTGTGATACCGGTTTACATACCGATCACATAGCAGTGAAAATCACTTAGATTGGTGCCATATAAAGTATATCTTCCATACCTCTGATTGTTTAGATGCGATTTTTTATATAAGTATGTAACTCCTCTATCGATGTATGGAGATGTATTCAAAATCAGTAATCTGTCAAACTAAAATTTGCAGATGTTCATGAAAGGTATGAAGCCTTCGACATAGCTGAAGACAGCGCTGCTCTTACTTGTTTTATTAATAACTTTTACTGCGATATCCATTACATTAAGCAGACACAAGTCTTTCGTAAAAAGTGCCTTTTGGTGAATAATGCAATGGAATGTTGACACATTTATTTTTTTGTTTAGTAAATAGCCTACAAGCCCCTTTTTAGTACGACACATAATGTTCGCGCCGTCTGTACATATTGATTTTAATTTGTTGATATCAACGTTATCAAAGACGTTCAATTCTAAAGCCTCAAATATTTTTTCGCTGCTAACATGACCATGCATTGCAACTACATTAAATATTTCTTCCGATGCTATTAATTTATCGTCACCAGATTTGACGCATATTATTAGCTGGCATATATTATTATCGGTGCTCTCATCCATGCAAAGAGAAAAATATTTACAGTTTTTAAGTCTGTTCTTGGTGAGGGAAAAAATATATGAACTAATTTGTTCTGTCCTACGGGTAATTGTATTCCTTGATCAGGGAACCTTCTCCAAAATTTGGGCCATATGCTTACCCTTACTTCCAAACAACCTAGTACTTCACTAGTGAGTTCCTTAAAAAATATGCCATCATCAAAAGGGCGACAGCGCTTAGACAGCGCAAGCGAAACTACGAAAGCAGCCTTTTCTAAAGGCATTTCCTCATTATGACTACTTTCTTCACCAATTTATTTTTTTTTCAAATTAGCAATTAAATTGCTCTTTCGTCATCTGGAATATTAAAATATTCTTTATGGCAAGACCTGTAATGCCTTTCCACATTATATTTGTGGCTACGGTTAACATTACGTTGGCATACCAAACATATTGCTTCCCCAACGTTGTTTTGCGTAAATAAAAATTAATTTTCCCATTCGTTATACATTTTGTAGCGTACTGTATGCCGCTTTCTGATTGGCGTAAAAAACCTACTCGTACAAAGTCAGATCAATGACTGCTTTCTGGTATAGCACGATTTGCCGAGTATGTGTAAAAGCACATAAGCTCCACAAGTGTACATTAGGGTGATTCAAAATTGGAACTTTTTTGAATTTCGACTCTGAACGTTCGGATTCTTGACGATAAGAGAAAAGACAAGTTCCTTCTAAAATTTCAGCTTATTTGAACAAGATTTAGAGGTCGCTCAACGCTGTTGTTTGTTTTCCGGAAACTACAGATTTTAGATGCATCTTTATTAACAAATA
>NW_023458563.1:8595117-8600476 GCF_013731165.1 Rhagoletis pomonella
GCTCTCGCTTGTATACGTACACGCGACGCTTACGCTCTTTTAGCACCTGCTAACTCTCTGCCCATGCCTGATCTGGTGGGACGGCAGAAGTAGAAATGGCAACACTGGTGGTGAGTACCGACTTGATTGCGTGCATATTAGCTGTTTTGTAATTCACTTTTGCATTGTCAGCGTTCAGTTGGTCGCAAATTTTCAAAGGGGGGGTTGTTCTTGCGCAGATAATTTTTCGTTAGAAATTTGCTTGGAAAAAAGGACAATCATGCGCAAAACAACCTTTTTATATGACGGTTTTCTACCGACTGGGCCTAGTAGCAGCGCTCGGCTCTCTTATTTACGAACACATGCGCAAGCAAGATCGTTAACACCAGGGTTGCCACTGACGAAAAAAAATATTTACCATCGACTTGAAAAAAATCTACCAAATGTGGGAAATATCTACCAATAACTTTTTTATAATTATTTAAATAAAAACTATAGTTTTATTATTTTTTTATTTATTTCAATTAAAACTTTAGTTTTTTTATTTTTTATTTTTAGTTATGTTTTTAAGAACTTTTTATTTAACTAGTTATACGGTATTTGGGTCGTATTATTGGCATATTCTCTGTTTCCTTCAACCAAAAGCGGAAGTGATGAAACTAAAGGCAACAATGAAACTTTATTATTTGAAAAACTTCAACTCGAGTTATTATAGACAAATACAGTGACTCAAAAAAGTGATTTTTTTAATATTCGCAATATTTTTCGAGTAAAAATTTTTTGTTGCTTTAACTAAATCCATAAAAATCGAGGATTCAAACTATATACAACATATAGAAAAATTCCAAAAATTTTCGTCTAAATTTCGAATTTTTTACTCAGAATTTTTAGAACAATTTGAGGTATGGAGTTTTAAAGCAAATACTATTTGAGTATAGCCAAAAATGTGCTGCTTATAATTCTCATTGATTTTTTTAATTTTTTTCCATTGATAAAAAATGGCGTTGATTTAATTCTTGTTGCGAACAATCATGGTGCGTTATTACATACCTGTAAATTTTTTCTTTATATTTAAATAATCATTTAAAATATTTAGGCAATCAAAAGCTCCTCGGGATTCCAGTAAAATTAGTTTTGAATGGAGCGCGATATGTTCGGTTTATATCGATATACATTTCTACGTATGTAATTATATAAAAAGTATGCAAAGAAATTTTATTAATTATTTATTTAATTTTATATTTAAAGATAACTACGAAAAATAAATCGGGAACGGAAATTTCATCAAAAATCTACCAAAATGAGAAAAAATTTACCTTTTTACCAACCCAAATTTTTTCTACCAATTTTGGTAACAATTTACCAAAGTGGCAACCCTGGTTAACACGTTATTGTTCGCCAGTATGAATTATCACATACTAGTTTTTACGTATTTCAATTTAAACTTTATTGATTTATTAATAAAAAAAAATTGAATTGGTCGGCATTTCATGATGTTGAATTATTTTTAATAAATAGACTACAAATATAGTTAGAAATTGTTTCTACAAAAACAAAGAGGTGAATATAATAGCCTTTGGCAATATACATTGCATAAAATGGGTTAATACACGTACACGGCTATTGCTTAAGCTGGGATCACACGATTTGTACATTTGGCTAAAAATTTGTCAAATTCATAGACAAGTCATGTGAACGCTAAATTACATTTGTCATTTATCAGAAAAGCCAAATATTTGCCTTCTTGTGGCAAATGAAAAACAACCCTGGTGGCCAAATCGTGTGAACGCATTGCTGCTACATAAGCGAAATAAAAATTACGCAAATGATCAAATATCTGATTTGCCACTTGATGACAAATGCCTGTGACAAATATACAAATATTGTTGAGCGGTATTGCCATTTCGTGCTTGTGAACCTTTGTATTTTAAAATTTTGGTAAAATTTTAATATTTAATATAATATTCGTATCCGAAAAATATCAAGTTATTTGAAAACAATAATTTTAAAATATTTGCTCAAACTGAACATTTGAAAACATGTACATATACGTATTCGACAGTAGCTGAGTGTGCAGAGAGGCGACTATTTGTAACCTTCATGATGTCAGGTTCGGCAGACGAACATATTAAAAGTATAATTAATTTCTGAGTATAATTAACTATGAAAAAGCATATTTGAAGTTCAGAATGAAGTTTTCAGAAAACCAACCGGAAAAGTGCAATTTAACACAATAAAACTATGTTTGATGTCGAAAAATTGAATATTGAGAAAATTTACTATTTCACAGTTTATTTTATCCTCCCATTCTGCCTGTTGTTAGTGTTTAGTGTTGGACATTTTTTGTTCTTAAAATTAAGAAAATTATGTTGAGCAAAAATAAAACTACTCAAAAACGCGAATATGTGGTAGATTTCAGACCTTGTGTGGTAGTTGTGCTCAAAAAAGTGGCAGATCTACAACAATGTGGTAGAAGTCCGATCACTGAAAGGAATCTTACAGAGTATATCGATGGCTGAGTGGTTTGTACTTTAATCAAAACACATGAAATTCATGCACATACTTTCTTTCTCCTTTTGTAAAATCCCGTAGCTTTAATGTTCTAGTGCATATATGCGTTTGCAAAATCAGGACGAAGTGATTTTGTATGAAAATTCATGTTTACCCATGTATTTTAGTCAAATAAAAAATCTTAGAAGATATTAATCAATACTAGAGTTCCAGTTACTGTCGAAATTCGACAGTTTTTCTAGTTGAAGAAGCCTTGGAGAGGTTTTCTAACTTAACACGTAGCGATACTTATACGGTAAAATTAACTAACCGGAAAATCTTCTGCTACAACGTAACTAATTTTTATTTTATCTGAGAAGGTCTTTGGAGGACTTCGGCAGGACTTGGAATTGACCCGATACATTCAAGTTTGTCGATAAATTTCGATGATTTGATACATATCTTTTCATCACATTTTTCGAAAACTATCTAAACCTTGAAATTTCGATAAATCGATATATTTTGAAAATTCCATAAACTTTGCTTTGATGAACCAACCACTCTCAGTAGATCAATAATTATCGATAACTCTGTAAGTTGAAAGAACTCCATGCATTACGACTCCTCTATATATTTTGTTAAGTCTATAAATAATGATAATTCAATAAATATCGATAACTTGATACATTTCTTTAACTTGACAAATTTCGTTAATCCCACACGTTTTTATAGCTCGATAACTATCCGTAAATTTGGACAGCTAAGTTTCTGTGTCTATAAATTTCGACCACTCAGTAAACATTGATCAGTTTGAATAATTCGATACGTTGCGATAACTTAATAAGCATGAATAAATTTCGATAATTATAAACTTCGTAATTCGATAAATTTCAGTAACCTTTATGGCTGATTTTATTTCGATTCCTATCTTTTAACCTAATTCTTATTTATTTCTCATTGTCTCCATTTTCGCCTTTATCTCAATTTTCGTATTTATCTTCACTTTTGCCTTTTTTTTCTTCATCGTTATCACTTGTTTCTTCATCTTCATATTTATCTTTATTTCAAAGTTTAATTTCAAATACGAAGTAAAACAAAATGCGAAACAGCTTAAATTGAACAGGTTGCAAAAACAACCATACACAAATATCATGTGATATAATATGATGTGATGTCATTTAATGTTATCACATTCCATATTCCGATTATTGTATGGATAACCCTGTTGATAACTGTGCCGATAAAAATACCGATTACAATATCCATAAACATATAGAAAAATACAACGATTGCAAAATCGATTAATTCATCGATAAATATAACAATCATCAGTATCGATTATTGTACATATCTATAACAATATAAATCAATTATTTAATCGATTGTTATACCGATAACAATATCCATTATTGTATCGATAACAATATCGATTATTATATTGATTATTATATCGATTACAATAGCTGTTATTTAATTAATAACAGTATCGATAACAACATCGATTATTTTATCGATAGCAATGTTGATTATTATATCGATACAAATATCGGGTTTTATATCGATAACAATATCGATCTTCATATTTATCTTTATTTTCGCATATTACTCTTCACCTTTACCTTAAAGTGTTTAAATTTGCTTTGATCTTCGTTTTTGCCTGTACCTCTAGGCATCTTTGTTTTCGTTTTTATTCTCAAGCCGCTAAACCGCTGAGAACCATTTCCATGTGCATTATTCCCCTTGAATTTGACAATTTACTCCCAACCAACCAACTGCCGCTAAAGAAGTTTCACTTTATAAATTCAAGAAATTTTCTACCCTTTCAGTTACCCTAATTCATATATATCTGTCATTGTCTCCATTTTCGTCTTTATCTTCACTTTTGCCTTCTTTTTTTGACCTCATCGTTATCATTTATTTCTTCATCTTCATATTTATATTTACTTCAAAGCTTAATTTCAAGTGTGAAGTGAAACAACATGCGAAACATGTCAAATTGAACATGTTGCAGCAACATCTATACACAATTCGAAAATGTTTAAACGACGTAATTTTCAACCAATTGTGAAAGCATAAAAGCTCTGCTCATCTACGGAAAAATGCCTTTCCAGCGGTGTTCTTGGTTTTGAAATCGGTTCGGTAGAATCGCCAAACGAACAGAGACAAAATTTATGTTAGCGTATTAATATATAGATTCCCATATACTTAGTTAACGAAAGGAAATAAAGGCCGGTCCACATAGAATTTTCGCGTTGGCTTTGGCGTTGGCGTTGGCTTGACGAACGCACGTTAAAAAATGCTTGCTACAATGAACGCTTGGCAGCGAATGCTTTGACCACTAATTTAACATACTAACGACAGATAAATTTATATTTCATATCAATAATTGTATGAAAAAAGATATTTCTTGCCTAAATTTGATTAAAAATTTAAACTATTTCACATAATTTTATTTATTTGCAACAGCTGATTAACAACGCGCGAAAAAAGATGAGAGATGTCCATCTTTTTGTGTGCGTTAACTTAGGCGTTGCCGTCGATATGTAGACATGTCCATATATGTGGACCGGTCTTAACTTGCATTTTGATTATAGAAAACTAGAACAAATTGTATTAAATTTGTACACTATAATAGTTCTATTGGTATATAGGCTTACATTCCGCAAATGAAACTTATGCTTTCAAAACCTAAGTAGTAGTAAATATTTTCTTTTATTGAATAATTTCCGGAACGGAATGTTAATTCCAATACAACAATTTGGTAAATTTGAGTTACAAAATAGAAATAATAAAAAAAAAGAAAATACGACTATGACAATAAAAATGTCGTGAGACCGGAAAATATGCACGATGATTGTATATTTAATTTTAATGGAAAATACCCTGCAAT
>NW_023458563.1:8600576-8601721 GCF_013731165.1 Rhagoletis pomonella
GATCTAATTATAGTTCCGTTCCCTAACTCGCAAGAAGTTGCAAGAATTTACTAGAAAGCGTTCCCGTACTCGGTTCTCTGGCTTCTTTAGCCTTTTGACAGTTTTACAGGTTTTAACCTAGAAAAGTTGGGGAACGCATCTTATAATTTAACTTGAAGTTGATTAGGAAGGAACTAAAGGTCGCTATTATTTGTATATTTCCTTTGAGGAAAGCTAACTATATTTGTATAGCGATGACCGCGAAATAGTCAAGGGTGGTTACCTCTGCATTTGATGTAACTAACTACTTTCGGACATAAAATATCAATAGGAAAAACAAAATATTTTTTTTTTTTATTTTTGTTGTTTTGTTGTAATAAAAAGTATTACAACGCTTTTATCAACTTGCAATGTTGTGTGTACGACAACATTTTTAGCTATAAAACCTTTGCTTTGCAAAGTTGCTATAAAAAGGTCTAGTGCAGGTATGCCCAGCTCTTGAGCCCACCTGCGTAAACAGCTTTTGTGCTTTTACATATACACTAGGGTGATTCAAAATTGGAACTTTTTTGAATTTCGACTGAGAACGTTCGGATTCTTGAAGATAAGAGAAAAGACAAGTTTCTTCTAAAATTTCAGCTTATTTGAACAAGATTTAGAGGTCGCTCAACGCTGTTGTTTGTTTTCCGGAAACTACAGATTTTAGATGCATCTTTATTAACAAATAATTATATTTTCATCAAATCTTGTCGGGCTTCGGTGAAATTTCGTAGGTAGGTTCCAAAATATTAGCCTATTGGAACTCAGTTTATATAAGTTCGATATATTTGTTTTAAACACATTTATTAATTAGTTAGTAACTAAGTTTTGCCTTATAAAAAATTAATATTTGCATTATTATTTTTTTGTTCCTTAGCCACTGAGCGTATGCTTAATACTCCTAACATCACATTGTAATTCATATAATTAGTGGACCTCATCAATTAATATTATTAAACATCAAAAAACAAAAATCACCAGATAAATATCACTCATATGCCATGCTGAATCCAAGTATTTTTCTAGTCATTGCAAATATTTATAGTATAATAATAATATTTTGGCGCCAAGTGTTTGGCCAAGCTTCTCCAATTTGTGGTGTGTGTCTTGATGTTGTCACAAAAAGT
>NW_023458563.1:8604721-8612146 GCF_013731165.1 Rhagoletis pomonella
TGGTAATGTCACTGTAGGTACGCTAGCATAGGTTACTCCTCTTGATCTTCCAACGCCAAGTACTTTTGTTTGACAAATATAACACTCTATTGAATGGCAAGTAGGTTCTCTCCATATCATTGGTGTATCAAATTTTGTTTGTTGTCCTGATTCCCACTGAATCAATTCTACTCGACACGATGTACACAAAGTGTTCGGTGTCCATGGTTTTTCAGCATTTTTAGGCTCAATTCCAAAATACTTGGAGTATAAAGTTTTGATATGATCTGAGAACACTCGTCGTCGCCTTATGATAGTATATTGGCCACACATGAAACAGAACATATCTGGATCCTTATTACACTCAAATTCTCGCTTCCTTTTACTCATTTTATTTTTTTTAATAAATCACGGTTTTGAAATTAGACTTATGAACTGAACTATCTCCGGCGAGCCTTGAAGATGTTATGAAGTTTCAAAGCGCATTAACTCATATTTATACTCGGAACAAGAATAAAATTGAAAAAATCAAATCTTACCTAGACAGAAAGGTTCCTTTTTATAACAAGCCGGGAAAAGAAAATACTACCTGTTTTAGATGTAGGCTTTAGAAATTTTCTGTGTCTTATAATTTTGAAAATCTACCTGCATGCTTACCCATAACTGACGGAAATACATGTTTATAACTACATGCCACCAGCAGGTTTCGAACCCAACCACTCTTCCTTTCGATGCAACCACTCTACCTACTATAATACAATTCGAGTATTAAAAGTACTATTTGATTTATTTAAAGAAAAAGTGTTATCATTGTTATGGTGTTATTCGTTTATCCGGATAATATCTCACTTGCACTTTATACCTTTAATATATGTATGTATGTATAGGTACATACATTGAAGTTGCGCAACCTGGGTATTTTTATTTGATCGCTTATAACTTACGTAGTTTTGCATCGATTTTCTTCGATGATAGCTTATTTTTTTTGTAATACAACAGAGCTTAGGGAGAAAAAAAAATCTGCAAAAAAATAAAAGGTTTTTGAGATCCTTCCCCGCAAAGTACAATTTTTTTTTATATTTTTACAAAAAAAATTGAAAAAATCGGTAATGATTGTTCGTTATCTTTGAATCTACAGGGCCTAGCAAAAAGTGTTGCACAGTTTATAGAAAATTTTATTACCTTTTAAAAGCTTCAAACCGTTTTGGAATTGCTTAATTCGTTCTTGAGATATATATGATAAAGTGGACCCAATTTTTTTTTTTTTGCAAAAACGGTAAATTGCAAATATCTCAAAAACGGTACCATAGAATTAAAAATAACCTTGATTTTCGGAATCAGGGGGTGATTTTACATAAGAATTTCATAACGGCTTTTCTGGTAAAGACAAAAAGGTGAAATTTGTGGTCCAGTGTTATCGATAACATTTTGAATATTTAGCAGCAAATGCAGATATGCTTAAGAGCGAAAAACACCACACAAGCGGCTTGACAAACAAAGCGAAATATCCCTTTGCTTACAGCTATTTATGTTGTGCATGGGGGTGTTTGAACGTTTGACAAGCCGTTTGAGGGAAATGTGAACAAAAATCAAAATGTTTGGATTTTCTGGCCGCCAAATTGACGCTTGATCAAACCGCCTACGTTGTGTATGATAAAATCGCCTGATTCGCAACGGAATTTTTACCGAATGAGGACGCAAGAGAGAAAAATCGAAGAAAACCAAACCCTTTTACATTGTGAACCGGAAAAATTCTTTTCTTGAACGAGTCATGTTTGCATGGTGTATGGCGCTCTTTATAAAATTTCGGAAAGCTTTTTGTTAAAAAATTTGCAAGCGATTTAACACTTCTGTTGTGTAAAATATGGTTGCATTTGTTATCTGCAAATATATTGAGAGAAAACTCCTCAAAATAAAAATCCTCAAAAAATACTCAAGCGTACACGAAATTCCTCACGTTTTGAGGAATTACTCACAAAAAGGCAACACTGCTGCTAAGTCTCTTCCCATGCCTGGTCTATATCTATCTCGATTCGTTTTGGCTATGACAAACAACCGTTAAAGCTCAGCTAGTCTAGACTTAACATAATTTAACTTACCGTAAGAAATTATCAATGATTACTCAACACGTCGACTTAAGCCGGAAGCGAGAATATTTTGTTTTTGTATTTTCTTTTTCAGCTCTTTGGCAGTTTGCCGCCTAAATTACCACACCAAACAAAGTTCATGCAAATAAATATGTTTGCGGTCATTTATTTTTATATATTACAAAAACGAAAATCTGGCAAGCCTGATTCTCTTAACAATAATAATAGATTGGCGCTTACACATATGTTAGTGTTTGGCCGAGCTTCTCCTCCGATTTGTGGCGTGCGCCTTGATGTTGTCACACAGAGCGGAGGGACCTACAGTTTTACGCCGACTCCGAACGGCGATTGTATTTTTATGAGAAGCTGTTTTTCATGGCAGAAATACACTCGGAGGTTTGCCATTGCCTGCCGAGGGACGACCGCTGTTAAGAAAAAACCTTTTTTCTATATTTTTTGCGATGTTGCTTGACCAGGGTTTGAACCCAGGCGTTGCGGAGTGGAAGCGCGCACTGCTTACCACTACACCACAGCGGCCTGATTCTCTTACCACTCTCAATTTCCGGGTTCTTAAGTTTCTTACGGTAAGTTAAGTTTTAACTAACCGCCAACACAATTTCTCATATAACAGGTTGGCCAAAATATTGAGTTAAGTTAAGTTACGGAAATTAAGTCTAGACTAACTGAGATTTTATGTTAACAAAGTTATAATACCCTTGTGCCTAAGTGATCTCGGGTATAAAACATAGTGTAACCAGGCCATGAAATTTCCTGCAGGGTAAATAGTATGCACGTATGGATGAGTACATGAATGCGAAAGCTTTAAGCGTAATACGGCATTTCCACGTTCGTAATTCGCTCTCCCATTCGTCATTCGCCTTGCCAATTACCTTCCGAATTACGTAATTCACCATACAAAATTTTGAGAGCGAATTACCTCCTTTGTAGGCAATTCAGATCGAATTACCATGCGAATGACGAACGAATCGGTGCCTTCTCTAATATTTATCGGAAATATATCGAAGTTTTCACCGGCCTGGTCCCAATTGCTGGCACTTTTTCTAGTTATAGAATAATATTAATAAACTATTCTCTATATAAATTAAAATTGTTGATGATAACTTAAATTTTAGCTCTATCTTCGATATTTGCAGTACACAAAAATAATAATAAATAGCGCAGAACAAGAACAACAACTAGAGCTGCCAAACGAATTACTAATGTGTGTCGTGGAGACAGGGTAATTCACGAATTACTTAGGGAATTACTTAGAGAGCGAATTACGAAGCGTGGAAACATCGTATAAGCTGTCTGGTTTATGTCCAGATAAATTTCCCTAAAGCTTTCGGGTTATAGTTTATCGTGAGAATGAACGCGTATATGTATATTAAAATAGCGGCACCGCTTGCCTCGCAGTCAGCATAACTGCCACGGTTGCCACATTTGGTTACTTGTGACCAAAATAGGTAACTTTTTGAGTGCTTGGTAACGTGTATAAAATCAGCGTGTGTGTGTAGCAGCGACCACAAAAATAACTAACCACACATCGAAGAAAAGTATCGCTGGGCAGTCTACTCGTTAATTTATCACTGAGTGGGGCGCCTGTCAAACGTTCAATATTTATGGTGATATTTGGATTTCAAAGTGAGGGATCGCGCGGAAATGCTACACATTCAATATTTATGGCGTCAGTATTTACACGTTTTCGTGTTAAGGGGTTTAAAGTCCAATAGATGAAGCCTGGAAATCGTATCTTAATGTTATTTTATTGAAAATCATCTATACTTTTTATGATGCGTATGGTGATACCACATCTGATTTGTTGGAAATGCAACGTGAAATGCCGAGCTGTGAAGTGATATCAGAGTGAAAATCTCAAGTGGACCACCCAGAATTGGATGGTCAAGAATTATTTATTTTTCTCTGTAAAGACAAAATACATGCATAAATACATACATACGTACATATATAAATATGCATGTTATGTATGTACATATTTATGTAAATATACAACTTTAAAAAATATTGTACTAAATAATCTATGCTTCTGTTTATAAATAAAATGTATTTTATTTACGTTCTCTGGTTGAACCACGCTCGCTGCGAGTCCGCGCGGCACGCGGCATGAAGGCAAAAGCACCCGTGGCAGGAGCTAAAAAAATTAATAACGAGCGACTCCGTGCAAGTTTCCGTGTTTTTTTTTTCCTTTTAAGTAATGTATTATAGAATAAGGACTGATATTCAATGTAAACGATTAAAAAATCTGATCGATAAGTAATAAATATTATTATTGTTTATAAAAATTAAAAAAAAAATTAAAAATTTGATACATAATAATGATTATTTGAAAAATTTATACAATCAGGCTAAAGCGTGTCTAATTAAATATTATCGTGGAAAAAATCAGCAAGATACATGCTATGAATCAGTGGATAATAAATAATTACTGAATTCATAAAGAAAAAGTTAATAACAATAACTCTTGTAAAAATTCGAATTTTACAAAATTGTTCAAATTATATTTTTTTTATGGTTGTAAACCGAATAAAGTGATTTGTTCGAAAAAATCTTCACCATCCAATTTTGGGTGGCCCACTTTAGAGATTTTCACTCATCACGAAATATGCCACACATTCAATACTTATTGACAGATCTTTGATCCATATATGAGGCGATTTACGTCAAATGTCCCAAGCGCGCTGAGCGGTGCAAAACAAGCTATTTTTCGACTACTAGGAATTAGACAGAAAATGGGAAAAATAATTCGAAAACTATGATTTCTATAGACTTTTGTACGGGCTATCCGATGGTACTATGCGTTTTACAAAATTGTCCCATTTTCATGGTGAAAATTCTGAACGAAGATTTATTTGTAATTTTTCTCAATTATGGTAATTTTTAACATTGCTTTTAGTCAATCGAAAGATCAGGTCTTTTTACATACAAACCATAAACCATGATAAAAAGGAGGCTTTTTTGTTTCACCGGGTTATAAAGCGTTTTAGAATGCGCTAAACAAGTTCCGGCGCACATAGGGGTATTTGGCCAATTTAGGCGGCCAAAATTATTTTTATAAAAATTTTAACTCAAAATGTTTAGAAAAGACGTGTTACGATGTTTAAATCTGTAAATGTTTAAAATCAAGTAAAAATATATGTGGAGGACGTACAATTATTCCTCCAAAGCAACGAAAATAAAGTTGGTTAAAGTTCGACACCGATAGACTCTATGTTGCCGTGGTCCGATTGTAGAAACAATACGTGTTCGTCTCGGCGGTGTCTATATATATATATATATACATGCAAAGAGTTGCCACCTGGTAAAAACTTAAATATAGTTAAGTTAACTGAATTACTACAATATGGGTATAAATTGAAATGGTTTTAAAAGGCTTCATTTCTAAACAACATGTGGCGGGTTACCACCTCTTTAAAAATAAAATTCAACTTCAACTAAGGGAATAACAGACAAATTATTTTTTTTATTGTTAAAATGCGTATGGACTTCCTTGAGATATAAGTTACAAATAAAATGATGGAAATAACCAATTTTATCTTGTAATGAAATGGATAATAAATGTGTAATTAAATTCTAAAACAAAATTTGTATAAAAATCTTTTTTAGGATGATGATGAGTGCCAAGATTCTTCATCGGACCCTTGTTCCTCTTCTGAAGACTCTCCAGACTTCGTGTCATCCTTAGTTGGTTCAGCTGGAAGCAACATATCAATTGCTTCCTTTGAAAAGGGTTTGGATGCTTTTTTTGGCTTTGTTCTGAATCTACTAATGAGTGGATCAGAGCTTAGGAGTAACCTGTTCAACACATCACGGTTACACGTTTCTCTCGAAAATTTCCTTGCAAAGTTCTGCCGGTACAGTTTGAAATGTTTATTTCTAGCCCAGCAGCTTCTTCAGAGAGGAGACCGACAATGCTTTTTCCATAACGGTTGCTCCGTGTACAAGAATTTTATGTAGGGTTGGAGTCATAGGTTGCCATGGATAAAGATCAATATAATGTCTTGCTGTTTCAATCGTATAGTCTGCAAAGTTTTTTAAATCAATCTTGTGCCCACTTGAGATGACTTCTAAAATTACTTTAAGTCGGTAAATGAGGTCAAAATCAATTCCCGTTATTTCAGCTGCTACTTGAGGGTTGGCATTTTTTGACCAGAAGTGTGCAATGTGGTGAGAGCTGCGTGCACCAATACCTCTTTATCTACCGTGCTTCGAATGTCTTTGGTATTTCTGCGTTTACTTCTCTCTGAGGAGTCTAGAAACGCTTTTTGTGGCCGACTAGATCGCGGCTGTTGCATACATTTGGGAATTGAAAAAGTTCCTTGTAGCCACGCTACGTTACTTTTCAAAAAAACTTCTTCTTTTTCACGGGCTTTTATCCACCTTGGTATAAACTGTGCTTTTAGTTGTGAAAATTTGTGCTTTATATCTCTCATTTGTTCATCGGAGAAGGTGTCAGATGATAATATATAATATATCATTTTGAACTTCTTTTTGGTTGTTTGTGTTTCCGACAGGGTAGGAGTATGATGTATTGTGGAACGATTTTCCGCCATCCCTTGTCAAATTTGGTTTGGAGACAAACCGATTTCGGCGTTGTGCCATCTTCAGTGTCATTTTTCGTTCTCCCTACTCCCGGCTTAAATAAGGAATTAATAAGTTTTAGCTCTCCGTGTGTTGAATTATCTCAAGCTGCATCTTCCTCAGGTGTCACTACAAGGGCTGCAGCAAAAACGACAGCTGTGTCTGAACCTACATCTCAAAGTGGACCTTCTCCGTTACGCAAAGAATTAATCGTAGTTCCTGCGAATAAATCTGTGTTTGTTTCGCGCTTTTCTAGTGAAACTTTGGTAGAAGACGTTAAGTCTTATATAACATCAAAGCTTAACCCCCGGTACATAGCTATTAGAAAATTTAATTTTTCATACGAAAGAAGCATATCTTCCTTCAAAATTGATATTTCCGCCGACCATTTTCAAAACATTGTTGATGGTTAATTCTGGCCCAATGATGCTTTAGTTCGAGAGTTTGAGTTTAAACTCCGAGCTCGAAATGAAAATACTGTTCAAATTCCCTCCTCAGGATCAAAAAACTTAGAAGTAATTTTTTCTTCAATATTTGTAACCAAAACATTAGAGGTCTAAATACAAAATTAACAGAGCTGTACTTAAAGTCTTTTGATTTAAATTATGAAATTTTGGTTTTTACTGAAACTTGGCTAAAACCGAATGTGTTTAATAGTGAAATATTGTGTAGTAAGTATGAAATATTTAGAAATGATCGCTTATATAGAAAAGGCGAGGGTGTTTTAATAGCTGTTCAGACCGACTTTTCCTCTGAAAAA
>NW_023458563.1:8612246-8623632 GCF_013731165.1 Rhagoletis pomonella
ATGTACTTAACCAATTTCTTAACGAACTTTCCGATCTTGGTCTATATCAGATTAATTCAGTTATCAACAACTTAGGTAAATGTCTTGATTTAGCGTTTATTGATGATACTGCTAAATGCACTATAATACGCGACGATCCTTTAGCATATCTATAGACCCTGGGTGGGTAATACCACTTGAGTTGTCCTTGGCACCATCCTGTGAGCTTAAAATAGCTATGTCTGAAATAATGTGGCCTTAGTACGATGGGGATGTTGAGAACAGTGCCTTACACTTTAGTAAAATCTTGAATAATATATTCAGTAAACTCATTCCCCTTGTTAAAGAAAATACCGGACCTCGTACCTCGTTGTGGTTTAACTCAGAGCTAAAGCATTTAAAAAATAAAAAAACTAAATCATTTTAACTTTATAAAAAAATCAGGCTTGTCTTCTCACTACGCGGCGTCCTCTATCCTTCGTCATAAATACAATGCCTTAAACAGAAAATGTTACAGGAATTACATTAATAAAACTCGCATTAACATCGTTTCTAATCCCATGTCATTTTCTCATTTTATTAACTCAAAACGTAAAATAAATGGGTTTCCCTCAACACTGAAATTATTATTATTATTTTGAATCGAACTATTCTGTCGAGCCAAATGAAAAAAAATTCTAGCTATCCTTTTCCACTCCCACAGTTTGACCACATCCGTATTCTTTCAATCTCCGCTGACAATGTTCTCCTTCATTTGAATAGTTTAAAAAATTTTTTTCTAAGGGGCCCGGATGGTATTCCCTCCTGTGTCCTAATAAGTCGTGCTGATTATCTATATAAGCCATTAACAAACACCTTCAATGCTTCTCTAAAGCAAGGAGTTTTCCCCTCTTTGTGGAAGGAGTCGTATATCTTGCCGCTTTATAAAAATGGAAGCAGGTCGAATATTGCGAATTATAGGGGAATCGCTAAGCTGTGTGCCATTCCTAACTTATTTGAAGAAATCGTTACGGAAGAACTATCTTATTCCATAGCACCCGTTATCGATGTATCACAACACGGCTTTTGTAAAGGTAAATCAACTGTATCAAACCTTCTTGAATTCACTACAAATGTGAACAATGTTTTCAAAAGTAATTATCAAACTGACGTCATTTACACTGATTTCAGCAAGGCTTTTGATAAAGTATCTCATTCAACTCTAATATATAAACTTGATAAAATTGGTTTCCCTCCAATCCTGCTGCGCTGGCTTTCTTCTTATTTCATTGGCAGGAAACATAGGGTTAAAATGTTCATCTCGTGTAATTCATGTGACGTCAGATGTACCTTAAGGTACACCTTGATCCCCTTCTGTTTATTTTATTCAACAACGATCTACGCAGACGACGTTAAGTTATTTAAGTTCATTGGTGCCCCAGGAGACAGGAAACAATTACAGCTGGACCTTAGTAATGTGTTTAAATGGTGCGAAATAAATTCTATGTCACTGAACTTGAAAAAGTGTCAATTTATGTGTTTCTCTAGAAACCCCTTTCAATCATATAGCTACCGCATTTGTGAACATAGTATTGATCAGGTAACTAATTTCATCGATCTAGGCGTATCCATGGATCTTAGCTTGAATTCAAGTCCCATGTAAACTCTTGTGTTAATAGAGCCAAGGGCGTCTTGGCTTTCATCAAACGATGGGCTAAAGAATTCAGAGATCCTTATGTCACTAAAGCTTTCTTCACCTCTTTAGTCAGGCCGATCTTAGAATACGGATCTGTCGTATGGAACCCTAGATATCAAACGCACTCTGACAGATTCGAGTCGGTACAGAAACAATTCTTATTATTCGCATTAAATAATTTGAATTGGGATTCGACATTAAATCTCCCACCGTACAAAAGCCGTTTGAAGCTCATAAATTTGCCAACGCTGCACAGCCGTAGAGAGATGCTCGGGGTTTTGTTCATGATTAAGATCTTGAACGGGATGGTCAATAGTCCCTTTCAACTGAACCAGATCAGGTTTTGTATTCCTTCTAGACATTACAAGCCCATTAAGCTAACTACTTGTAGAACAAAATTTTGAAATGCATGATGCTTTTCGTTGCCTGTGCCAGGACTTTAATAAGCGTTACGACTATTTTGACACCTCCGACTCACATTTTACCATTAAGAAAACCTTACTTGAGATTTTGAATAAATAACATGTAAACCCTTACATTGCACCTTATCGTTTAGCTGGTGAACTGTATTTGTGTTCAGTTTATGAGGTAAACGTAAACGTGAATCACTTTTTTGTAACTAAATAAATTAATATCTTTAACCGGGAACGATAAATTACACAATATCTATGACTGCTTAGTACAATTGTAATCGGCTTCGTATATTTTCGCGACCGCGTAAGACAATACGAGCATGGATCGGAAACTCGGCCTTTCCGACCATGATCAACAGCTTGTCCACAACGCGGAGCGGAAACTAGAGCTTTCCGCCTGCCACAGACTCAAAGTAATGACTTCGGGAACATGGATCGGAAACCCGGCCTTACCGACCTTGATCAACAGCCTGTCCGCAGCGCGGAGCGGAAACTAGGTCTTTCTAGGCACATAAAAATAGACTGAAGGCTAGGCCTCGCCAGCTACCAAACCTGCTATTTTATGTTGTTATTATTATTATTGTTATTATTATTATTATAAATTACTATGTATCTAAATTTTCTATTCTCATTTGTCTGTAAGAAAACATTTTTTCTGTAGACCAAATAAATAAATTATATCAAGCCTTGAGCGCCAGGGTATCTTAGCTGACATTTCAAAAAAAGTTGAGGTCCACCTTAAAATGCATTACCAGATTCGAAACAGTAATAGCCCGAGTCTCTAGTGGTGGCAAACTATCGATAGTCGCGACTATCTAGATCTTTCTTTCTCATATTACTAAACATTTTTTGTAGATAGGCTCCTCCGGCCCTGATGGCCTCATATGTAAAATGAATTGGTTTAGTTTTCTTTTAATAGTCTTATTGTACGCATTGGTTATTTATGGCAAAAAACGAGCTTTGTTTTTACAGTTTATTATATAATAAAACGTTGTTTTCTACTTGGTAAATTTTAGGTAACTTTTTTTGGTCAGAAAATTGTTTGTCGTGTGGCAACCGTGATTACTGCACACAAAAGTGTTGATCGTTGCATGACAACCATATAAAGAGATCTCTTGTAGAAGATTTCTTTGCACTTAACAAATTTCCCTCAGTCTATAAGAAATTTTTGATTCTTTGGTTAACATTTTTGTGTTAAATTATGTACAATAATTAGTAATATTTTCAAAAGATTTCATCAAATTTATAATATACGAAAAATAATATTATTGCGAATTAAAATCGCTCCTTTAATATCTAGCGCTTGGGCTACTTAAGTGCGGTTGGATACTTCAGTTTAATGCACATCTCAAAATTTATTAAACTTCTTAAATATAAAATACTAGAAGACCCGGCGAACTTCGTCCCGCCCAAAATTTTTATATATTTTATTGAAACTTTTTGGTCCAACATTTTCACCAACAATTCACGTTTACGATTTTCATTCGCACACTTATCTGCTAAGATTAAGGTTTGGTGGTCATTTGCCGCTTTAAATAACCTTAGGAAAGTGTTATATCCGTTCTTGAAATTCTCCAGTTGTGCGGCATTTCATAGCACGGTTATTCGCAAAGCGAAATAAATTTTTTCCTCTTCACTCCCTGGCAGCAACAATGACCCGGTTCTATAGTGAATGTAGAAGCTTTACAGAATAGTAGGTGGCAATTTCAAAATGGGTGCGAATCATCGTTCTACAGAAATGCAATGTACATATACTTATTTTGGACGAAATACGTTAAAAGTTTGAACGCATAATAATATTGGAAAATCACATCCATTGGGCCAATTGCAGGAGCGTTCGATATACTCAATGGTGCAACAGGTCGATTTAATCTGACCTTCACGGGCCCTTTTCTCACTTGGCTATTTTTAGTAATAGCTCGACTTCAGCACCACTTGGCACGTTTTTGCAATAGTATTGCATACATATTTAAAACATTAGCCAAATCGGATCATAAATAAGATTTTTAGTAATAACTCAACTACAGCGCCAACTGTCGGATTAAATTGTGAAACTAAACCATCCAGAGACCCACTCAAATACACAAAAAGTTTTGTTAAAATCCGTACAACCATTTAGGAGGATTTTACTCCCAAACACACCTACAGAAGAATAAAAAAATTCATTCAAAGATAGCTAAAGGTCAGTACGTTTGTAGGCCTCACACCCCTTTTCAAATAGCCCAAATTTTCTCCATGAGTATTGGCTTGAATTCAACTATATACATATCTCCATAAGAAGTTCCAGTACTGTAACATGAATACTTTCAGAGATATGCAGTATAAAAATTCGATTTATATGGGAGGTGCCACGCCCCCCTTTCCAACAGCTGCTCTCTTTCTTCATGAGTATGCGATTGATTTCCTATATCTCCATACCAAGTTCCAGAACTCTACCATGAACACCTCCAAAGATAGGCAGTAGAGGTGTTCTTATTTGTTCGGGAAAAATTAAAATCCTTATTTTGAGGAGTGCCGGCCTGATTATTTTTCCTTTTGGTATAAAAAACCTATTAGGCAGTATGAAAAATTCGGTTTGTATGGGAGATGTCACACCCCTTTTTACAATAGCTAAAATTTTTCTCCAAGGGTATGCGATTGATTTCGTATATCTCCATACCAATTTCCAAAACTCTACCATGCACACTTTCAGAGATATGTAGCATGAGAAATTCGGTTTGTATGGGAAGTGCCACGCCCCCTTTACATATAGATTTTTTTCAGCCTAAAACCATCCTTGGGACACGTGCGGCAGGTGGCAGTTTCAAAAAAATCAGTTCAGGCGCTCTCGAGCCTTGCGAAAACTAACAAACGGCTTTCTAATTATATATTAGTTGAGATATATTATATAATATAATTATATTTTGACAGTATCCGCTGTTTCTGATTGGTGCAAAAAAATCTTGCCTAGTGACGAATTCGCACCTTGATATGGTCATTACGTAAAGCTATTTATATTCGAAATTGCATGAAAATTGGAAAACAGGAATCTATAAGCTTATCCAGGCAAAAAGCTACCTACGTACCGAATTTTAGGCAAATCGGACCATAAATAAGATTACTTCGAACAGATCGGTCTCTGGTCCACTTCTCGGACAAAGTGGATCATATATGCTAAAAAGCTACCTACGTACCGAATTTTAAGCAAATCGGACCGTAAGTTCGATTTTTTCGAATAGATCAGTCCCTGGTCCACTTCTCGGAAAAATGGACCACATATCCTAATATATGCTAAAAAACTACTTACGTACCGAATTTTAAGCAAATCGGACCATAAATGCGATTTTTTGGAATAGATCGGTCCCTGGTCCACTTCTCCAAAAAAATTGATCATATATGCTAATGCATGCTAAAAAGCTACCTGCGCACCAAATTTTAAGCAAATCGGACCGTAAATTCGATTTTTTCGAATAGATCGGTCCCTGGACCACTTCCCGGAAAAAATGGGTCATGTATGCTAATATATGCTAAAAAGCTACTTGCGTACTAAATTTTAAGCAAATCAAACCATAATAAGATTTTTTCGAATAGACCGGTCCCTGGTCCACCTACCCGAAAAAAAAGTAAAATTTTTTTTACCCTAAAACATGGTGGTTACCGAAAGCTATTTGTATACAAACTTTCATGAAAATCGGACCAGCCGTTCGCGAGATTACCTGTTACAAAAAAAGGGACTTCTCTTTATGTAATTAGTATAGATTTCATCTGTTACAGTGATCTTTTGTATCCTCCAAAAATGTAGAAGGGCAATTATGACTGCTTTAAAATTTATAATTTACCGCTAACCTCTGCATTGTACCTACATATGTACATACATGTACATGGGTGGATTCTGATACGACTTACTATTTGTGCGAGTACTTAATATACACTGTGTATGTACTAGAGCTCTCGATTTTGTTCGCACATTTTCAAACAGGCCGGGTATATGAGCAGCGAGTACTCGCACACTTGTTCAATGCTCATTACTCGAAAATTTTCGAGCATGAGCTCGAGCAATTCGAGTTTTTTCGAGTAATTTGAGCAATGTTTTTTTTATTATATTGACATTTTTGGTAGCAACTTTTTAAATTTTTCAAATTTTTGATATACTAGCAGACCCGGCGAACTTCGTCCCGCCCAAAATTTTTATATATTTTATTGAAACTTTTTGGTCCAACATTTTCATTAACAATTCACGTTTACGATTTTCATTGGCACATTTGTTTGCTAAGATTAAGGTTTGGTGGTCATTTGCCGCTTTAAATAACCTTAGGAAAGTGTTATATCCGTTCTTGAAATTCCCCAGTTGTGCGGCATTTCATAGCACGGTTATTCGCAAAGCGAAATAAATTTTTTCCTCTTCACTCCCTGGCGGCATCAATGACCCGGTTCTATAGTGAATGTCCTAGAAGCTTTACAGTATAGTAGGTGGCAATTTCAAAATGGGTGCGAATCATTGTTCAACAGAAATGCAATATACATATACTTATTTCAGACGAAATACCTTAAAAGTTTGAACACATAATAATATTGGAAAATCACATCCATTGGGCCAATTGCAACGCAGGAGCGTTCGATATACTCAATGGTGCAACAGGTCGATTTAATCTGACCTTCACGGCCCCTTTTCTCACTTGGCTATATTTAGTAATATCTCGACTTCAGCACCACTTGGCAGCACGATTTTGCAATCTTCATGAGTATGCGATTGATTTCGTATACCTCCATACCAAGTTCCAGAACTCTACCATGAACACTTCCAAAGATAGGCAGTATGAAAAATTCGGTTTGTATGGAAGATGCCACGCCCCTTTTCCAATAGTTCCAATTTTTCTCCAAGAGTATGCGATTTATTTCGTACATCTCCATACAAAATTCTAGAACTCTACCAAAAAATTTCCAGAAATAAGCAGTATGAAAAATTCGGTTTGTATAGGAGATGTCACACCCATTTTTACAATAGCTAAAATTTTTCTCCAATGGTATGCGATTGATTTCGTATATCTTCATACCAATTTCCAAAACTCTACCATGCACACTTTCAGAGATATGTAGCATGAGAAATTCGGTTTGTATGGGAAGTGTCACGCCCCCTTTACATATAGATTATTTTCAAGCCTAAAACCATCCTTGGGTCACGTGCGGCAGGTGGCAGTTTCAAAAAAATCGGTTCAGCCGCTCTCGAGCCTTGCGAAAACTAACAAACGGCTTTCTAAATATATATTAGTTGAGATATATTATATATTTTAATTATATTTTGACAGTATCCGTTGTTTCTGATTGGCGCAAAAAAATCTTACCTAGTGACGAATTCGCCCCTTGATATGGTCGTTACTTAAAGCTATTTATATTCGAAATTGCATGAAAATTGGAAAACAGGAATCTATAAGATTATCCAGGCAAAAAGCTACCTACGTACCGACTTTTAAGCAAATCGGACCATAAATACGATTTCTTCGAACAGATCGGTCCCTGGTCCACTTCTCGGACAAAATGGATCACATATGTTAATATATGATAAAAAGCTATGTACGTACCGAATTTTAAGCAAATCGGACCGTAAATCCGATTTTTTCGAATAGATCAGTTACTGATCCACTTCTCGGAAAAAATGGACCATATGTCCTAATATATGATAAAAAAACTACTTACGTACCGAATTTTAAGCAAATCGGACCGTAAAAACGATTTTTTCGAATAGATCAGTCCCTGATCCACTTCTCGGAAAAAATGGACCATATGTCCTAATATATGCTAAAAAACTACTTACGTACTAAATTTTAAGCAAATCGGACTATAATAAGATTTTTTGGAATAGACCGGTCCCTGGTCCACTTACCCGAAATAAAGTAAAATTTTTTTAGCCTAAAACATGGTGGTTACTGAAAGCTATTTGCATACAAAATTTCATGAAAATCGGACCAGCCGTTCGCGAGATTACCTGTTACAAAAAAAAGGGACCTCTCTTTATATAATTAGTATAGATAATGCAAAGATTGTTACATTGGTATTTAATAATATAATTTATTTAACATGAATTAGAAAGCAGCTGCTGACAAATACAACTTACAAATTTTCTTTTGTTTATGAAATTGTTCAAAAACTCGAAAATTTTGGAACAAAGATTTGAGCAGTTGAGCAATGAACGAGTTTCGAGCGAGTATCGAGCTACTCGCATTGCTCGATACCCGGGTATCTAGAGCTCTAGTATGTACATACATATTTTGAATTTTATATTCATGATGTGGGGTTTGAAAAAGATTCATAACAACTTCTTCCAATATATTATAGGTATCTATTATTCGTGCATTATGGACTTCTAATGTTTAAATTTACTAAAGTTATTTGCATGTCAAAAACTTGGTTCCAGCAACCTATCATTTTGAACACAAAATTATAATATACAGCAAAAATTAGTTAGAAATACCATAAAGTCACGTACTAAGCAGGCAAAAAGCAACTCGTCGTTTAAAGTACAAAACCGCATATCAACAAAATGCAAAACCGCGTATCAAGCTAATGCAAAACCGCGTATGGGAGGTTGCATCAATTATTTTATAGAGAGTGAAAACAATCATATTTCAAAATGGTTCTCCATTTTATAAAGCAATCGCATTTCTGGCTAATATATTTCAGGACGAATGGATAAGGAAAAATAGTAATATTTCAATACATTTTTTTGAAATCCTTTGCGTGTACCTACTTCTTTTTCTCAACTAAAATTTTCTAATTTCTATAGTGTATACAACTGGTTTATCTTACTTTGGCATAGGACTTTTCTTTTAGGGAAATTCTAATTTAATGCTAAAGAGGAACAATTCAAAAGAATGACACCTTTTTTGGCAATTTTATTTTATATGGCCCTGAGAACAATCAGTTTGTTTTTAACATTTTAGGGCCAGTTTCGAGCAAACGGACGTAAGTACGAAATGCTCTGACAGAAGTGAATCAGTCAAAGAAAAACAGCTAAATATGCATAGGTACATACATATACATATTTTTTAGTTAAAATTTGATAGCCTTATTTCAAAAAAAATAAAGTAGCTTTACAAGAGGTTTATAAATTGAAAAATTTATGAAAACGCCAATTTATAAGCTTTGAATCAGTTTTCGCAAAATCGCCCGGAAAAAACTGTCCGGACGAGAAACCCGCGAACCAAGAAAAAAACACAAAATGGGCACTTTCGGGTAACCGACGTCCGCGGGCGAGCAAAAAAACAAACCTAATCCATAAATATTAGGGATGTTTCGAATGTCATATTTTTCACATTCGCGAATGCGAATGCGAATTTTCGGAATGCTAATGTGCGAATGCGAATGTTAGGAAAAACAATAAAAGCTATAATCGACTTAAGCCATCGTTTTTATTACTTAAAAATTTTGTAAATTATTAGAACATTGAACGAGTGCTTACCCTAACAGTGTTTTAATCTAGTAGTCAAAGTTCAAAAAGGGCATATCATATTTCAAAAAAACTAATTTTGCTGCCTTTTCTCCCATGAGGCAATTTCTTAT
Organism: Rhagoletis pomonella; assembly: GCF_013731165.1. Taxonomy (NCBI): domain Eukaryota; kingdom Metazoa; phylum Arthropoda; class Insecta; order Diptera; family Tephritidae; genus Rhagoletis; species Rhagoletis pomonella. The sequence continues at coordinate 8,621,850 of NW_023458563.1, forward strand.
ATAAGGCCGGCTACACTGAACAATTGCTCACTTGGACAGGGCTGCCAACTATCTTTAGCTATGATGATGATGAAAAAGTGCCAAAATGTGCCAAATAGAAAAATATAAATGCCAAAAAAGGTGCTATTCTTTTTAATCATTCCCATTTAGCAATAAAATAAGAACCACATTTCCAAAACAAAAGTGCAATGATAAAATAAGATAAACCAGTTGAATAGTCTTTATAATTTAGAAAATTTTAGTTGAGAAAAAGAAGTAACGCAAAGGATTTCAAAAAATGTATTGAAATGTTATTTTTTTTTTGCAAAAGCGCCATTTGGGCACTTTGTGCCGAATTCAAAAATTAAGTGCCATTTGAAGTAAAATAGGGTAAAAAATGGCACGGTTTGGGCCAAGTTGGCAGCCATGCACTTTGGTCGCTGGCGGGTGGAGCGCTCAAATATTTGCGGGCCAGATTTGTCAATCTGTCGTATTTTAGTTTCGTTTTCCACCAATCGAAAGGATTTTCACCGATATGAGCTCGTTTTTCTTTAAGATAGGCCTTCAATTGAGCTTTAATTTCACATTTTTTAATGTCTCCAGATTCTTCATCCCAGCCTTTGCTTTCTCTGGAGGAATCTAAAATTATTTCTAGGTTGCTTATAAGACTTTTAGCAGTACTTGTTGAAGGCCCATCAATTTGCTTGATATACTACTTAACCGTTTATTGCCTGAAGCTAAAATCCGCTTGTTGTCCCCACCCTGATTAGACAGACTTACAGCCATTTCAACAATATCACAGTGGACTCTCTGTCCATGTACACATTCGCATTCGCAAAACATTCGTATCATTTGATGCGAATGTGTACAATAATGCGAATCATTCGCATAACCAATACGAATGCAAATATTCGCAACATCCCTGATACATATGCATTAGCTGACGACTCGCCCACAAGCGCTACGCGCAAACGTACCGCCGCACATGCGAATCATTCGCGAGGTGAGCGTTGTGCGATCGGCATTCATACGTTTGAACAAACAACGCGCATAATTTATATAAACGCTGTGCGGTAAGCATATATGTACATATATACATACGACAAGCACTGCCAACAATATAAATTACGTGCGTCAATTCTTGTAATAGTTATCGTTGTAAAAAAAATTATACATATAACATTAGTGAAATATGTGGCACATGCTTCCTGTCTCGGCGAAAACCCAAAATTACCAGCGCCTATAGTGAAATGAGAGATTCTAAAAAAACCATTAAATGGGAAACTCTTACGCAGTAGATGTGTGAAATGATTAAGTGATATGATAAAGTATTGTGGGCCGTTTTCTCATCTAACCTTTAGATTATCGGCCACTTTATCGTCTCGATATACGAGTTTTCGTTTTCTCATCAGCGCATTAATTTCTCGAATCGATAAATTGTTGCTCACCCGATGCAACCTTTAAAATTTGTACCCAACTTTAAATTTTGGTTTGGTGTTGGTTCATGAGTCAGATATATTCGATATTTCAACCAAGGTTTTGGTAGTAGTGAGGTAGTGAGGTTTCACTCTACGGAATAATAAATTTATTTTTACCGGTAAAATAAGAAAACGAAAACACTCTAAAGTGAGGTACAATTTATCTGCCCTATTAGTAAAGCCACCTTTACTGCTTACATTAGAAAACGGCCCTGTGAAGTACAAGAAAACGAAATGTTTCGAAGAGGTATCTGAGCTGCACTGATGTGTAAGGGTAAGGCGGATGTCCAATAGAGCACCTTAATTGAAAAAGATCAATCATTTTT
>NW_023458563.1:8623732-8624174 GCF_013731165.1 Rhagoletis pomonella
TTTAAGTTTTAAATTTTGATGTAAACTTGTGGAATTAATGTGGCTGTTAACACTTGCCTGGTTATCAGATTATCTGGTTATGTGGATATATTTTTATTCAGTTTACAATAATAAAATACACTACAGAATAATAATTTTCAACTAGATAACCAGCCAAGTGGGAACAACCACATTATAAATTTTGTATAATGTTTGAAAATCAGAGTTACATGGTTTTGTTATAGAATATGCTATATTTTTTATAAAAATGTATAAAAATTAAATATACAAACGGAAAACTGTCAATACGGAGGATTGAAGGACAGCACTATTCAAGTGGCCGAAAATGTATACATATGCAAACAAATGTATATACATACATATAGTATCTAATTATCGATCGCGATTACTTTTTTAACAGGCGTTTATTGAGTAATAATAACAGAAAAATACCTCCAATCGA
>NW_023458563.1:8624274-8624752 GCF_013731165.1 Rhagoletis pomonella
TATACATATGCAAACAAATGTATATACATACATATATCTAATTATCGATCGCGATTACATTTTCAACAGGCGTTTATTGAGTAATAATAACAGAAAAATACCTCCAATCGATATTATAACTAGATGGAATTCGACTTATATCATGATAAAATCTTTAAATGATATCAAAGACTTTTTGACTCAAACAAATTTTATGGAAATAAGGTTAGACTGGGAATATGTACAAAAGTACATAAGTGCATTTGAGCCAATATGGAGTGCAATGTTGAAACTCCAGGAAGAACAAACTGTACTAAGTGAGTTATACAAATTGTGGATGAGCCTAAAGAGATCAGTTGAGCTCAGCAAATGTCATCTGCAAAAGTTTATCTTTGAAGCTATGAACAAACGAGAACATTTAATTTTAGATAACGAATCGTTGCTAAGTGCTGTATACACTCCCAATCAATGAAATAAACTCAATAATTTTTTTTCCACT
>NW_023458563.1:8624852-8628192 GCF_013731165.1 Rhagoletis pomonella
AAGCATAAAATATATTTACCCCAAAATTTATGAGCTGGGAGCCGTTGTACTTGGAGTTCCAGCTACTCAAGTATCAGTGGAAAGGTCATTTTCAGCTCTGCATTTCATTTTAAATGAAAGGCGATACAATTTAAATGCCAAAACTTTAGAAAATTTACTCTTTATATAACTAAATTCTACTTAGAATTTTAAATTAATTTTATATTCTTTTAATAAACATATGTATATATTCTTAGTAACTTTTTCGAATTTGAATTGAAACTTTGTTATTAGTGAAAAAAGTGAATAAAATTAGTTTAACTTGCTATTCTTTATTGTTTGTTTTACTTCATTGCATTTTCATCATATATTTTCTCTGCACCATAATTAAATTTACTAACTCACCTTTTCAACAAAAAAAATTGCATAAATAATTTCGGTTGACCTTTATTTTCGTTAGCGATCCATTTCTCACAGTCATTAACCGTAAGCTCCCTCGCATAAAATGGTTTCACAGTGATATATCACAAAAAGCGAAAAATAAATGGTTTATGATAGAAAAAGTTACAATGTGTTTAATGTGGACCAATTATTTTCGGTCTCTGGTATTATGTGATTTCTGGAAGCGTCGAATACAAAAAAGGGCTATGACTGGGTTTATGTAATTTGAAATTGTGTTGATGATTACTAATAATAATAGAAAGGCGCTTACATATCGATGGTCCTCTGCAATAACGACACAACTCAAAATTTCATATATTGCAGTAGAGCCAATTAAAGAATTTTTGTTTCGTAATTTAGCAATAATATGTCTTGGAACGTAATTATTCTGGGTTATTTGCAGTCATACTGTAAGCTTTCCAATTATGTCTTTTTCTAATGCTGAAATTTTGAATTGTGCCGTTATTGCAGAGGACCATCGCCAATTGTTAGTGTTTGGCTGAGCTACTCCTCCGATTGTGGCATGCGCCTTGATGTTGTCGCAAAAAGGGGACGGACCTACAGTTTTACGCCGACTCCTGCCGGGGGCCGACTACTATTACAAAAAACATTTTCTTTTTTATCACTTCTAACCACTACACCACAGCGATCGCTTAATTAATTTTAATCATTAATCGCGATTAATCATTCATAGACTAACATTTTGTCGACAATATTTCCTCGCAAATTTTCACAAAAGAGAAAAGTGATTTTCCTCAAAACTTTTGAATGACGTCTTGACTGAACTTACTAATTCGGAATTTCTACTATTACTTATAGAGTAGATTATTCATAAAGTCTGGGTAATGAAATTAAAATTTTTCTATTATATGTTCCATATATATTAGGAGACTTTTATTTTTTAATTTATTTTTTGCACATAAACTTGTATCTTGAACTTCTTTTTCCAAAAAGTGAGGATGTCAAAATTTTAATAGATATCGGATATACGGCAATTTTCTAAAAAGATCTCTAAATAGATTAGTAGAAGTAGAAAATTGATAAAAAATCTTAACTAAATTTAACTAATTTATATTAGAAGTTTTAAGTTAATCCCACTGTAAGTGTAAAATCAGTTGCAATGTATTTCCATGATACAAAAAACCACCTGACAATTAAGCATATTGTAAAATTTCATGCTACTATACGCAGTATCTAAAATCCTTCAAATTTTATTATACACTTTTCGTTTGTTTAAAAACATTTTATTCTTAGAATCGAAATTTTACCAAGCAAAATGTCTTTTGTTTTTTAAATAAATGAGGCTAATGCTCAATAAGTTGATAATTGTTGTTCTCATTTGCATACTTCACACCAACTCCAATATTGAACCGTGAAATATATGTTAATTTTACCCAAATAAACAAGGATATAGTTTAATGGTCAAGCCCATATGGAGGATTCACAAGAGGTGTTAAGTGTCGTAATGTGTTAAAGTCTTAAAATTTTTATACGTAAAGTAACGCCTAATACCTCTTTAGGCCTTTTGTAACGTAACCAAAATGCTTTTAAACTAGTAGGAAATATATTATTGGCTCTTATTATACCCAACGAATCTTTCAAATCCCTTTTAACCGTTACTTTATATTGGACAATTTTAAGCCTTTAAGACATTACGACATCTAACACGAATTGTGAATCCCCTAAATATGCATTAATTTACACATCAAAATTTGTAATTTCAGAACAATCGCACCCGATATAGAAAACTGTAATAGTCCTGGCTAGTTACATTGTGAAATAATCAGATGGCATAAAGACAATAAATATTTTCAAAATATTTTCACTAAAATTGTATTAACGTAAATGTAAAGTTTTTGCGAAGTGTTTGTCGAATTTAATGTAAAATTTAAACATTTTTAATATAAGATATTAACTATTTTTCAAAGGTAAATGTTAATACAACTGTTTTATATATAATCCCAAATTTATGATATAAAATCCCCTCTACCAAAAAACTGAATTTGGGTAACACCGCTTCGAATTTTTACAGTTGAGCAATTGTCAAAAATCTGCCTTTTTATCAAAAAGTTGTTTACCAGGGTGTCTTTGAACTAATGATTGGTACTGAATTAATGAATGCACACACATAAAAGATTGCAGCCTTTTCAATTCGCGTTAAACCTTTTTATACCTTTCATGAGCAAGAAATGGTATTATAACTTTGGTCCGATGTTTGTAAGTACCAGAATAAAAAGAGATAGACCCATTAAAATGTATACTTCAGAGACCGAAAATAACTGGTCCACATTAAACACATTGGCTGCGTTTCTTTATACATTCCTGATAATCCCATTTCACAGCCGGAATAAACAGAATGCGTTTGAAATATACGTCAACATATCATCAGGAATAAAGAAACTTTTGTAACTTTTTCTATCATAAACATTTTTTTTCGATTTTTGTGATATATCACTGTGAAAGCATTTTATGCGAGGATCGCTAACGAAAATAAAGGTCAACCGAAGTTATTTATGCAATTTTTTTGGTTGAAAAGGTGAGTTAGAAAATTTAATTATGGTGCAGAGAAAATATATGATGAAAATGCAATGAAGTAAAACAAACAATAAAGAATAGCAAGTTACACTAATTTTATTCACTTTTTTCACTAATAACAAAGTTTTAATTCAAATTCGAAAAAGTTACTAAAAATATATACATATGTTTATTAAAAGAATATAAAATTAATTTAAAATTCTAAGTAGAATTTACTTTTATAAATAGTAAATTTTCTAAAGTTTCGGCATTTAAATGGTATCGCCTTTCATTTAAAATGAAATGCGGAGCTGAAAATGCCCTTTCCACTGATACTTGAGTAGCTGGAACTCCAAGTGCAACGGCTCCCAGCTCATAAATTTTGGGGTAAATATATTTTATGCTT
>NW_023458563.1:8628292-8629941 GCF_013731165.1 Rhagoletis pomonella
AGTTTTTGAGCATTAGTAAGCAGCAAATTGAGCCGTGGATCCAAGTACACTCCCAATCAATGAAATAGACTCAGGCTATTTTCATGAAATATTGAAGTTTTAAAATGAAAATACGAAGAAATTAACCAAAGTATATATTTTTTTATTATTCAGTATTAAATTCTCAAATGAACTAAAACAAATTAGAGATCTATGTGAAAAGGTTTTTGTTTAATACTACTTCTTCTAAGTGAACCTGAAAATTAACGACTTCTTATCGATCAATGGAATAGATTCAACGACTTAGCACTAATATAAAAAACAAAATCTTCCAAAAATTCAGTTTTAATTAAAATTTTTAAGGTTAATTAATAATGTGTGTATCCACCTCTATTTGAAATTATTTCATAAATTCGGTTTGGCATTGAATCGTAAAGAGACTTAAGAATATCCAATGAGAGATCGCTCCAGGCGCTCTTAATGGCATTTGTTAATGATGCAATGTCTTCAAATTGTCTGCCAGATTGGTAGACTTTACGGGAAAGCCATCCCCACACGTTCTCGATAATATTCAGATCAGGAGAGTATGGAGGCTAATACATTAAGGTTACATTTTGGTCCTTAATCCACTTTTTTACGGCTCGAGCAGTATGAATCGGGGCGTTATCTTGTTGAAATGTGCATGGTAATGGCCCAAAAATGTTTAAAAAATGTGGAAAAGCTTTTTCGAGCAGCGCTCTATAGCGTGTGGCATTCATCTTGGATGAAACGAACTGGAGTTCGAATGGTCCATAATAAGAGATTGCACCCCACACCATTATACCTCCCTCACGACTATGGTGACGAATTAAATTGAGTTCTTCCTTTCTTACGTCATGGAAGTAGTAGTTGAACCTGTCTGGGCCATCCAAATTAAAACGTTTTTAATCAGAAAACACGATTTGGTACCACTCACTATTCCATGTCATGTGACTCCGAGCAAAAACGCTGCGAGCATGTTTACGAACGTCTGTAAGTGGTGGTTTTTTCTTTAGTTTTAATCTTTTTAGATGTTTTGCATTTCTTATCACACGCCGTACAGTTGCTATACTTGCATTTAATTCTAAATATGAACGAATTTTCACTGCAGAGCACTTTGAATTTGAGGCTTCCCGGAGAATTCTGCGCTCTTCGCAAGGCTTACAGGCTAACCTAATATTCGCGGCTTGAGTTTTGGTACGCATGTCGTCGAATTTGTTTTTTTGCGTCACCCGAAATTGACTTGCATGCGTTTGCATTTGATTTCATTGAGCGAAACGTCAAATCAAAATGTCACGCAGAACAAAAATTGGAAATTGAGTTATCTTCATACGCACGCCGTTCAATTTCGGTTGATCTCATACAAGTTGCATGTGCATGAGCAATTTTTGACAATAAATTGGCGGCGTGCGTGAATATTAGGTTAGCCTGTTAAGCACTTTTCTGTTGGGCTTTGTCATATTTTTCCCATAACTAGATGGATTTATAAGGAAATGAGACACAACAGTCGGACTTCTAGACACTTTTTCTGCTATTTGCCTGGTTGTAAAATTGCTGTCTCGATAAGCCAATATTTTCCCCTGTTCCTCCGAAGTTAGTACAGCACCACGACCCATTTTGCGGTATAAAAATAGAAAATTACAAGCGATAAC
>NW_023458563.1:8630041-8632805 GCF_013731165.1 Rhagoletis pomonella
TGTGCTAAAATGGGATCAAGCTTTGTCTGCCTAGCAATTTCATTTAATTTTAAAGGTAATTCATTAGAAACATTTAAAAAGTTAACTGAGATATTCTTGACCTCCGTTTTTTCGTTTTCCAACGGCAAACGAGACAATGCATCCACATGAGACATTTGTTTTGCACTTTTGTGTTTAATTTCGTACTGATACATAGACAACTCAACCGACCTACGTTGCAAGCGTGCTGCTGCCACCGCGTTATTAGACTTGTTGGGACTGAAAATTTCTTTAATGACTGAATTACCCGTAAAAATTGTGAACGGCTGACCGAATAAATACTTGTGAAATTTTCTTATAGCAAAAATAATTGCTAATCCCTCCCGGTGCACTTGAGAATATTTTCGTTCTGCTGGCGATAGCGTGGACGAAACAAACAAAACTGGTTTTTCCATGCAATTTACAATGTGTGAGAGAGCTGCTCCCACCCCATAAGGACTGGCGTCAGTTGACACAATAATGGGTTTTTTAGGGTCATAAATTTCCAACACGTTACTTTCAACAAAGCATTGTTTACTTTTTTCGAATACCTTTTGACACTCCTCACTCAAATTAAATGTGCACTCTTTTTTTAGCAACTGGTATAGTACGTTAAGTTCAGCGGACATATTTGGAACAAATTTTCTATAATAATTTATAAGACCCAAGTATGATTGTAATTGCTGCAAATTACTTGGTGCTGGCGCATTAACAATGGCTCTAACTTTGTTTGGATTTGGTTTGACCCCACAATCAGTTAAGCAATGACCTAAATACCCAACAGATGTTTTTAGGAAACGACTTTTTTCAATATTAATCTTAACATTGAATTTTGATAGACGATCACACACAGTGTACACGTTATCAATGGCTTGTTGCTGATTTAATCCACCAATAATTATATCGTCTTGAAAGGCTCTAACGAATCGCATACCATTCAACATTTGGTCCATGACTGACTGGAATACCGACGCAGCGCAATTAACACCAAATGTTAATCGCTTGTATGCGAATAAACCATTTTGGGTGTAGATGAGAAGAATTTTCCTGGAATCGTTAGATAATTTCAATTGTTGATAGGCGCCTTTTAAATCAATAACAGAAAAATACTTGCAGTTTGCGAAATCAGCGAATATATCGTCCACCAACGGTAAGGGATAATGGGCAAATTCGAGACACTTATTTAACGATGCTTTCCCATCAAGACAAATCCTTATTTCTCCGTTCGATTTCGCAACAATTACAATGGGACTGGCCCACTGGCTATACTGAATAGGTTCTAATATTTCTTCTTTACACAAACGATCAAGTTCTACACTGACTTTTTCGCGTAATTTAAATGGGACAGTGTACGCGGCATGAAAAACTGGTGTCTTATTTTCTTTTAATACTAAATCAACTTCAAAGTCTCTAATAACCTCATTTAATCTTTCATCAACAATGTTAGGATACCTTTTCTTAATATTTTGAAAGATATCATTATGTTCGATCGAGTTAATTATAATATTGCTCGCAAACCTGTCACGCCATCCATGAAACAACTTGTCCAGCCATGGCCTTCCCATTAATGGTTTGAACTTTTTTCCGATGTTAACAACAGACATTTTTAGAGGGACTACAACATCGCGATGAGTCACCTTAGCAATGAACGATCCACATTCCACAATTTTGTGCCCTGAAAAAGTTATTAAATTATTACTAGACCTGACTAATTTAACGTTTTGAAATTTTTCATCGAACTCATCCTTTGACATGATCGTAGTGCAGGCTCCACTGTCCACTTCCATTTCAATCAGAGTGTTGTTGACATTAACATTAATACAGCATGCTTCACAGACTTTATTGATATTGTTGATGGTTTTGATCGATTCCGAAAATGTACATACGGAAGAAGTGTGAGCCTTACGTTTGCACTTAAAACATTCCCAGTTGACTGCTGGGAATTTCTTTTCATCATGTTTTCTTCCACAACGTTTGCACTTACTGAACTTCTGTGCTTGACTCTCATCCGATGACTTCTTTGATTTCTGTGCCGCTTTCTGACTTTTTTGTTTCCACTCAGACTTTTTTGTTGTCAAATTTTTGTCTCTATTAGCGTTAGTCTCATTTTTCAAACTATTGACTGCATTCGAACGCATTTCGACTTGACCTTTTTTGGTTAATTCCAATTGCAATGCGATTTCACATGCTTTATCAAAGTTTGAGGTTAGGTCATCCATTAGTTTTTGTTGGATTCGTTCGCTTTTAAGACCTCTTATAAGCTGATCCAATCATTCCTCATTGAGATGCTTTTGTTGTAAATAAGCGACATCTTTAGCGTGTTCCGTTGTAATGAAATCGCCAAACTCACATTCTTGAGACAAAAATTTTAACCTCACAATATAGTCAGAAATCGTCTCACCTTCTTCCTGCATGGCATTGAAAAATTTGTATCTCTCATCAATTCCACGTAAGTTTTTTGACTTGGCAATTGAGGTGTCGTTAGCTTTTTGCACAGCTCATAGACTTCGGCTCCGCACATGGTGATGAAAAGTGGTGCCTTTAGTTGTTCTGATATTGCATTGCAGATAAAAAATTGATCCATTCTATCCTTATATCCAGAAAAATCACCACCAGGAACAAATGGTTCTATCATTCCAATATAGCTGTTCGACATTTCGATATTAACACCTCGATTACAGGTTATGTCTACCACACGTTTTTTCTTTGTTTTTGCTCGTCGACAACTGACTTGACTCTGTCGTTT
>NW_023458563.1:8632905-8635181 GCF_013731165.1 Rhagoletis pomonella
ACACACCTTTTATCTTGTGTTATCTTTAGGGCTGCCAGACGTCCCGGTTTTCCCGGACATGTCCCGGTTTTAGACTATTTGTCCCGGTGTCCCGGTCCAACCTTAAAATGTCCCGGGTTTCGTTTAAGTGTCCCGGTTTTTGATTTGATTGCACAAATTTTCAATAAAAATGACTACACTGAGAGAAAAAACGCGTTGTAATATTAAGAAAAATCTCATGAATTAACTGGGGGAAATAACGCATAGTAAACACGAATATTTTTTATTTGATTATCGTTTTAAAATTTTCGTATTTAAAAACAATACTTTCATACCACGCACACGTGGTGTTGAATCAAACTGAACATTTGAATGCACATTTACATGTCTGGCTGTAGCACATGTCAGGAGTGCACGAAGATGCTTGCCACAACTTGCTAACTTCCAGAGCGTCAGGGTTCAAATCCCATTACAGGCAGCATGGAATTTAAATATTTTTTTTAACTTAATTATGACAAAGCATCCGTTAAGTGCAAAGCGCTTCATTTTAATATTGGCGTATTTGAATTGAATATTTCTATACTAAATATTAAATTTGTATACTTAAATTTATTACGAGTTAGGTTGGTGCTCTTTGATATGCGATTTTTTTTTTAATCCTTTTTTTAAATTTTTGATTACTTATAAGTACCGTGCCGTACAAAATTATTGGCTCGGAGACTCTTTCATCTGATCGCAAATTTTGAAAATGTAGCTTTTGAGCCAATTAGTAAAGTGCAAGTCTGAAGTTACCAGAAAATTTCGTTGATTTTTTGCAATTATTTATTTTTTGCTGACAGTGTCTTTCACATACAAAAAAATGTCGAACATAGTTTGTATGGAAGAAACTCTCAGTAAAAACAATACCAAAATTCAACTAAATTTTTATGGGCTGCAAAACTTCATTTTCAAAATTTTTATAAAAAAGTCTGAATAGAAAGTTACGAATTTGTATGCAAATTTATTGAATTTTCCTGAGTTTTCCACAAAGTTTAGAAATTTTATTTTTATGTTTTCTGATGTATTTAGTATAAACTGTATTTTTATAAGGAACAAAAAAGGTACAAGCATTGTGAAAAATTCTCTGTGCTTTAGTTGTGATAAATTGTTTTGTTTTGCTAGTGTACTTTGTAATGATCTCATGATCGCATGTTTTTATGTTTTTGTTTGTCAAAATAAACAACTGGGCAACTGAGATATCTGGCAGCCCTAGCTATCTTCATATAAAAACGTAATGTTTGAAATTATAAACTTATAGGCGGAAAATTGGTATGGAAATCAAACAAGATCGTTTTCATGCCGTGTGCATGTGTCATATCTACATAGGCATGTACATACTCATGCACGTTGCACCAACTAGATTAAAAATTTGATTTTTTCTTACTTTCGTAATTATATTTCGTTGAGATTGGAAAAGAAATGTGTGTGTGAGTTTAACTTCAAAATCAAATTGCTTGCAAACGTCATAAATGCTCTAAACCAATAACACGGTGCTACAGAAACATCACGAAATATACACGAAACAAAACTTAATGTAGGTTGCAGGTAGGATCAACTACAACATGAAAATAGGTTTCCTACAGTTCCTGAAACCTCCATTTTTATTTTATTTAAAACAACCGTTATTTTCATACTATGCACGTATATACCTTTAAAATGATGTATAACAATATATTGTTAGACTTAGCTTGTTGGTGCAGTCGTGCCTGGATATAGTGTACTAATTTTTGCAAGGCCTGTTCACAGCATCCAGGTTGTTCACTATATTAAGGTTGACTTATTTTGTTCAAAAACTTGTTTTATTTGCTCAAAATTCATGTTTGTGTATGTAAGTGCAACAGATCTTTGCAATAAATGTATACTTAGGAAAATATAAATGGACATATGAATGTTTATTGAAGGAATTCGCGAATAGATGTTTGCTTCATGCATGAGGAAATTGACTTTTGGACCGCTTTTTCACGTAGAGTTCTCAATACTATTATGCCAGCATAGTCAGTTTTTAATAGCTTCAGTGGCTTTTATAGGATTTCCGAGCATTAAAAATGATACAGCATCTTTAAAAGTTAAAGTTTTTAAAAATTGTGCGATGTCATCTTTTCCTACAGCTAATAACAGCAGATGTTTTTTGTAGTACAGCTTATTTAAGCGAATCACATTTTAATCCATAGGCTGAATAATAGGCGTTAAATTTTGAGGCATATAAACCACGAATATTGAGCCATCAGCAGTTTTAAGTTCATCTTCTGGCGGATGGC
>NW_023458563.1:8635191-8643716 GCF_013731165.1 Rhagoletis pomonella
TTATTTAAATGCTAAATTTATTAGCACACAAAAAATAAAAAAACACAAAAACAGCGCACATTCACTCACAAGCGGTTGGAACTCGACAAGCACGAAATTAACGTTAGCATCAAATAGTAGCAGCTTTTCTAGCAGTAAACATAAAGTGATAAATTTCAGGGAATAACCGCTTTCATTTCCGTTCAACTTTGGTATTTTTTTGTAAATTTATGCTCGCCGTTGCTTTTAAAATTTTGTTCACTATTTAGAGGCTTTCGATTGTTCACTATTTAGAGTACTCTGTGTAAATATTTCGGTGTTCACTATATCGAGGTGTTCACTATAGCGGGCATTCGCTATATAGAGACACGACTGTACTTAGTTTTCATCAGGTCAAATTTAAAAACCCCTATTTTTATACCCGAGCACACTTGTGTGCAAGGGTATTATAACTTTCTTCGCAAAGTGGCAACACTGATGTACATATGTATGTATATTTGTTGGGATTCATAGGAATTCGGCACACTGTTTTCGCGAAGTTGCTAAATTAACAAGTACGTTAGAAGGTGAGGCGAAGTCCTCGACTTTGAGAAAGCTCCTCTGTCTGATGAAAAGCCGAAAGGTGTCGATCGAGCTTCGTAAATACGCTGACTTGGCGGTCTTAACTAACCAATTCTTCTTTTCAGAGGCTATCGAAACAGATTACAGACATTTCACAGCTAATCTTAAAAGAACCATTAGAGGTTGCTATTCAAAATGAATAAAATGGAGTAGTTAAGTATTCATCCCACACTACTCTCTAACGCAGCTAGGGTTTTTTTTTTTTTTTGAAAAGGTCCTACGATTGTTCTTATTAGTTACTGGCAGTTACCCGCCGTGCTTCGCTGCGCCTTAAATTTCAGCCCAATTCTGAATACTCCCGGGGAGATTGTTCTCCGGGAATGTGTTTCCTTCAATAATTAACTCCCAGAGAGTAGCATTTTCCTAGAAAATTTGGGAGGAGGAAGTTCGAACTTCGAAACAGCTACTTGAAACTTTTTTGACAGCTGAACTCCGCCATTTAAAGTAAAAAATTCTCAGGGAATTTTTTTTCATGATAGGAGGAAAGGGAAACGAGAGAAAACTTTCAGGGAGTTTCTGTTCAGAATCGGCCTGTGTATATTTTTGTTGTAATTCTCTCCCAAAACTCTTGCGGCCGGTTTCACCAGCAATTTAAATGGAAAATTATTTTTTATTTCCCCCCCCTAGACTTTGAACTTTACCTTATATGTAGGTATACAATCTTCGATTACTACCGCAGCGACCACAAAAATACAGTTGCCAATATAGCAACTCAATTGCCAGCTTGCAGCTGCCATATGTAAAACCATTTCAGCCTGTAGCCACCCAACTGAAGTTCGGTTGCCATAAGCCTAAGTCGGCTCAGCTCGATGTTCTGGTCACATACATAAGTACACATTTTCATGAGTCTATCTCTTCTTATTCTGGTACTTACAAAAATCGGGCCAAAGTTATAATACCATTTCATGCTCATGAAAGATATAGTTTTCAGATTTCAAATCGGTGAAGTAGGTAACAAAATATAAATTTAGTCATTTCCTTAACTTCTTCCCTGCGTATCTATTAAAATGTCATTTTCGAAAATGTCATGTATTGCTATGCCATGTTATTCCACCTTAAACATACTGTTATAGCATGTATTTTAGTCTGTTCCTTTGAACTTCGGACTAAAACCTGTGGAACTGTCAAACAATTTTACTCTCTCAAGTGAGAGTAAAAGGAGAACAGATGCAGAAGTGCACGGGAACGCGAAAAGCACTATTTCCTGTAAAAACGTCAGTCGGTTTGTTTACCTGTTATTGGTGCAACACTGATTTGGCTGAAATATCACTAAATAATTATTAAAATCTAAAAAATATTCAAATATTTCGTTGTTTACTTCCATTTTTTTTTAACAAATATAAGGTTCTTTGCTTTCACCGCTTTCTGTTTTTGTTTGCATATGCAAATCAGCTGATCGTTTGACACTTTTCATGAACTTGCAGGAAAAAAACTCCGGACTAAATCCTGTAACTTCTGACTAGGAACAGTTGCTCAGTTACTCTCTCAAAAGTGTTCCCACTTACAGGTTTTATGTCAATAGGAACGACTTCCTCTACGTTCTGACTAAATCCTGTAAACCGGACTGCTATTGGAACAGACTAATTGCTTGTTAGCTCAGCTGTCGTGTTTCTGCAGCATATTTTGAAAACTGTTACTTGTTTGAAAATGTATATAGTAGGGGTGGGCAAGGCCAAGGCCGAAAAGAGCCACATCTAAGTTCTAAATGCTACAAAGAGCAAAAAAAAAGAACAAGAAAAACTAAAATTTTATTTTTAAACAAAATTATTATTATTAGAAATGAAAATCATTAATTTAACTTTATTCTATTGTACGTAAGATAGATATAAAAGAAAATTCAGAAGATCACTTTGGTAGATTTTAAAAATCTGGTTTTAGGTCAGTTAAAGCCGTTCGTAACAATTATGTTAAATTTTGGATAGTCAATAGGTATGTTCGTTTAAAATCTCCAGTAAAAAATGTCCAACAGCGAAATTCCGACGAAATATCATCTGTTCTCTCACAAGAGAAAAATATCCAAAATAGTACGCGAACAGAAAATTTGCAGAAACTTGCAAGTTAGGCGAACAGCTGATAGAAATTTTGTTTACATTAACAGGTCTCTTCTGCGCGTTACCGAATTTTGTGACCTAAAAATTTTATTACCAAAAAATGTTACCACTTCTTGTCACCGCGATTCTAGGTACGTACGTTGGTAGTATTCAGCAACTCAGCTATGAATATTTGTGGAAATTCCTGTATTGCATATTTCACGGGACAATATTTTGTTACCAGCTTATGAGATGGTAACCAAATTTGCCGGTTACAAGAGAGCACAGAAAGCGAAAAAGGTTTAAAAATTGACAGACACTTTAATTACCGGTTATAAATTTATGTTACCAGCGCAGAATAGACCTGTAAAAAGTATAAAGTTGAAAACGTAGCAAAACAAATCCTGAATTCTTATCCTGACACAGTTCACTGACTAAACAAATAATTACTTAGTTCTTACAAGTTTAATTAGTCGCATTTTACTATTTCAACTTCCAACCCATCAAATTCAATTTAGGGATTTGCGTAAATTCCAACCAGCTCTTCTTATAAGCTGTTTGCTTGTTGGAAAATTGCTGTGGGCAAAAATATATATTTATATGTATAATATGTCTTTATGTAAAATATGTATGTATATGTGTAATATGTATCAAATGTGTATTTTAAAAAGTAAAAAGAGCAAAAATGTTCTAAGCAAGGAGAAAGTTAAAGAGCCGCACTTTGCTAAGCAAAGAACCGCTTTTGGCTCAAAGACCCACATTTGCCAACCGTTGGTATATAGATTTTTAATTAGATAATTGTTTAATACATTTACTATAGTAGGAGCTTGCAAAATACGGAAAATCTCTTCCCGTATATACAATGTAAATAATAATGCTAAATATGTTGCATGTGTTCCTTTTGTTGACATGCATAAATTTGATGCATGATTTGATTTGAATTTATTCGGCAATGTCTTCATATATCACTTTCAAACATGTATAAGCGACATGATATAAACTGGCACTTGCATGATGTGTTACATGTCGCTATGTTTTGTAGTTCAGGTCTTTAGTATCTATATATAATTGCTCAGTCATACGACTTAGTTTGGCCGATCTGTAGCAGCCACGGAATTGAGCTATATATCAAACTTAATTGCAAGCTGCAGTTGCAGTTGACCGTGTTGTGAAAAAAGTAAAAAGCGGCCGAAAAGTCGATAGTGAGCAATATAATGTATTGAAAAATATTAACTATATTTCCGTGGAATTGAGATTCGGAAAAGTTATTAGGTGTTATTTAGTTTTGAATATATTTCACGAAAGTAAAAAATAAAAATAGCTGAGATCCCTTTCTTTTTTAAACACCTAGGATATCACTGACCATTAAAAAGGACCCTGAATGACCGCAAACCTCAAAGCATTACACATTTTTGTATGTGATTTTTAAAATGAACGATCCAAAATTAACCGATATACATATTTAAAATTTTTTAGAACCAGTGGTTGAATTTTTGTACTGAAAGGGTTAACCCTAAAAGTATAATCTACGCATGCGAGGCATATACAGAATGGGTCCTTTTTTATTTTAACACAAAATTTAGTTTTTATTTTGTTGTTTTAAATAAATGTGGTTATAGTTTTATTAATAAAACTATGTTTTATTATTAGTCAAACTCACAACTTCAATATTCTTTAAAAAAAAGTAAGACAGGACTAAGTATATTTTATCTCAAAGGTTATAAAATTTGTTTTAGAGAATCAATGTGAAATAATTGCAGAAACGATTAACCGGTTTGCTGAGCATCCGAGACGTCTGCTTTTTAAATAATTTTTGTAAAACAAATCGGCAAGGGATTTTTTTGTATGTAAAGTTGCTAAACATATTACATATTTTCTTTTTCGCTAATTCTTTATAAGCAAAAAAACTCCAAAAATTAGAGTACCAAACTTCGCGCAACGTTAAAGGAAGTTATCTAGATTTTTATAACCACATGTCACTTTTTAATTACCCTCTTTAGACAAAAGTGTAAGTTTGAAGATGCTATGACTTACCGTTGATTTTTGGCACTATTTGTAGAAAATAAGCAACATCTTTAACAAAAGAAAATTGTCAAAATTAAACGATCAGTAAGTTAGTGTTTTTTCGTATTACGGATATACATACATATGCATATGCAAAAGGCATGAAAACGGTCTTGTTTCACTTCGATGCCGATTTTCTGCCTATAAGTGTAGAATTTCAAACGTTTCGTTATCACTGGGTGGTACCCCATGATAAAAAGTGTGATCTCATAAAATTACAAGCCAACAGCTCATATGGTCTTGGTTGTATAAAGTTTTGAGTTTTATGTTGGGGGAAAGAAAATAAAAATCAGGTGTCTATCATTAGATATTCTTGAGGGGAAAAAATAAAAATCGCAAGATAATCATCATACCTGAGCGACAAAAATAAGAATCAAAAGTAATCCTTATGCCCAAGCAAAAATATCTGAGTATTATTCTTGAGTGAAAAAAACAAAAATCGCAAGATTATCATTATTCTTGAGCGAAAAAAAAAATTGAAGGATAATTATTGTTCTCGATCAAAAAACTTAAAATCAAGGGGTAATCATTATTCTTGAGCGAGAAAATAAGAATACTATTTTAATTATTACTTATAATTTTTATTAGTAAAATTTGAAAAATAAAAATCATTGTAAATCACGGTAGGACATACAAAGACAGATATGTGTGTATACATAAAATTCCTGTACGACAGTTGCAACATGTTGATTTTTTCAATTTAAATTTAAATAAAATTATAGTTAAAAAACTAAAAACACGCTTCTATTACAACAAGAACAAAAAAGTATAAAATAATTTATAGATATAGCGATTCCGTTTAAGAAGAATAGGAAGTTCCCTAACTTGATTTAATTTAACTTTTTTAAATTAGCTAAAAATGGGATTAAAGTGATTGGCCCGTAGTCATAATCAAAATAAAATCCACTGTAAAGTTAGTTGCAGCATATTGGCATAATTTTCATTGCAATATCTGTAAAAATAGCAACAGATCAGACTATAAATGCGGGTTTTACAAATATCACAACTCCTGCGCCACCTAGCGGATTAAGTCATCTTTTATATTGCATTGTCCTCGAGTACTGAGCTAAGTTTGAAGTTTCAAGTCTGTAGCTCATCGGGAAGTTTGTTAAATATTGACTGCAAAGCTCCAGGACATACAAAGATACATACATACATACATACAAGTGAAGTTAAATAAAAGCTTGTAAAAATAATGATTATTTTCCATCCCTGATAATAGTTGCGATCCCGTACGAGTCCAAACTAGTCGGAAATAGTCAGAATCTCTCAGATTTTACTGGAAATCGATCCCGTACTCGTTTCTCTGACTATTGAGAGGACAAAGAAGAGAGTAAAAAAGGTCCTCTCTCTGTCAGAAGTAACCAGTTTTAGTCCGAAGAGTTTTTGCTTCTGGTAAATGTGTCAAACGATCAGCTGATGTGTGTTTGGCAACCAAATTGTAAACAAAAGAAAAGTGCACTCTGCTAATGCATGTTGAAAAGTATTTAATTACTTGTTTAAGTGGATTCTAATCAATTTGAAAGTATTTTTGGTTATTTATATGTGTGAGCTGATTGTGTTTACGCATAAAATAAGCAAAAATTTACAAACAAAATTTGGAGGTTATGTTGAAGTTGACAGAAGTTACCATTTTTTACTAGAAAGCGATCCCGTACTTTCCAGTGTTATACTAGGTTCACATATAAGTAGATTATCCTCATTTTCAAGCTTAACACCCTAATCTGTAATTATAACAAGAGATTAGCCATATAAAATTCGCCCCTTGTTAATCTGTAATTATAAAATAATCTCAGATTTAACCGATAACTTTTCGGTGTCCATCCTATTTTTATCGACTGTTTTTT
The DNA here is from genome assembly GCF_013731165.1 of Rhagoletis pomonella. Lineage (NCBI taxonomy): Eukaryota > Metazoa > Arthropoda > Insecta > Diptera > Tephritidae > Rhagoletis > Rhagoletis pomonella. Next base: position 8,641,733 of record NW_023458563.1, read on the forward strand.
GCGAAAAAGAGGAGAAATGCCAAATGTAAAAGTAAACAAAAATGTACGCCAGCAAGTAAAAGAGGTTTGTGAAGGTATTTTTAATAAAATGTTAAGTTAAAATATATTTATATTGCTTATTATCAGGGTTCGTATTTGCACACACATGCGCAGCACATCCTAATATTTTACGCTCACACACGTGTGCTGTGCATATAAAAAATTAAAAACTTGCTCACATCACATGTGTGTACTGTTTGGTAAAAAGCACGGGCACATGTGTGTACTTTATTTTTATTAATATAAAGCACACGCGCATGTGTGTGCTTTGCGTAGAGAAACTAATATTACATTTACATTGAGCCCAAATGCGTCATTTGGGCGAGAAACCTCAAATGCGAGGCCAAATCACGCATTTCTCCATACAAATTCACATTTCCAGAATGACGCATTTCGACGCATTTACACAAAATCACGAAACAAATGCGTTCCAATTGCCGTACTATTTTATTGAACGCACTCAGAAACAAAAGTTCCACAAAAGCTTTGGTTTGTCTTTGACATTTGGAATTTTTCAAACACAAAACAAACACAACGAAATAAATAAATCTTTGAAATTTGTGTGTAAAAATTGTTAATTTATACAAGAGCTTTACACATTTTTAGTTTAATCAAAGAATAATTGCCTTTTTGTGTCCAAAAAGCGTTAACAATATAATAAATGTAGTGTTTGTTTACATACATTTTGTTTTTGTCTTCCCTTTTCATTTGATGAGAAGTCAAAGCAAATGCGGATCAAGCAGTGTAAACACCTTCAAATGACTGATTTCAAATCACGCATTTTGGTCCAATGTAAATGTAATATTATACACTTCGATTTCTATCTCAAATCTTAAAATTATTTTTTAATATGTTTTCTGTCATATAAAAAACAAACAACATCTCACTCGTTATTGAATTGTCTTTCAAAAAATAACGTTTAATAAACAAATTCTTTTAAAAATATATTATGTGCATGTGCATGGGCTGAAATTTGTACAAAAATCGGCTCACACACATGTGCATGTGCTTAATAACAAACAGCACACACTTTTCTGTGAGCAGAGTTTGTTTTCCAAATACGAACCCTGCTTATTATAGCAGAAAAACGTGATCACGGTGGCACAGAGAAGAAACATAACTTTTCCTTGAGATGTGAGCACAACAAATTTGATGGCTAATAATCTGAGATTTGCCTGTGTAAACGGGGTGATTAAAAAACGAGCTTTGATTGAGATAATATTGATATGTGAACATAGTTTTACTTTCTCGCTCTGAGCGAATTTTTATATTTTGACAGTTTTACTAGTTTTAGTCCGAGGAATACGGGATTGCATCTAATAATAGGAATTTAGCCCAAATAATTATAAATATATAGAATTACTTTTGCAGCGTACTGTTTTTCGAATATGAGCATTTACACTTACCCAACCCATGCGTAAAACTGCATACATTGACGTTGGGCATAGCTGGTCTAGTGCATAGGGGGACATCTACCTCTACAGCTGAGAGGTAGATGTCGCCCTATACACTACGTAAGCTACAGCGGAAATGGACGACACGCCATTTCTTTAAATCAACGTTGGGCAGAGAGAGCTTTTACTGTGCTCGCGCCAGTACAAAATGTATAGAAAGTTTAAAAGAGCTTTGCCCGCGGGCAAGGCAGTGCCTATCAGTGCTTTAAATGAAATTAATTGGTGCTCGTACATAAATATGCATATGCATGTGTGTGCATCAATCTATTAATATCGTTGGATTATTTTAATATCTATTGCAAAACTTTATACAGACAAAACTAACAATTAGAAAATAAAATTTTAGCAAGTCATTATAAACATTTATGAGATTGAAAATGAAAAGCGTGGGGTGCATGCATATACATATATATATACTTTCAAATTTTCCTTATATATATATATAAAATAGTACCCTGAAATGCCAGCTTAATAGGGTGGACCCCCCCCCC
>NW_023458563.1:8643816-8711066 GCF_013731165.1 Rhagoletis pomonella
CCCCCTACATTTCATTCTGGCTACGCCGATGTGCATATATGTAATACTCCTATATTGGCAGTAAGAGCTAGTACCGTCCGAAAACATTACAGCACAGATAATCAATAAAACCGTACAAAAGAAACATACCTACACATACCTACGTTTATAAATAAACATATACACAAACATACACAAAAACGGCACTCACGTACACAATACATAACAGGGATGCTGCGAATATTTGCATTCGCATTTATTATGCGAATGATTCGCATCATTTTACACATTCGCATTCGCATAAAATGATACCAATGTTTTGCGAATGCGAATGTGTACATGGCCAGAGTGTCCACACTAATGTTGTTGAAATGGCTCTAAGTCTGTCTAACCAGGGTGCGGGCAATAACCGGCTTTTAGCTTCAGAAGCTAAACGGTTAAGTAGTATATCAAGCAACATTGATGGGCCTTTAACAAGTACTGCTAAAAGTCGTATAAGCAACCTGGAAATAATTTTAGATTCCTCCAGCGAAAGCAAAGGCTCGGATGTAAAATCTGGAGACATTAAAAAATGTGAAATAAAAGCTCAATTGAATGCCTATCTTAAAGAAAAACGGCTAATCTCGGTGAAAATACTCTCGATTGGTGGAAAACTAAACAAAAATACGACAAATTGACAGATCTGGGCGGCAAATATTTGAGCGCTCCACCCGTCGTTCCATGTCAGCAATTTTTTAGTGCAGCCGGCCTTATATACGAGCCTCTATGAAATCGCCTCCTGGGAGAAAAGGCAGCAAAATTACTTTTTTTGAAATATAATATGCCCAATTTGAACTTTGACTACAAGATTAAAACACTGTATAGGTTAAGCACTTTTTCAAAGTTCTAATAATTTACAAAATTTTTAAGTAATAAAAACGATGTCTTAACATTCGTATTCGGACATTCGCATTCCGAAAATTCGCATTCGCGAATGTTAAAAATATGGCATTCGAAACATCCCTAATACATACACAAAAACCGTACTAGACTGTCCCGCTTTGATTTCGGAATACTTACACATTGGGAAGTTAGCTTACTGCCAATATAGAAGTATTTCATATTAAATAAAACACCTCTTTGAGGTAAAATTTTCGAGTGACGAAAGCTGAACTAGAAACACAAAATTTTTGATATCAATTTCGTGACGAGAATTATACGCATTTTTTAACTGCCTTGGAAAATCTTTTTTATACCCGAGCGCACTTGTGCACAAGGGTATTATAACTTTGTTCACATAACGGTTGTTTGTAACAGGCAAAACGAATAGAGATAGATATAGACAAATGTATACATAAATAACCAGAATGAAAAGAGAAGTCGATTAAGCGGTGGCTGTCTGTCCGTGCGTCCGTCTGTGCTAGAGATGGGCACGGGCCCGCCGGGCCCCTGCGTAAGCCCGCAGGAACAGGCCGGAATATTTGCTGTCAGCACGAACTCGTGCGAACATGAGCGTTCAGTAAAATTTCATAAAGGCACGAAAAAGCCCGTTGCTAATACTACAAATTTAGATAAGCTTTAGTTTTTATACAAAAAAAATAGTACATATTAAAACTCTTTTGATAAGAGAAAAGCAAAACATGTAAAAAAGTCTAAGTTCGGGCGGAGCCGAACATTAAATACCCGGTGCAATTATTAAATACATATGTGTTTTTAACCTTACCGAAAGCTACCGCTACATGGTAAGCCGGGGTGTATCAATTTTGAGTAAATTAGCGTCCTTAAATCTCGAAATATTGAAGTTTCAAGCATTTCTGAAATTTACCATTGTATGAAAAGCAGTCGTAATTTTAGTCCGATTTCAATAATTTTCAGTGCTTTGCTTTTATGTGGCAAGCACAATAACCGTACCGAGTTTGGTACAAATGGGTAGAACGGTAACCGAAATACATATATGTGATCATAGGTGGGCGGTGCCACGCCCATTTTCCAAAATTTTATCATAGGCGTTTTTCCTGGTAAAGAAATGTTGCAAGCATCATTTTTGAATAAATTAGCTTTAATATTTACTGCTTTATCGAAGATTTCGTATTTCTCTAAATTACCGTTATATGGGATGAGGGCGTGGTTATTGTCCGATTTTGAAAATTTGCGGCGTTTGGTATGCTGTACCAAGGCCAACAACTGTGCTAAGTTTGGAAGAAATTGGTGCAGCGGTTACCAAGATATACACATTTAACTATAAGTGGGCGTGGCTGCGCCCATTTTCCAAAAATTTATAATATTCTTATTTTTCGTCTAAAAATTATTATAAATATCAATTTTGAGTGAATAATCTTCAGTAGTTACTAAAATATCGCAGTTTTCATATTTCTAAAAATTACCGTTATATGAGAGGTAGGCGTGGTCCGATTTTGCCCATTTTCAATACCATCCGTTCTACGCCCAAAAGAAGTGCGCGTCCAAGTTTCGTTAAGATATCTCAATTTTTACTCGAGGTATCGTGTGCACAGACGGACGGACGGACAGACAGTCACCGCTTAATCGAGTTCTCTTTTCATTCTGATCATTTATGTATACATTTGTCTATATCTATCTCGATTCGTTTTGCCTGTTACAAGCAACCTTTATGTGAACAAAGTTATAATACCCTTGTGCACAACTGCGCTCAGGTATGAAAAGAAATATTTGGGAACCGACAGAAAAAATTAGCTACTTAGTAGTTTTGTTTACATATCTGTACATAAAATACTTTCCACTTTTCCTGCTTCCCAGAAAATATATTATACAAATATTTGATGTAAAAAATTGATTCGCTTAAGTAAATATACATACATAAACACAAAATTAAAAATATGTGCATATGTATACATACAATAAAAGTTGGCTCTTTATTTTCGGGCTGGGACGTGTCCCATCGTGCCGGGCCTCAATAAAATTATTAACGTGCGGGCTCGTGCGTGTTTTTGAAAGTTGATTTTGCACTCGTGCCGGGCTGGGCTTGAAAATTTAGGCCCGTGCCCATTGAGATATTTTAACGAAACCTGGTATGTGCACTTCTTTCGGGCGTAGGATGGATAGGGATGCAAATTTTGGAAGGTAACATCGATACATCGATGTTTCGATGCATCGGAAAAATTAACATCGATGCTAAAATACATCGCCAGAAAAACATCGATATATGGATGGTTTTCGATGTTTCACAATTTGTTAGGTTGTAGTCACATTAAAAGGAAAATTTAAAACTTTTCAATTACATCTCTCGGTAATTCAATTAGAAAAATACTTACATATGGATGCATTTCCCTGTATTTATTTACCATTCCTACACTCTTCCTATAAATAGAATAAAAATGCTTACCGTAGTAAGTTCGCTGAGACTAAAAATCCAAGGACCAACTTCGTTGAAATTTTAACGGGAACCCGGCACTTTTTTAATCATTAAGTAAGCATTTTATCGAAAGATGCGAGTAAACAAGGAATTTCTGAATGTTCCCCAAAAGCATAAGTAATAAAAATTCATGGCCAGTCAAACAAATTTAGGAGCTTAATGGGTAAGTGGAATTCAAGTCTGAGTCACACTAAAGTCGATGTTAAAACATCGTTGAAACTGGCATCGACGTATGTTCGATTTAGCGATTTTAGGCAATTGTAAACATCGATGGCAAATATCGAATTTTGAACCGATATTATCGATGTTTCAAAAATATCGATGCTTCGTTTGCATCCCTAAGGATGGATGGTATTGAAAATGGGCAAAATCGGACAATAACCACGCCTACCACCCATATAACGGTAATTTTCAGAAATGCGAAAACTGCGATATTTTAGTAACTACTGAAGATTATTCACTCAAAATTGATATTTACAATAATTTTTAGACGAAAAATAAGAATATTATAATCTTTTGGAAAATGGGCGTAAGCACGCCCACTTATGGTTACATGTCTATATCTTGGTAGCCGCTGCACCAATTTCTTCCAAGCTTGGCACAGTTGTTGGCCTTTATACATCATACCAAATGGCCGAAAACTTTTAAAATCGGACAATAACCACGCCCACATCCCATATGACGGTAATTTAGAGAAATACGAAATACTCGATAAATCAGTAAATATTAAAGCTAATTTATTCAAAATTGATGCTTGCAACAAAAAAAAAATGCATTTATGCTAAAATTTTGGAAAATGGACGTCGCACCGCCCACTTATGATCAGATATATGTATCTCGGTAACCACCAATTTTTACCAAACTCGGTATGGTTATTGTGCTTGCCACATAAAAGCAAAACGTTGTAAATTATTGAAATCGGACTAAAATTACGGCCGCTTTTCATATAACGGTAAATTTCAGAAATGCTTGACCTTCAATATTTCGAAATTTAAGGACGCTAATTTAGTCAAAATTGATACTAAAAACAATTTCTTGAAAAGAAGTAACATTGTTTGGAATTTTGGAAAATGAGCGTGATATCGCCCACATATCTATGTGGGCAAATCTAAAAAACAGGTACACTCTCCAAAAAAAAATTTTAATTTTTAAATTTGTGAGCACACCTATGTTTTATATATCATTTTATTCGTACTCTCTTAATGAATCGATTAATATAAGTGCAATTCATTTTCATCAAGTGCTTAAAAAATTAGACGAGGAATAAACATGAAATAGAAAACAAAAGAATACGCAGGGTTCAAATTATGTTGTTCAAGTTGTAAATTTTGAGCAAAGATTTTGAAAGTTGAACTCACTTGATAAAATTCTAACCATTTTATAAATAACTCCCTCAGTTTTGAAGTTATTTTACTAAAATTTTGGACATAACGGTTTTTTAATATTACCTTAATTATTCCTTAAAATTATCGAAATGGGTGAACTTTAACGTATAGCTCCAATACAACTGATTACTCAGATATGTGTTTTTGCGCTATAACTCTAATTTCATATCTGAATAATGCTTAATTGGAGGAGTTATAACGTAAAACAACGTCTCTGGACAATCAGTTGTATGGGAGCTAGATTTTAGAGTGAACCGATTTCGATGATTTTATGGGATAGTGAAGGAAATATTAAAACACAAGTGTGTGCAAAATTTTAGTAAAATATCTTCAAAACTGAGGGAGTTTTTTTTATAAAATAGTTCACATTTAAGCAAAGTTTCAAGTACCGCTATTTCCAAAAGTGGAGACAATCGGGCAAAACTGGGGACGCCATTGAATTTAAAAGGCTCCAATTAAGTAACAGCAACTATCAGAACCTTTGTCGAAAAAAATTTGAGTTGATACCACGCTCGAAATATTCTGACTACAAGAAGGAGCATAATGGAAAGTACTAAATCGGGGTTTTTACACACTTCTAGAGAACATTTTTTTGAAGCATTTTACAGGTATATGCAACGTTATAAGGACTAGTAGTTAATAAAAATATTTAGATCGTCTCGACGTATTTTCCAAATGTGCCTTCAATTAAGATATTTTTGAAATAAAAATTACGCTCAGATCTTTAAAATTTGGTTTATTCTGAAAGCACACCTCTTGCTATGGTGTCAAATTATACATAATTGTTTGTAGAATACAATACATACTTAAAAAGTTCTTAAAATTAAATGCTTCAAAAACTACACGCGATAAACCGAAAATGTTGAAAATGGTGAAATGCGAAGTTACAGACTTTGAGTTAATGGCCATTTCGTTATTTTTTAATGCACACTTACATACCTACTACATATGAAGTATACACATAAGTGCTAAATGCTCATTAAATTTCAAATCAGAATATGGTGTGCTTCCAAAGTTATGACATAATTAATTTTGCCCCTCTTAACAATTACATAAAAAATTCACTTGTTTTCATTATTTTTTTAAATTTAAACACCTATAATTCAAAAGTTATGCAGCAAATTGATCCAAATTTTTTTTGAGGCTTCAAGTATAAGTCAGTGAATTATATCCAAAAGCAACCAGCTTGATATAGTTTCCAACAGTGAAAATAAAGCTAAATAACTCCAAGGTTACCTGTTTTATTATTATTATTACCTTCCTTTTATTAGCTCGGGATGTAACTATGTAATATTGATGCGCGTAAAAGATGCAGCGATTTCTATTCTCAAGTTACATACCTGATGACAGTACGAATGGCAATTATAATAGGGAGGTTTTAGTTTTTTAAACTATAATTTTATTTATTTAGATTTGCCCATATATATCGAAATGTTGTGTTCGTATATCACGGTCGTCAAAACTCGACAACGGGTAAACCGATTTTAATAATTTTTTTTTCGTATTGTTCGGAAACATAATTAGCTCAGTTGCAGTAATTTATTTCAAATTTTGTACAATTTTCTAATAACATATTTTGTTGTGAAACATTATGTGAAAAATCTCATGCAAATCGATGCATCGATGTATGCCCTTCGACGCATCGAAAAATATCGATGTACATTTTGATGCATTGAATAAAAGAAAAACATCGATGTATTTTTGCCACTGACATCCTTATTCACCACTGTCCAGAATATGCTGCCTTTGCGCACTCTGTCTGCCAATTCTCTTTGATATTCAATGAAATAAATATATATAAGAATTGTAAATATTTAACAGTAACTTCTCCGTATAATGGCGAAACAGAATATGCTGCTATTATAGCCTTTCGGCTCTGTCTGCCAATTCTCTCTGAAATTCAAAGAAATAAATATATTTAAGAACTTTATTTATTTAACAGTAACTTCTCTGTATAATGGCGAAGCATCAAATTATTGTTTTATTTTTAGCTCTGAACTCATTTTTCTTTTTTTCTATCTTTACAAACAGGGGAAGACGGGCATGGACATAGTCACGGTAGTTGTGGTAACTCAAGTGATTATGATCATGACCATACTGACGAGCAAACAGATGCCGAGATTTTGTTGATGAACAGAGTACAGAATGCGTACACAATTCAGACTCCGATACAAGTGTTCCGTAGCCAATACCAATACCAGCATCACCCCCACAGCAGCCATGGTGTCAATGAAAGTAATAATTTTGCGCGCGAATTACAAATATTACGGCAAGCGTCTGAGAAGATAATACAAAATGACAGCAAAATTAATTAATTTACTTGATATTCGCTTTTAAGACCTAAATTGTAAAATATGTATGTATATATTAAAATTCAGTTTTTTTTTTTGTACTGTGGCGATAAATACATAGTAAATGAGCGGAAATAAAACATTAAATAGTATTTGTACGAGTATATACATATGTATGAAAATAAAGGTGGCGCCTTCCGCGTACAACTGATCCTCTTTGTCCATTAGCTGATGTCACTAAAGTATTTTTCGCACTGCGGATGAAATTTAAATATTCAAATCAAGGCGCACCAACACAAGGTGGTGTTGATTGAACAGCTGATTGGATATTTTTGTGTCTACACTAGTACAGAAGAATGTCATACAAGACGAAATGGCGTAACTTTAGGATGTGAACAAAACGTAATGGCAAAAATCTTCTCCTATTCCCTTACGTTTTGACATCCTGATGTACCAAAAAGCAATAACAAAATACACGGGATTTTTACTTATATGCAATTGCCACCACCTTATATCGATTCGCCTTGATTCAAAAGTATCAATTTCCCGATAAATTTTTCCTGAAATTAGATAAATGCACCAAAAAAGTAAATACATTTTATTCTTATGTGTTTACATTTTTCATAGTGGGTAGTCAACCTCTCCCTTCATTACCATATCTACTTTTGAACTTCAAAAGAATTTCTCCTAACAGTTCAATACAAAACTATGTTTTAAGCAATCTCTATGCCCCTCTACAAATAAGGCAAGAAAAGTGTGCTTGTATCGCATATAAATATGTAACTGCAAATCTAAAGCGCTGAAGAGTTGGTACAATTTCACCTACTTTTATAGCTGCTGCACAACACTGCCGAGCGGCAAATTTTTAGTCGCGAATGTTCGTCGGAAAAAATAAAACATTCTAACGTATATGAGAACGCGCACAGCCAAAGCAAATGACGAAGTTCGCTCAGTTCTACGTTCCGGAATGACTCTTGTTTTACTCTACCAAGGGCTGGCGACCTTAGCCCGTTGAGATCGGAGAACCCCATCAACCGTTTTTCGTCCACGGATTGCTCCGCATCCTTCTTCTCCGCGCAGGCAATGAGTCCAACCCCAGGCCAGAAATCTACTTTTGCTGCGTTTGCCAGAGACGACTCAATCCGAACTCCACTTCGGTTTAGTGTTGCCAAATTTTTTTCCAGCCATATGGGACAAATGCATAATTTGTCCCAAAAATACGGGATGAACAAAAATTTAACGGGACAAATGAGAAATAAAGGATTTGCTCATTTCATCCCAGATGTAAAAATTTTTTGAATTTTTTAGTAAAACTTAGTACATGAGCTATTTTAGGCCTACAAACGATGGAGAAGTGATCAAAAAAATGTTAGTCACATTGGGCTTCCTAGGGTGGGCCGTTGCGAAAACGCAACTATTACCTTGGGCGAGACAATATACTAAAAAAGTTTGAAAAACACTCTGTTTAGGCAATTCAAACCTAAACTATATTTTTATTTACAAAAAATATGAAATTTAGGTTGTGTTAAATGAGTAATTAAATTAACTAAATATCTAATAAATAATAAATTTTTATGTCAATGTGGCTTATTACCATATTATTTTTATTATTTTTATTCAGCTTTGTACCACTATTGTTTATTAGGAAAAATTGAAAAAGCAACGCAGTCTAAGCGGTAGAAGTTATAGCAGCTATTTCGGAGATCACCACATCTCCTTATCAGACTTCTTTTCTCTCGACTTCAGCAGGGATTGAACCTGCGATGTTCAAAGTTAATTCATTTTCCTTATTCAACTAACTACCCTGCAGGGAAAGCTACTAGTTGTGAACTAGAATTCTACCGGTTTGCGTTTCAGCCGAACTAGTTCACGTTCTATCCTTTTTCAATGTTAGCGACTGGTATTTTTAACATTGCGATGTCCTACGAGATGTCAATTGTCAGGCTATGCATCAGCATCTACTAGTATAAATACTAGTAGCATCATACCAGTTGATGAGATAGTCTGCCAATTCATGCCCCGTGAAAAGCATAAGTGTGCCTTTTTGCTCGCGACGCTACAGCAGTCACAATGGCCGACAGAGAAGAGCACTCGCGTGGTAAGCCTGTGGTCCCAGGTTCAAATCCTGGCGCAGGTAAAATTTTTTTATTTTCTATTTTTTATTTTATTTTTATTTTTTATAAATTTATTTTTTTGTTTATGCTGTTAATTGTAATTTTTTAATTTAATAAAAAAATATTTTTGTTTAATTTCTTTGTTTTTATATTTCTTCCTAAATGTTTTTTTGCAACGCAATTCGATTTTCAAATTTGTTATTTATTTATAAATTGAATAAATTATTTTTACTTACATTTATTTAACTTTAAAAATCTTAACCACCTCCAAGCGGCCTCGAACCTGCGATTTCAGAACCAGAACCAGTAGTCTTCACGTGACGCCACAGCCGACATTTGTAAGAAAAGCAATTAATTGCGTTTTATTTTTGGCTTTGGCAATTCAAAAGCAGATGTCGCCTAAGTTCTTCGAAATTGTCGAACTGGTAGGCACATACTAGTTAATGAACTAGTATTTTTTCTAACTGGTTTGGCTTTTCACTGCAGGGTACTATCAAGTGCAGCTGATTTGCCGCTATTTAAACTTGACAGCGTGGTTCATGTTGTCAATTCTATACATCCATTTGCTTATTTACTTTATTGTATAGTTTCAGGCAGGCGCTTCCTAAACTATGTATTTGTCAATGTTATTGTGGCTTATTAATATTTTATTTTTAATACTTTTATTGAGCTTTGTACCACGATTGTTTATTAAGAAAAATTGAAAATGCAACAAAGTCTAATCGGAAGAAGTTACAGCAGCTATTTCGGAGATCACATCTCCTTATCAGATTTCTTTTTACAAGCTTTTATTTAACTTGGTCATACCGCGAAAATTTCCAATCGATTTTAGACTAGCTTCCCGACAAGGTAGAGACTTGAAATTTTCAGCATAATTCCAACCATGATGAAAATGCAATTTAAAATATAAATGAATTCCCTATATGGTCCAGGAGTCTGGATACAAAGGCGGTCAAAACATAGTAAAATTTATGGCTAACAGAGCGTAATTTGCCAAAGAACGTAAAAGCACTATAAAATTGTTAAAGATACCGGCGGTAGTAAATAAGAAGTATACTTGCAGGCGCTAGTAAGGAAATCAACTTCAACAGTGTTTAAATTGCCAAACTGTTATTTATTTTTGTTATTTCGCTAATACAAAAGCAAAATAGATTCTTAAGATGTATTAGGTTCGATTACGCAAACAAATTATAGTTGATAAAATGAAATAAAAACGGGTTAAATAAAACGAATACTTAAAACTAAACAGTAATATTAATCGCGTTACATTGTAGATTATAAAAGTTAAATTTTAAGCATTTCTGTTAAGGGGTACATTATTTGGTTTCCTCACACAGGGAGTTATGGAAATACAGAGATACAACAAAAGCCACGCATAAGTTGTATACACTATTGAAATTAGAAAATTTTAGTTGACAAAAAGAAGTACACGCAAAGGATTTCACAAAAATGAATTGAAATATTACTTTGTTTAATCAAAAATGGCTCGGTTTGATCCAAGTTGGCAGCCCTGTGTACGATGTGTTTCTTCTGAATACTGTTAAGGCAATGTGGATAATGCTGCATAGTCGTGTGCGATGGGATGTTAAAGGTAAACGGAAAATAACTGCTATAAATTACATACCGACGTGGTCAAACGGCTTAGGTCCAATTTCAGATGGCCTACTTAAGTAGAGATTGTTGATTAACTTTCACTATTCATTTTCAGATCATACATTTAATCTGAACTTAAATGGCCAATATTGGCTATTTAAATATGAGATATGCAACCCTGGGTTTGTACCAAACAACCAAGATTGATTGGTAGGTTGTTTAATCAATCCAACTAAATCCCACCAAAAAACAATCAGCTGTTCAGCACAAAATGTAATAGGGCATTCGCACGAGGCGATTTTACAGGCAACAAAAGTTGAATACGAAGTTGAATGAGAAGTTGAAAGTGAAAAAGTTGCCATCCCTATTCAGACGAGGCGATTTTCGATTCAACACGAATCGTTATTTACATTATTGAAAATGAATTTAAATCGCAAAATTTGATCAATTGGCATAAATTTGGTAAGCCAAGCGTTGGTAGAAGTGCTTTTAGCGAAGCTGAAAGATAAAATAAGAGTAAAAAAGTAAAAAAGAAAAAAAAAGTATGATACAGAACAGTGTTGGAATTTTTGGTACAATTGTACTTGTTTTATACAATTTCATTTACAATATACTTTCCTACTACGCAGTACTTTTTAGTAAAATTTTGTAATGAATACTAAAAATATATAGCTCTGAAAATTCACAGCAAGAAATTTTTTGTGTTCTCTTTGGTTCGCCTGTTCGTATTTACCTTAGTAAGTTTTGAAAAATGGCTTCAACGAACCAGTATAATATAGCCTAGTCAAATTTTTAAAGAAACTTTTCGATACTAAGTTTTATTAAAACAAAATGTCGAAGTCAGCTTCATATAGAAACAAAGTCTTCGTTAGTTATAAGAAGAGATTTTCGTAAATATAATACCTTTACGGCACTCACATATTGACAAGATTTTACTATTTATTTTATTATTCTTTAATTTTAATTATCTGTTTATAAAATATAATGTATTCTTTAAGAAAAACTGTACAAACCTAAGATTAAATCTTTGCGAAACATCCAAAAACCAACATACTTTCGTAAAAATTTCGAGCTTTATTAATATTCTTTAGTTTTTAGCCCATTCAATTTTAGTATAATAAAGTTCAAGTTTAAAGTAGCTGGGACTTACCGTTGAACTTGGAATTTTTTTTTGTCGACGATGTCAGCCATTTTCTTCCATACGAAGTGTGCCCGACGATTTTTTTATATGGAGAAAACTAGCAACACCTTCATCAAAGAAATCTTAAAAAACTTAGTTATATTAAAATTTAATGGGCTAAAAAACCGCACGCTCAAAATAAATCTAGGAAATCGAATTAAAAAGCTCGAAATTTTTACGAAAGTGTGTTGGTTTTTTTTAATGTTGCACAAAGTTTGAACCTTGAATTTGTACAGCTTTTCTTAAAATATAAACCGTATTTTTACAAAAAATAATTAAAATTGAATACTATTAAGATAAATGGTCAAATCTTGTCGTAAAGTTTTGATAAGCACTTGAAATGCTATTAAAATGTCAAATTTTAGTACTGAATCCAAAGGAAAATGTCTCTTTTATCCATTAATAATAACTTAAATATGCTTTTTGTTAAGATGTATACCTGAAAATGTGTGCATACATATTTGCGTTAAATGCAGTACATGTGCACGTGGAATCAATTTGTAAAAGTGTAAACTACGTAAACGTATGTACATAAACAATAAAACTTTCTCATGAATACCATAAATTCATTGGTCTTGAAGGGAATGTACTAAGAAAATATATGAGCGAATTAAAAAGTGTATACAATTTATAGCCGAAAAGTACATTTTTTGTATAGATTTATTACTGAAGGAACAATTTAATTTCCCAACTGATTAAAACAAAATTTCTCAACACTGATACAGAATGTAAACAAACACAGGGTTGCAAGGAAAAAAAGTTGAACGAGCTCAAAGTTGGCTGGCGACCAACTTTGTTGAAAGCGATTAGTTGAAAGGCCGTTCGGACGAGGCGATTTTTGCTTTCAACTAAAAGTTGCCTGAAAAATCGCCTCGTGCGAAAGCCCTATAAACAAAAAAGCAAATGCAACAACAATTTCAAGGAACCAGCAGCAGTGCTGCCAATTGATTGGCATATTTAAATAAAGTTGTCTGAAACCCAACGAAAGCTAAATGGAATTTAAACAGCAGTCCAGAATTAAACTTAAGTGCCGTTTGAATATTCATTTGAAATTGGCTCTTAAGGCCCGTTGTTCAATGTCTGATTAACACAAATCGGAGGTAGAAGCTCCGGTTAAATACAATAACTGCATTATCGATCACATGTTATATGCATGATGTCGAAATCTTCGATAATGATGTACTGGTGATAGCCATACATTGAACAATGGGCCCTTAACTTAGATAAAAATGCTTCAGTTTAAGATAGACTTTACATTTAAAGAACTTTTCTATTTAAAGCAACAAAATAAAATCTTTATACGAGCAGTTTTCATTATATAAATAAAAATAAAATATATGATGTTAAAAAATATTTTTTAAAAACAAGCTTTTATTTAACATGTACAATCAAAGGAATAAAATAAAATAGTGTTACAAAAGTTTTTTTAGCAAAAGATTTTTAAAACTGCACTAAAATGAATAAAATAAAATAAGTTAAGCTTTCGTCAAAGTTACTAGACGTCATTATGGACATTTTACCTCCGGTTTGTGTTAACTGGATATTGAAGGGCCCTTAGTCAATTGCTGTCGTTTGACAGCGTGAAACTCTCTGCAGTGCGTTTGCGATTCGGTTTCAGCGTTATACGCAAAATTTTTTTAATCAAATAATTTGGTGTTAAAGACATAAATCTGAAAAGTGCTCTAGCAACATTACAAAAATTTGAATTTCCCGTGTATTCGTTTTAAGAGCGTACATGTGTACATGTGTTGCTGCCACTGCCAAAATGTACAAATCCGTACAAATGTAAAAATCGATCTTCACTTAACAGCTTTTTACAACGCTTTTCTGAACTTGCCATGTCGTATGTCCGACCACCATTTGTACGATAAATGTAGCAAAGCTATTTATGGCAAATTCTAGATATCATATCAAAGAGATACAGCAAGATTAAAAAGTAGAAAATAAATAAAAAAATAAAATTTTTTAATATACAACGCTTTTATAAATGGACTAAAAATTCGGAAATAATATTTCTTAGTCCCATAGAATTTGTATAGATAACTTTTGATTTTGAAATTTTATCAGAAGTCGTTATGAACCATTTATGAGATTTACCCCCTTATTCTAGAACCCGAATTTTCGTAATCCGTAATTCGTAGCTACGCCAAGAAAAACGAAAAATCCACATGATGCAACCCTTGTGGAAACATGTGCAGCATTGCCAGCTACCAGTTGTTTTTCGAAGATAGCTGAATGAAGGAAAACAAAGTGGAAAGGAATTAAAAAACGCACTCATCATGTGCTTGTTTATAGTAAAATTTATTGATTTTCAATATTTTGAAGAAAATTATGGATTCTGATGCATTTGCAGTTATAGCAGCGGAGTAAGAGCGCGCTATGGCAATGTACTCACAAAGGTATGCGGAGCTGCCGGGCATAGTAACCATGGGCGCATCTATGTTAGCTTCTGGTTGAATTGTTGAACCACAAGCCAGAACTCATCCTATGCCTGAAGCTCTGGTTCTCAATCCAGTTAATGCAATAACAGCTTCTTCCAAGCCATTGAAAACATGCACTTTGTTAGGTCCACCACGCGCTTGCTTCTGCCATCGGCCGCGCTTAGGGATTATAACCCTTGGTTGGTTGGTTTAAGTGGATTGTCACTCAGGTGACAAGCAATTAGCAAGTTTGCCATTTTGATTCCACAACTCGTGCAACCTACAGCCATTTGGCGGCTTTAATAAATTTCAGTACGTCATACAGAGAGAGGCAGCTGCACTCTGAAATATTCTGCAGGATAGGTTTGCCGAGTGTATTTAGCCTGATCCTTGCGAGGGCTGGACACTCGCACAGCAAGTGTTCGACTGTCTCTTTTGAGCCCGGGTCATCGCAGCTGCGACAGAACGTATTGAAGGGCAGTCCTATCGTTTCGGCATGTACCCCAACGGGCCAGTGCCCTGTGCACACTGCAGTAAGTTTGTAGGCATTTGTTTTGCTCATTCCTAAGAGAGCTTTGGTTTTGAGTGGGTCGTAGGACACCCAGAACTGCCGGGCAAGTCTGTAGGATCCTGTGCAGTTCCACCTCTGCCTGGCCTTCGAATGATAAAATTCGGTAATTTTTGTCTTAATCTCCCTGAGCGAGGCGCCCATGTCCACCGCGTGGGACATATCCAGTGCGGAGCCGCTCCTTGCTAGTTCGTCCGCTGCCTCATTTCCGTAGATGCCCCTATGTCCCGGGACCCATATTAGGGTAATTTCGTATTGATCAGAGATATAGGCCAGCTCTCTCCTACATTCATACACTAGCTGAGATCTAACAGAGTTAGAGGAAAGTGCCTGAATAGCCGCTTGGCTATCCGAGAGGATCTTCACTTGCGTTCTCGTGGGTACATTGTCTTTGATGTACCTTACTGCCTCCTTAATAGCAAACGTTTCGGCCTGGAAGACGCTTGCATAGTCTGGTAGGCGGAAGGATAATTTTAGGTTATATTGCTCAATGAAGACCCCAGCACCATCCCCGCATTCCATCTTTGACCCATCCGTAAAGACAGTTAAGCCCTGCAAGTACCCGAAATCTTTCTGATTCCAGTCACTGCGGCTTGGGAATTTCGTGCGGGGTTTGTGGTGAACCCAGGTCTTCGACAGGATATAGTCAGTGGGCAGCGCTTTAATTTCAGACGGTATTGCGTCTAGGATGGAACCGTGACCGGCCTTTCCTTCCAGAGCCCCAGGGCACGCAGTCTGATGGCGCTGTTAGCAGCTGAATTCTCGATGAAGATATCTATAGGTAATAAGTCAAGAAGGACGTTCAAAACGTCCTTCGGACAGGATCTCATTGCGCCTGCTACGCTAGCGGCTGCTGACCTTTGAATTCCGCCTAGCTTTCTAACTACGTAATCCTTAGTAAGGGCTGACCACCAGACCAGCGCCCCATAAGAGATTATGGGTCGGACTATAGCTGTGTACATCCAGTGCACAATTCTTGGTTTCAAACCCCATCTATTGCCCAACATTCTCTTGGCCGCATAGAAAGCCACCGTGGCCTTCCTAGCACGCTCCTCAATGTTTGGTTTCCAGTTAAGTTTGGGATCCAAAATAACTCCAAGGTATTTCACCTTCATTGACAGATCCGGAGCGGAAAAAGGCTCGACACCTGATTAGTCCTGGCGGTTCAACAGCACCAGCAACACCCGTTTAAAACCCCACCGGCATGGGAGCCGCATGGGTGGAACCAGTGGCAGAGCGTGACGTGAACAATAAACAAACTGGTGTGAATTAAAAAAAAATATACATATAATGAGCTGCTTGCTGACCAACGTTTAATAATTTTGTAATAAGTTCCATGATTTTTATAAAAAAGGGTACGAATTGCATGTCATATTTTAGAGTAATGTGTTTCTATCTAAAGGAATCGATAGAGAAATGTAAATGCTGGTTATACCCAAAAATACTTAATGAATAATATTTATAAGTTATATTCAATTTTTAGGACTAAATTCCCATTTATATGAAAATAATAAAATCTAAACACCGAAACATTAAATTTCAACCGATTTCGAGTGAATCTTAAAATTTGGTGAAGGTGTTGCAAAATGTTAGCATTTGTGAATACTTTTGAAATATAAGAAACGATTAAAAAATTGCGAGCAATATTTTCAATTGTCAAAAACACCGGTCAGATGTTTACTTGCTAGTTTCTGCTGGTTTTCGTTTCTTAACTATTTCTATATTTCGCCCTCTGTGTGCGTAATTCTGCAATGGGGTATAACCGTTCTTCTGAGTATGCAGTTACAGTTGGACGGCTATACTCAATCCCGACTCTTGCGTGCTCCTTCGCGTACTCCGGGCAATGTGAGCAAACCATGTGCTTCGGCGGTTTAAGGGCTTACTGAAGTCTGCAGCGTCTGTTCGCCATGAGGTGCGGCTGCAAGCGGGCGTCTGTATTGGAGCAAGCGGCTCGTTATATAAACGTGTATCTGGTTCAGAAACCATCCCTCTCGCCACGTCAAAATGAAGAGACGAAAAAGCCTCGGAATATTGCCGCTTACAAAGTTAACGACCCTCGTAAACGAAAAGTCGACGATTTACGGATATGCAACTTGAGTGCCCGGACCTTCTATGAAGAACGGACGGAGCATGGCTGCAAAAAATTTGCAGCATGCATACGGTGACCATCCGTCCTTTATTTTAACCCCCTGTCCTTTATAATTTTTTTCAAAATAAAGGACGCCATTTGTTCTTTATTTTTTAAACTGTCCTTTAAATGTGCTTTCGATTTTGCAGAGGTCAATTTTTAAACAGAGAATATGAAAAAATAAAATGCCCCTTAAAAAATATAATGGAAACCTTCCCCAGTTTGTTTCGCACCCCACTTAAGGGTTTTTATTTAATCGGTAATCTTTGTACAATCTATAAATCACGAATCATATCTAATACTGATGTGCGAAATTTATATAATTGAAACAAAAATTAACTAATGTTTACACATTTTCTTAGAAAAATTAATACACTTTGAGTAAAATCCATTGTTCACAAAAGCACAGACAAAAGTTGTGCCCAGGATCGTGTTGCACGCTGAGTTTCCAGTTCCACTGAAAAATAACAATAAACCGCCGCTGGCTTCGTCGTGTAGTATGAATTATGATAAAGGCATTTTGGCAGCAAAGGATTACGAAGTGCTTTATAAGGATTTGGTTTCATTTTTCGGAATCGGTTAAAATCCGGTTACAACGCTTTCCGAGAAAGGGAACTTGCACAATTAAAAAATACAATTAACTGGTAAATTTGATCTAAATTACGATATGCTTGAGGTACTTGTATTATACGTATGTATCATTTTGAAAAAGTGTCCTTTATTTTACGTTGGTTAATATGGTCACCGTAAGCATGCAACATATGTTGCCATGGGATGGCGCACAGTGGGTCAAAAAAGGTTGCTGTAGACAAATCAATTTTAAGAGCCCAAATATGAACCGATTTCCAGTTTCTTTTTTTTTTTTTTAATAAGAGCCAGGTGGTGTAGCCAGGGGGGGATTGGGGGGGGGATAGATCCCACCTTCGTCAGTGAAATTAAACTTTTTATTTTTGAATTAATAATACAATACTACTTTACCCTTCCCATTTATAATTTTTTTATTTCAGACTGATGACAAATTATCTTTTAATGAATATACAAAATTATCGGTTGGTGGATTATGTATTTGAATATTCGCGAAATACACTAGGCCATTTTACTTAGTTCCCCACAGTGTTAGGAAATAATCTGTAATCTATACAAAAACTGTACTTTTCGACTGTAAATTGTATCGACTTTTTAATTTGCTCAAATGCATGCATGCATACATAGATTCCCATCATGCTTTGATGGTATTCACGGGAAAGTTTATGTAGGTACATTTACATATTTTACACTTTTAACATAAATGTCAACGCAGATATTTTAAGATACACTTCTTAACAAACAAATTTTTTTAAGTTATTATGAATGGATAAAAGGGACATCTTCTTTGAATTCGGTACTAAAACTTGACATTTCAAGTGCTTATCAAAACTTTATACATGTTAACTAGATTGGCCATTTATCTTAAAATTATATATATAATTTTAATTATTTGTTTATAAAAATGCAGTTTACACTTTAGCAAAACTCGTATAAATCCAAGGTTTAATCTTTGCGCAACATTAACAAAATCAGCAAACTTTCGTATAGCTTTTTAGTTAGATTTCCTATAAATACATATTTTGAGTATGCAGTTTTGTACCCCGATCAATTCAAATAAAGCGCAAGTTTAAAATACGCTGCGACTTATCGTTGATTTTTAATATCTTTTTTTGATGAAGGCGTTGCTCATTTTCTTCATTAAAAAATCGTCGAACATACTTAGATAAAATGGAAGAAAATTACCCACATCGTCAAAAATATGCCATACATCAACTGTAAATCACAGCTACTCTAAAATTGCACTTTATTTGACCAAAATTTGAATGAGCTAAAAAATTGCAAAATATTAAGAGATAAAATTGAAATAGAAAGGTCGAAAGATTAAACTATTTTCATTTAGTGCTTGTTAAGGAATAAACTATATTTTTATAAACAAATAATTCAAATTAAAATATAATAAAATAAACAGTCAAATCTAGTCAATATGTGAGTGTCGTAAAGTTATGATATTTAAGAACATCTCTTTCTTATTTAACGATGACACTGTTTCTATACGAAGCTGATTTCAACATTTTGTTTTAATAAAATTTAGTATCAGTAAATATTCTTTCTAAACTTGCCTAGGAATGTGATATAATGGTTCGTTCAAAACCTTTTTTCAAAACTTATAATGGCAAACACGAGAAGGCGAAGACAAAAAGAGAATACAAAAATAACCCGCAGTGAATTTTCAGACTTTTAAAACGATATAGTAATTTAATTTTTTAAATTTAAATAAATTTAAGTTATCCCCCAAAGCCAAATCCTGGCTACGCCACTGATAAGAGCTAATTAAATTTCGCGTCGATCTGTTCGTGTTTTTTTTATTTATTTATGTTCAAAAATGAAAGAAAACAAGTAAGAAAGTTTAAGTTCGGGCGGAGCCGAACATTAAATACCCGGCGCAAATATTAAATATATGTTTTCCACCTTCCCGAAAGCTACCGCTACATCGTAATCCGGGGTTTATCAATTATGAGTAAACCAGCGTCCTTAAATTTCGAAATATTGAAGTTTCAAGCATTTTTAAAATTTACCGTTATATGAAAAGCGGTAATTTTAGTCCGATTTCAATAATTTTCAACGTTTTGCTTATATTTGGCAAGCATAATAATCATACCGAGTTTGGTACAAATTGGTTGCACGGTTACCGAGATACATATATGTGATCATAAGTGGGCGGTGCCACGCCCATTTTCCAAAATTTTATCATAAACGTATTTCTCGGTAAAGAATTGCTGCAAGCTTCAATTTAGAATAAATTAGCTTTAATATTTACTGCTTTATCGAAGATTTCGTATTTCTCTAAATTACCGTTATATGGAATGTGGGCGTGGTTATTGTCCGATTTTAAAAATTTTCGGCCAGTTGGTATGATGTACCAAAGCCAACAACTGTGCCAAGTTTGGAAGAAATCGGTGCTGCGGTTGCCAAGATATACACATGTAACCATAAGTGGGCGTGGCTACGCCCATTTTTCAAAAATTTATAATATTCTTATTTTTCGTCTAAAACTTATTGTAATTATCAATTTTGAGAGAATTATCTTCAGTATTTACTAAAATATCGCAGTTTTCGTATTTCTGAAAATTACCGTTATATGGGAGGTAGGCGTGGTTATTGTCCGCTTTTGCCCATTTTCAATACCATCCGTCCTACGCCCGAAAGAAGTACACGTACCAAGTTTCGTTCCGATATCTTAATTTTTACTCGAGTTATCGTGTGCACAGACGGACGGACGGACAGACAGTCACCGCTTAATCGATTTCTCTTTTTGTCCTGATCATTTATGTATACATTTGTCTATATATCTCGATTCGTTTTGCCTGTTACAAACAACCGTTATGTGAACAAAGTTATAATACCCTTGTGCACAAGTGCGCTCGGGTATAAAAATGGAGTCATCTCATGGCAATGGAGTAAGTTATCTTTAATTTATAACATATTTAACTTATTAAAGATCTTTTTTAATTCAGTGCAAAACTAAGCGTGTCCGGGGAAAACCAAACCATGTGTGGACAGTGTCGGAAGAGAAGTCCCTAATTGATTTTCTTTTAGAAAACCGCCTATTTGAGGTTGTAACACATTCAGATCCCAATTGTTTGATTTCGGAACTCCTAGATGGACACTTCGGCGATTTGCCAACAACACAAGCATATTCAACCTAAAAGTTTCATCGATCTCTTCCTCCTCATCTTCATCGCCTAACAAAAATGCACCAAATAAATTTAAAAAACTCATAAATGACTTATTTGACGACTCACTTCCTTCCATCGTTGCGTCCTGCGCGTACTTCTCGCAAATCGCAGCCATTAATTTGCTTTTCTCGCTTCTTCTGGGCATTAGAAACTTTCTAAAGCTGTTTTAATAATTTTGATTTTGTCAAATATAATTGTTAAAATATTGTACAATAGCACACGAAAAAGTATGGGATGCTCACAAGTTTCATTTTACAACTGTTCTAAAAAAATAGTACAAAAGAGCAAATATGACAAATAGCACGACTTGTGAACTCCCTAAGTATGTTCAGTTATACTTGATAGGATAAAGTTATACAGCTATAAGTGGGCGCTACCACGCCCATTTTCTAAAATTCCATAATAATCTTATTTTAAGAGATTATTGTGAGTATTATTTGAGGGCGATTAATTGAGTAAATTAGCGCCCTTAAATTTTGAGTTATCGAAATTTCAAGCATTTCTGTAATTTACCGTTATATGAAAAGTAGGCGTAATTTTAGTCCGATTTCAATAATTTTCAATGTTTTGTGGCAAGCACAATAACCGTACCGAGTTACAAATTGGTAGAACGGTTACCGAGATAAATATATGTGATCATAAGTGGGCGGTGCCACGCCCATTTTCCAAAATTTTATCATAAACGTATTTCTTGGTAAAGAATTGCTGCAAGCATCGATTTTGAATAAATTAGCTTTAATATTTACTGATTTATCGAGGATTTCGTATTTCTCGAAATTACCGTTATATGGGATGTGGGCGTGGTTATTGTCCGATTTTCGGCCTTTTGGTATGCTGTACCAGGGCCAACAACTGTGCCAAGTTTGGAAGAAATTGGTGCAGCGGTTACCAAGATATACACATGTAACCATAAGTAGGCGTGGCTACGCCCGTTTGCCAAAATTTTTTAATATTCTTATTTTTCGTCTAAAACTCATTGTAAATGTAAATTTTGAGTGAATTATCTTCAGTAGTTACTAAAATATCGCAGTTTTCGTATTTCTGAAAATTACCGTTATATGGGAGGTAGGCGTGGTTATTGTCCTATTTTGCCCATTTTCAATACCATCCGTCCTACGCCCGAAAGAAGTGCACGTACCAAGTTTCGTTAAGATATCTCAATTTTTACTCGAGTTATCGTGTGCACAGACGGACAGACGGACGGACGGACGGACGGACAGACAGTCACCGCTTAATCGATTTCTTTTTTCATTCTGATCATTTATGTATACATTTGTCTATATCTATCTCGATTCGTTTTGCCTGTTACAAACAACCGTTATGTGAACAAAGTTATAATACCCTTGCGCACAAGTGCGCTCGGGTATAAAAATTTTACGTTTGAACGCTTCCAATTTTTTGGAAAATACTTGAAATTAAATTCAACTGCCTGCAATTATTTAAAAAACTATTCATAAACATTTTTCCATACGAAACAATTAATAAAAAAATATTTGTAATTTGCCATCTATACTGATATATATTTTGAAAGCCGTTTTTTTCTAATCGAAAAACTCGAGAACAGTTCTACCGATATTTTTGAAATTTTGGACCTCGACTCTAGACCCTCAAAGGATGATAATAGAATAAGAATAATTTCGATATATCAAGGGGCGTGGCACCTCCCATACAAACTTTAGTTTTCACACAACATACCCCAGTGAGAGAATTATATGTGCAATATGTTTTTCTTCATTTTAGCTTTATAAAAGAAGAGTAAAACTTTTTGCTGTATGCGGTTATAATAGCCTTTAGTTTATAAATATTTTCATATGTTAAGTTGATGTTCCTTCACAATTTTAATCACCATTATCACAAACAATATTTAATATTCAATAGTAAATAATTATTTGTGCAAAATGAACTATTCAGTTTCCGCCTGCTCCAGTGTCAAGAATTTTCAACAGAAATCTAGACCAATGACTGTGTGGTAAAAACTTAAACATGTAGAAGCTATTTTCATAATAAAAACCGTTTTATTATTTTACCTAGTTATATTATGGCCCATAATATCCCGCGGCATTGAACTATCTGAAGAAGAGCCCGGAAGTATAACAGGAATGAATTTTTGTGGCATGAAAATTAATTAATTAACTGCTGAAGTAATCGGACAGGAGAATATAATAAGAAGTTCTTTTAAAAATCCCGACAATGGAAATATGTAATAAGATTGGTGGCCCTATACAACCTCAAAAGAGTGGTGCAAATGACATATCTAAAGGTTAGCTACTGGGAACTACATGATTTACCGTAAAAATTTAAATGTATGTTAATCTTTCTGTCACAAGTAAAAGTTCAAAACAAATAGTAAACACAGTTTTGGTATTTAGGGTGAAGAAATAAATCGCTAAACCACAGCTCACTCATGAAATGCTTTTTTAGCGTTTTACAAAAATTACAAATTTTGTAGGACCGTTTGCGACCGTCGCCGGCGAACAAATTGTTCACCAAAACGAGTCGGAAACGACGTCGTTACGACGTAAATAAACCAAACTTCACAAATAGACGGAAATAATATAAATTTTACTACAAAATTTCGGTAAAATATATGCCGCAAACCTTAAAGCAAATAAAATTGTGCAATATAAATACACCCCACACCAACAAATAAAATGACCTTTAAAACATTTTTTAAAATAGTCGGTTACTTATCACTTGTTTCTTTGCACATATAAATATTTTCTACGAAAATTTCAACATAATGGTAAAATTAAATTATGTTGTTGTTAACTAATGCGTATTTATAAAGATTTTTTATATTCTTTTGATTGAATAAATTAATACAATTATTGGGAAAAAACATCAAAGATCTAGTATTGGGTTTTCATTTAGCTAATTGAAGTTGAAGTATTGCACATATAATTTTTTTACTGGATTATCTCTGTATCCTAGTATAGAGATATATAATATCAACGCCAAACTCATGGAAAAAATGGAAGTTATTGAAAAAGGGGCTTTGCACCTCCCGTACAAACTGAATTTCTCACATTAGAATGTGTATGTGGTGTGAGAAATTCAGTTTGTATGGGAGGTGCTACGCTCCTTTTTCAATAACTCCCATTTTTTCCCTAAATTTGGCATTGGTATTACATATCTTACTCGATGCTCGCGTTTCTACGGCGCAATAGTTCTTCGTTTTCAGATCCGTACACTTTGAAACTATTGTATTCGTCCTTTGTCCGTTCGATATTAGAGTATGCCGTTTCCATTTGGAGGCCTTACCACCAAAGCACATAAATCGGTTAGAATCTGTACAGAAGGCGTTCATACGGTTTGTCCTACGCTCTCTGAACCTAAGCCTGAGTATAGCTCTCGCTGTCAGTTGATCAACCTAATGACACTGCACAACAGACGAATACTTTTATCAACCTCTTTTCTATTTGACATAATCTCGGGCACTATTTATTGTTCAGTACTGTTAGGTAAAATTTATTTCAGTGTTCCTTGAAGAATCTTGCGTCATTATGAGGTGTTTTATGTTGTCACCAGCAAGACTGTATATAGCCTTAATGCCCCGTTTAATAGAACTCTCGTGGAATTGAATAAGCTCTTTGTTTCTTTGGACCTCGACCTCTCATCCACTAAATTTGACTTTAATTCCCAAGTAAAAACATTATTAAATAAAATTAGTGCTATTTAAAGACTGCTTTTTGTATTGTAATTAACATTACTTTTAAATGTACCTATGCTTAGTCTGTAAATTCATAGACATAACGAAAAAAAAAAATAAATAAATTGCAGCACTCGACGATGAATACTTCCAGAGGTATGTTGTGTGAAAACTTCAGTTTGTATGGGAGGTGCCACGCCCTCTTGATATATCGAAATTGCTTTTGATCTATTATCATCGTTGGATAGTCTGGAGTCGATGCCCAAAATTTCAAAAATAACGCTACAGCTGTTCTCGGGTTTTTCGAACTGAAAAAAAATGAAAAAGAACTGCTTTCAAAATATTCACTCAGAAAAAAGCATTTCCTTAAATCAAGAAAGCAGTATCCTCATCTTCCAGTTACTGTTTTTTCCTTAATATTACGAAAAATTTACTCAATTTCAGAAATTTTTCCTTAATTTAAAAATAGGGCGTCATTACTTTGAAGAAGAAAATTTACCCAATATAAGTAATAATTTCATCAATATAAGTAATAATTTCCTTAAATAATTTTGAATTTTGTCAGTGCTTTTAAGACAAAGTTAATTGCTCTCCTGTAAAATGTCGGATGTGGCGTCGCGTGAAGACTACTGCTTTAGATTATGAGATCGCAGGTTCGAATCCGGTTGGAGGTGGTTAGAATAAGGTAAGTCAATTATTTCAATTTAAATATAAATTACAAGTTGTACAATTAATTTCATATATGGAAAAACCTTAATACTTTAATAACATAAAAAATAAATTAGATATTTTTTTTTTAAATACAATTTAAAAAATTACAATTAAAAAAATAAATAAAACATAAAAAAAATATCTAAAAAAAATCGAACCTTGCATCTCTCGGCCTTTGCCACTGTTTGAGCGCCGTGAGCAAAATGACATACTTATGACTGTCACGGTTGGCAAGTACATTTTTCCTAAAAATTAAGGAATTGTGTTTTCCTTAAACTAAGTCAAATCGTTTTCTCATATTAAGACAGCCATATCATTGGAGCCATTTCAAGGTAATATTTGCTTAGAATAATATACTTTTTTCCTAGCATCAAGAAATTTTTTTCTGAGTGTATATTAGTATGAATAACAAATGAAATATGAAATTAAATGTTGAAGCGTTCAAACGTAAATTTGTTTTTTTAATTTTTGAACATAAATAAATAAAAAACCAGAGCTTTTTTAAAAATCGCCACAGATAGATCGACGAGAAATTTAATTATATTTTATTAAAAAAAAGAAACTCTAAATCGGTTCATATTTGGGCTCTCAAAATTAAGTTGTCCACAGCAACCTTTTTTGCCACACTGTGCGGTGTAGGATTTGTGGTGGCGGAGACTTCGACACCTTGTCTCCCGGTTCACCCCCATCAGTTAGCGAATCACCACTATCCGCATAAAGGCAAAATTTAACGGCATCAGCCTAATTTGTGCGCACGCCCCGACGGAAGAGAAGGACGATGAGGGTAAGGAGCTTTTCTATGAGCGCCTGGGAGAAGCTGCTCCGCCACGATATAAAAATCGTTCTTGGCGACTTCAACGCTAGGGTGGGCAAACAAGGCATATTTGGTGCTACAGACAGAAAATTTAGACTTCATGACAACACCTCCGACAACGGATAGAGGCTGATCGACTTCGCTGCGGCACGCAACATGGTAGTTAGCAGTATCAGACACCAGCATCGAAACATCCACAAAGCCACTTGGGTGTCCCCTGATCAAAGAGCGCAGAACCAAATTGATCATATTGTGATAGACGGAAGATACGTTTTTGAGGTGCCAACATCGACCAACGTTACCACTGAAAAACTTTCTTTTCTACCAAGAGCTGGTTCGAAAACCTACCAAAATGGATTCTTTCCTACCATTGAAGAAAACAGCGTTTTACGGCAGTGAATACATTTTTTTGCTGGTTTTTATAATTAAAATAAACAAAAAAATCAGAATAATAGCTGGTATATACATATTTAAGTACATATTATACATAGCACTCAAAAAAGTGATGTGTGCTTTTAACCAGACCCACTTACCGACAAGTAATTCGACCCGCTGAATCCGAATCTGAGGTCCGTTTGACTTCTACACCCTCAAAGATTCGAGTAAATTTCGAAAAATCCAAAAAATTCCAAAAAAATTACCTAATTTATAGTTTTAATAAAGCTTTCGGAGTAAAAGCGTGAAAAATCGGAGCAGAAAATGAAACTCCTACGTAAAATTTTTATACATCACTCAATTGCATACACATATTTTTTATATCGTCGTTTAAAGTACAAAACCGCATATCGTCGTTCTGTAAAACCGCGAAATGCGATTGCTTTATTTTGAAATATGAGTGTTTACCTTCTAGAAAATAATTTATGCAACCTCACATACGCGGTTTTTGCATTTTCTTGATAGGCGGTTCTGTACTTTACACGACGATATGTACATAAATAAGTAAGGTAAAAATAAACCTCTCGGTTAAGCTTGCCAAATTTCCAGGTCTAGGAGCCGCCAGGCTGGGGGAAAAATCTCCGCGCTGCGGGTTTGCCACTAATTTCTTCGAGATGCTTTAAAAACTTTGAGATCCTCCGTTTTACCGGAAATATGTATGACTAATAATAAGTTTTCTTTTTAATTTTCGTGTATAATAAAAAATAACATATTCTGAAACACGTACATTTGTTATGCATTTGAGTTTTTCTTCTAGTGCCATTTAAAATATTTTAATAGCCTTGTCATTGTTGAAACTAATATCGATTCGAAGAAAAATATCTGATTTATAAACCGGCCTTTACGTCCATCAATTCAACCACTTAATATCCCTTTAAATACCCAGTGGATACAACTTTTTGTAGCAGGTACGGAGTTCAGAGAATCCCCGAAGGTAATTGGTGAGATTGTGCCAATACCCATCTAAGAAACAGAATGAGGGTAAAACTGATATTGTCCCAATTTGGCAAGTCTACTCACAGTGCTGACAGAGTGACACACAAACCAGAGATTTTTTCTGTGTCATGAGCAAAGAAACCTACCATCCTACCAACGGGAAAAAAACCTACCAATTTTGGTAAGAAAAGCCCAAAACGGCAACCCTGACATCGACTCGGATCGCCACCTTGCTGCATGTGCGTCTGTTCAAAAAAAAATGAGCGTCAATCAACGCAGGGAAAGTTGGACGTCGAAAAGCTGCAGTCACAACGGGTGTCACAAATGTGTGACGCCGGTCTTACTTAATTAAATTATACCTCCATTCACCGCCGTCTGCGATAGCGGGTTGTTGGATACAGTATGGTCTTTAGGAAGGTCCGGCACACGTTTGTGACAAGTGGTGGTATCAGCTACCTGTCAAGTATGAGGTTATGCACGTGTGAAAGTCTTTACCGACTTTAAGAGAGAAAATATTAGCTTCATAGTAAAATAAATGCTCAGAGGACGGTAAGTACATATATTTAGGCTTGCTTGATCATAATAAATTTGAACATAAAGGCCAAGTATTCAGCCATGTTTCAGAGAATTTCACGCCCAAAATAAACCATAAAGCTACTGTGTTTTCACCTAGACTTAATTTTATGTAAGCTTCGTAGTTTTGAATAAAACTGAGTTAGATAAAACCCTGAAGTTTAGCCTATCACATAAATGTGACCCTTGTCTATACCGAAAAATATCTCTATAGACCAGCTTTACAAATATGTGTCAAACTTAAAACAATTCCTTTTATTATGAATTTGAGTTTCTGAGAAACCCAATGACAACCGAAACCCACAACACTAGACAAAAACAAATAAAATTCTACCTGGTCTGTGATGACGCACTGCTTAAACACGCTTGATAGCGAACGTGTTAAGAACGACAAGGCCCCCGGAGCCGACGGTATCCGGCTGAGCTCTTCAAAGACGGTGTCGAAAAGTTGGTGGGGCGCATGTATCAGTTTTTTACCAGAATTTGGTCAGATAAATACATGGGCGAAGACTGGAACTTAAGTACTTTATGCAATCCACAAGAAGGCAGATCCCGCCGTTTGCGCCAACTTTTATTGCCCCAACTTAATATTGCATTCAAGGTCCTGTAGACAATACTGTGTGAAGGACTGAAGCCGTTTACCAACCAGCTGATTGGACCTTATAAGTGTGGATTCAGACCTGGTATGGTAAGTCCACCATTGACCAGATTTTCACAGCACTTCAAATCCTGGAGAACACTCTAGATCAGTAGTGCACAGCGTCGTCAGAACTACCAATACGAGCCCAAAATTTTTGTCTTAGTAGGTGTGCACTAGCAAACGCAAACTAATTCGCTGCAGGCGTCGCAATAGTTAGGTAGCTGCGCACACACGATTTGTATGTGAAAGCCGACTCGCTCCCAGAGACTCCCGTATGCACCACTGCTCTAGATAAACAAATCGACACACATTGTCTTTTGTCGACTTTAAAGCTGCTTTTGATAGCACGAGGAGAAGCTGCCTGCACGATGCCATGTCTAAGTTTGGGATCACCGCAAAACCTATACAGCTGTGTAGAGTGACGTTGAGCACAACCTTCAGCTGCGCCCAAATTGGGAAGGACCTCTCACGACTCATTCTCTTGCGACTTTTTCAATCTGATGCTGAAAAGCGTAATAAGAGCTGCCAATCTGAATCTTAGCGGCACCATATATAGAAAAATAACGATGTTGCTGGCGTTTGCAGATGATATCCACATCTGTAATAAGGTCCCTGGGGTACAATGGATGTGATCGGCTGTGCATGCTTGCGTTAACCGGGCACAGAGCTCATCGGATTGGGGAGGGGATCTTGCCGCAACTTCTTTCCAAAGTGCTGATTATACAAAAAAGAAATTTGTAACTAAAATTTCGGACGACAAAAAAAAGAAAAAACTTAATTCCCAAACGCTTCCAATAACAGACGAACAAGTGTTTGGAGTCACCTCTTGATCTACTCTTAAACGTATAAGCCTCCCTGCTCTTCCCTTTCCAACCAAAAAGAGATACCTTTTCGCATCAACAACCCAACCATTCCTGTCAACCTAAGGCTCACATCCTCTCACAACTATTTGCCAGATCATGTCTTTATGTTTTTATAAATTACAATTTACTTATTTATAAATTTAATCCCATGAGTTTCAATACCCATAAATTATATAAGGCATACAAAAATTTACATGATTAGATTTGTTAAATATATTAATTGGAAAGCCTTCCGAATATAGCTTTTTATTCTGATCACCATCATTTCTCCGGCGCACAGAGGGGTATTTGGCCGATTTAGGCGGCCAAAAGTCGAATTTTCCAAACGCACTTTTTTCCTTTTTAACTGAATATAGGGTGAAGAGAATATAATTCTTGACTAGATTCCGTTATTTTTTAATCCCTCTTTGCTTTAATTCGCGCTGCCGTGTTCATAATTGTTTATTTGGTTTTTAGATGTGTTTAAATGGTGAGTTAAGTTTTCAAATTATATTAAATTAGATAATTGTAAAGCAAAGAAATCCCATATAATCCAAATAGTTTAATACAAATATAATATGAACTACTAACGGCATAGCTACAAGGAAGAATATCGAATTTTTGCAAATTTTAATGGATTAGAGAAATGAACTACAGTCATAAAGTTATGTAAAACCACTCAACGGCACTGAGATTCTTGCTTGGGTGTTATGCTTGACAGTTCGTAGTTTAGAAACAAGCAAAAAAAACTGCTGAAAAGGTGCGTTTGCTGTGCACTGCCCATTGGAAATATTTACTACTGCCGAAAAATAAACCGAAAATACTGCTGCAGTACTGTACCTGTTTTTTTAACATGTACAGGGTGTTCTGTAAATGTGTTCAATGAGTAAAGGGGGGTGATAGGAAAGTCAAGACGCCCGACAACTCTAAGAGATGAGGCTGGGACGGTGGGGGAGGAGGGGTTCAATATAAAAATTTGGAGAGTTGCAGGAAGAAAACAGTTGTCAGTACATTTAGAATAAATTCTCTACTTAAGGGTAAGTTCTATTAAAAATTTGCAAATAAGTTTTTACGGCAGTAAAATCGTACGATTCTTTCTCAAACTACATATATGTATATATGTATCTCATTACATTAAACAATCAATTATTGTAAATATGTATGTATATAAATCCAAAAGTTTCTAGGAAACGACTCTAACGATTTTGATGGATTTTTGTATTCAGATAATGTTTTTAATGTCCGCTCTATAGCTGGGCTGTGGATCGGTCGGATGTTGGGTTCCCTTATCCAAACGTTAAAATAAATACGCCAATGATTCTTATAGTGACGCTTCTTTATTTCGCGTTTTAGTTGGCAGAGTTTGCACGTCACACCAATATAACGTATTTCCTTGGCGGCGTTTCCACGTCGCACCATATAAGTACTACTTGGCAGCGTTTTCACGTCACACCATATACCTTAACTACCTACTAAGCAACTTAGTCTTCACAATCGTTGCTTAGCCATTCCAATCTGCGTTTTCACGATCGACTGGAGTATACGACTACTCTACCAGAAGTGATTTCACATATCATTTGATGCTCTATTTATACTGTCTTGCACGCAGGCAGACAGTTATCCTAACAACATTGTTGCTAATATTTTCTTTACTTCCTTTTACTTGTTGATACCTAAGTACTGTATGTACTTCAAATTTCAATATAAATATGTACATATGTATTTTGATCTCACGTATGTATATAATTAACAATTCATTTAATATGTATATTCACTTATAATAATTATCAAAATTCAACAATAAGTATATATATGTATATAAAAATGAAATTCAAATTGTGGAGGCCCTTAGTGATGGACTTGGGGTCTTCACACCCCCCTTTACTTCCCTCTGGACGCGTGATCGTCACCATCCCCGCGCCTGTGATACGCACGCGGTACACCATTGTACCCACCGCATGCCTGAAGGTTGGCGTCTATTTTGTTGTTGCTGCAGCCGCTCTTGGATGACCCTTACCAGTTCCCTTGATAGCGGACTTGTGCCGCTAAAATTTCGCCAGACATCTGGTGCTGCTGCTGGCTGCGCTGCATCTCCCTGCAACCATCTCTCGATCTCCTGAATTATCATCGGATCTGCTGGCTCTGTGTTTGTGCTGGCCAACTCCTCCAACAACTGCTCCAACCCGCGATCTTTCTCCACCAACAGGGTGAGCGCATTCTCCTCTTCGCTTTCTTCATCGTAATTTCTGGTGTCAGCTGTCACTGTCGCCGCCGTTACGTCGCACAATGCCTGCGCAGGTGGTTGTCGCCACGATTCGGTGTTGTGTGACGCGTCGTTAAAAATTCGCATCGTCATTGTGATGCGCCGGACATACTCTATGTAACCCTCACCTGGGCGTTGGCAGTCCTCCTGTTCGATGTCCATTTCGCCCCTGGTGGCTCGTCATAGCTGTCATCGGACACCTCGATCGGCGTGGGCGCCCATATCATCTCGCCTAGATTCCACTCGTAGTCATCGTCGTTGCTATCGCCGCATACTTCGATTGGCGTTTGGCTACCAACCCCGTTGCTTGCTTCCGGACTTCTTGGCGTATAGCCACTGCTATAGTATATTGCAGGACTCCAACAACCCACATCCCTCGCACCGCTGTTTGGGCTTTCGTGCACGTAAATCTCTGTGCTGGCCTGATTTGCGTTGTCTTCTCCTCCACCAGCGCCAGTATGCTGCCTAATTTCTGGTTCCGTCAGGCGGCGCAAACGCACTTTCAAAGTGTCGTCCTTTACGCCCATCACCTTTAAAATTTCTCCAGTTGCCCGTGTATCCATCGCTGCAGTCACTTTTTGAGTAGTGGGTCCTTTTTGTGATGTCGTTTTATATTAAACATTTGGAAAACAGTTGCTTTTGCGCGACAAACTGTATATTCCCAAATTATTTCCATTTTGTTATTTTTTGGTTTATAATATTTTAGTTTGTTGTTGTTTTATTCAGGTGTTGTGTTGCAATGTTGCCCACTCTCTCTCTTGCGGGCATCGATATGTCAATATCGGAATAGTGTTGCCAGCTTGGTAAATGATGTATCCGTTTTACGATATTAATTATTATCATTATATTTGTTATTATTATTGTGTTTGCTGACATTATTGTTTATTAATAGTTTTTACACATATTAATAATTATATTGCCTTATTGTGTTTGTTTTTTATATTAATGCTATTCAAAATTTTTGTTTGTTTATTTCTCTTGGCATGAATTATCTCCTTTTTTTCATAGTATTCTCGTGCTACAACCTCGTTCTTCTTCTTCTTCTTCTTCTTCTCATTCTCCCTTCGTTTTTCTTCTAAACTCCTTCTTCTACTTTCCTTTAAACTGCTTCTTCTTCTTTCTTTTAAACTGCTTTTTCTTCTTCTTTCTTTTAAACTCCCTCTTCTTCTTCCCTCTTTTCTCTTATATTTTCTCTTCTTCTTCTCTCCCCTTAGGGTCTCCTTTTCGTGGCAATCGCTCCCCTATTTGGCAATTGCCGATTTATCACATTTCTGTCTATGGCCGAAACTTACCTATTCTTCGCCTTGCGTCGAATTAGTCTCAGGTGCATGCCGGGATTTTTGGTGACTCTGCCGCGTCGGCCTCTTCATCGCCGTAAAATGGCTTCAGCTCACTCATATGTGCTGTTCTCCTCTTACCGTTTTGTACCTTGTCTAATTCGACGATTACTGGCGAAACGAAATTCATCTCTCGGTACGGCCCAGCATACTTCGGTGCAAGTTTTGCCGCGAAGTTTTCCGTCGCCTTCGATAGGTGATGCTCCTTCACCAGCACTCGGTCACGTACCCCTGGTTGCCATTTCCTCCTGCGCAAGTTGTAATGACGCGCTTGCTCGATCGACGCTGTCTGCTGATTTCGCCTTACCATCTCAACTATCTCTCGCATTTTCGTCCCGTTCGCCTCTGGTGTCGTCGTCGTTCGGCCGGTACCGAAAGTTTGTTCGTCGTAGAGGGCTTTTGGTACTCGCGGCTCGCATCCTTGCACTAAGAAGGCAGGACTGTAGCCGGTGGCTTCGCAAACACTGGTATTAGGCGCTAGTGTCATTTCGGGTAGTAAGTCGTCCCAATTTCGCTGTTCTTTTCCGGTAAACTGTGCAAGCATTCTCTTTATGTTGCGGTTTGCCCTCTCCGTCGGATTTTCTTGTGGCGTGTATGGTGCGGTGAGTTGATGCTTAACCCCGTACTCTCGTAGTGGCCGTTCGAACTCTCTGCTGGTGAACTGTATTCCATTGTCTGTTATTACAATTTTCGGGACTCCAAATCTAGCGAGTACGCGTTCTCGAAACGCTTTGTTGAGGCCTTCAGCTGTCGCCTTCCGTAGAGGCACAATTTCTACCCATTTGGAAAACTTGTCGATAAAGACTAGTACGGTTGTGTTTCCGTGCTTTGATCGTGGCAATGGTCCCACAAAGTCTGCGCATACTGTGGCCCAAGGTTCTTCTGCGATGTGGGTTAGCATCTTTCCCGCAGCTTTCTGTTGGCTGGGTTTGTAAGTCTGGCAGGTAGTATACTGTCGGACATACCTCTTTATGTCCCTGAACATTCCGGGCCAGTAGTAACGTGCCGTCGCTCTCGTTATCGTCTTGCGGATGCCCATGTGTCCTGCGCTGGGACTATCGTGAACTTCCTTCAGTACTCCCTCACGTAGTGGCGCTGCCACGCATAGCTTCCACGGTACTGTGTCTTCATCATCCATCTAGACTGCGATGTGGCGATATAGTTCGTTGTTTACAATTGTGTAGTCCGGGAACTTTTCTGGTGTCCTCTTCACCTCTGCCATTTTCTCGACCAGCCACTTGCAGGCCGTTGCCTCTTTATCCTGCACTAATATGTTGAGCTGTACGTCTTGGGGTTGTCGTGACAGTGCATCGGCAACGACGTTCAACTTACCCTTGCGGTACTTTACATCGAATGTATGTTGCTGGAGTTCTAGTGCCCATCTTGCAATGCGTCCTGAGGGACTCTTGATCGCATTCAGCCATTTCAAGGACAGGTGGTCGGTAATAACCGTGAATACGTAACCCTCCAGGTACGGTCTCATTTTCCGTATAGCCCACACAATGGCCAGACACTCCTTTTCAGTCGCCGAGTAGTTTTGCTCTGCTTTGTTCAGCCGTCGACTAGCGTAGGCTATGACTCGCTCTGCGCCATCTAACTCCTGTGTCAGTACTGCACCTAGTCCAAAATCGCTGGCATCGGTTTGTAGCGTGAAATGGTGGGAAAATCGGGACAGGCTAATACCGGTGCTTCCGTTAGTGCGCTCCTTAATTTTTCAAAGGCCGTCTGCTGTTCATTGCCCCATTTCCATCGGCTTCTTTTCTTCAGTAATGACGTCAGAGGGAGTGCAATATGCGAGAAATCCGGAGCAAATCGCCGATACCATGACGCCACGCCCAGAAAGCGCCGTAACTCGCGTGTGTTTGTTGGCGGTGCCAATTGTTTAATCGCCGCAATCTTGTCAGGTTCGGTGTGAATCCCTTCTTCGCTCACCACATTACCCAGGTATTTCAAACTCCTTTTGAAAAACTCACACTTCTCTCGGTTGATCTTGAGGTTCGCCTGTCGCAATCGTCGAAACACTTCTTTCAGGTGTTCCTTGTGCTGGTCTAGCGTCGCACTCGTGATAATAAGATCGTCCAGATAAGCAAACGCGTGCGGTTCCAATTCGGGTCCGATGACTTTGTCCAGTGCTCGTTGAAACGTCGAAGGCGCAGAATGTAGCCCGAACGGCATTACGCGCTACTGAAACAGGCCACGTCCTGGCGCAGTGAACGCAGTATACTCCTTACTACTCTCTTCCATTGGGATTTACCAGTACCCATTCTTCAAGTCCAAGCTGCTAATGAATTTAGCGCTTCTCAGTCGATCCAAAATGTGTTGGATTCGTGGGAGTGGGTATGCATCCGGTACCGAGCGCGCATTAAGTTGCCGATAGTCCACGCACTTCCGTATTTCTTCTTTACGAGCACGATTGGCGCGCTGTGTGGGCTGTGCGACGGCTCGATGCACTGCTTATCTATCAACTCGTCGATCTCCCTGTTTATTACCTCCTGCATTTTCGGGTGTTGCCGATATTTACAAAGTGGACTGTAACTATGGAGTGGCGTTGATTACACCGAGACAATGCAAACACAAGTTCACTGCTTGGCTGATAATACGGAACTGAATTTATTGTAACAGACTAGAAAGGGAGAAATAAACAGAGTACTTCATATAAAAGACAGTGATGTTAACATGGAACATTTAATGGGGATAACGTTGAATAATACATAACTTTAGACATATCATAAAACCAGAACATTCTCCCGCCTGTTAAGAGACACCTTAACCCTCAGTAGGAAGCTTGCATAATTTAGTAACAGGGCGCTTTATCGACCCATGAGATGTCTTAATTGTTGCTACGCGCACCAAATTGTCTTTGCCCGGGTGCACATCAGTTTACTCGACCCATTTGCCA
Source organism: Rhagoletis pomonella (assembly GCF_013731165.1). Lineage (NCBI taxonomy): Eukaryota > Metazoa > Arthropoda > Insecta > Diptera > Tephritidae > Rhagoletis > Rhagoletis pomonella. The sequence goes on from NW_023458563.1 coordinate 8,679,708, forward strand.
GCACGATGGTGGAGCACGTTCTTCATAAACCAGGACAACTGCTCCAGGCTTTAGATTTTGTTTTCCTTTATACCACTTGGCTCGCTGATGTAGTGTAGTGAGATATTCACGCTACCAGCGATGCCAAAATTCTTGTTGCAAACGCGTGAGAAGCTGCCATCGAGAGATTCGATTCATTTGAACGTGTTCGAGCCCAGGTTCAGGTACTTGTACCAGTGGTTGGCCAATTAAAAAATTACCCGGTGTTAAAACATTGATATTGTCAACGACCTCATCATAAAGAACTGTGAGAGACCGAGAATTGAGTTGTGCCTCGATTTCACAAAGTAAGGTAGCAAATTCTTCGTAAGTGAGCCTAGTTTCGCCTAAAACACGTCGGAGGTGAAATTTCGTTGCTTTAACTGCGGACTCCCAAATTCCGCCGAAATGTGGTGCACCTGGTGGGATTAGATGCCAGTTGATGAATGAAGTGGCCATATATGACCCGACATCTCGAGATTTGGACATCTGTTTGAAACTCTTCATTAGTTCGCGGTCGGCGCCAATAAAGTTTGTGCCATTATCGCTGTGCATATCGGATGGCAAACCTCTGCGGGAGACAAATCTTTTTAGAGCTGCTATGAAAGCGTCTGTAGTCAGATCTGAGACAACTTTAAGATGCGTTGCGCGTGTAGCAAGGCAGACAAAAACAGCGATATAACCTTTGATTGGAGCAGCATTGCGACCTTTGTGAGCCTTCATCAAAAAAGGGCCAGCATAGTCGACGCCAGTGCGAAGAAATGGTCGCGCTTGAGTAACGCGGCTGGGGGGAAGATCTGCCATCTGCTGAGAGCAAGTCACAGCACGGTAGCGGGTGCAAACTACACACTTGTTTATTTGTTGCTTGACTAAACGGCGGCAGGAGGTGATCCAAAACTGTTGGCGTAAAATATTTAGTAATGTTGGACCTGCGTGAAGATTTGTTAGATGCTGAGAGACAATGATTCGCTGAGCTAGAATGCTGTCCTTTGACACGTTGATTGGATGTTTAGTTTCGACGTCACAGTGTGCATTCCTTAGTCTGCCGCCGACTCGGAGAATTGACGTTGAATCGATGAATGGAGAAAGCTTAGCAATTGAACTTTTAGTAGAAAGTTGTTTGTGCCTTGATAGTTGTTGTATCTCTTCGGAATAGTATTGCGCTTGAGACCACCGCACGCAATGCATGAGAGCCTTATAAATTTCTGCTGCAGTATAGCTCCTTGGAAAGGTAGTGTTGGTCTCGCGCCTTCTTTGGACAACACGATTCCACGCCGAAATTGTAAAAAGTACCTTGTTTAGTGTCGAGTAACGATTAAAAAGTAAATTGATGACATCAATCTGCTCAGTGGTCAGGAAAGCGAAGCAAGTATTTTTCCGTTCCTCAGCCGCAACTTGGCTGTTCATATAAGGTGCATTGTGAATGGAGCGCGGCCAGGTTTGCTGTGGCTGAGCAAGTCAAATGGGCCCGCGCTACCAAAGATTGCAATTCAAGAGCGTTTCTGGCTCCAGGCCACGAGTAGCCACATCTGCTGGATTGTCTGCTAATACCACGTGTTGCCATGATGGGCGAGGGATGGATTCGATAATTTCGGCAACCCTGTTGGCAACATATGTTTTCCAGCGCCGTGGATGTGAAGATAGCCAGCCGAGTACAATCATCGAGTCTGTCCAAGCTTTGCATTCAATATCGCGGAGCTCCATTGCGCCTTTGACCGCCTTGAAAAGTTTTGCAAGTAACAACGCGCCCGCCAGTTCTAATCTGGGAAGAGACTTCTGCTTCAGTGGAGCAACCTTTGTTTTGGCAGTGAGCAGGAACACCTTGGCGCCCTCAGCTGTTGGAATGCGGCAGTATACTGCAGCTGCATGGGCCATCTGTGAAGCATATTAGAAACCACAAAGCTGGAATTTATCTCTGGGGCTAGTGTGTACCCATCGCGGAATTCGGAGCGAGTTGAAGCAAGCATAGTTCTGCCGAAATGTAAGCCAGCTCTGCGATAACGCGACGGGAATATCGTCGTAGATTTTGGACGACTCCGATAGGATAACTCTTTTGGTGCAGGCATTGACGACTGGCGCGACTTTGAAGGTAAAACAGTCCTTGAGTGGTTGCCATTGCAGGCCTAGAATCTTCAGACTGCTCTCGGTATCAATTTCAGCTATGTCCACATCAGACGTTTGCATATCAACATTTTGAATTATGCTGAGATCATTTGAAACCCATTTTGAGAGCGGGAAACCCCTAATAGCAAGCGTCTTGGTGATGTCTGCTTTTAAGTTGATGGCTTCTTCTACGCTGGTTGCGCCTGCAATGAGATCGTCAACATAAAAGTTATTTTTGATCATAAAACCTGTTTGAGGCTCATCAGCATCTTTGCCCGTAGCGTAGAGGCAGCGTGTGGCAAGGAATGGCGCGGTAGCTGTTCCATAGGTGACAGTGCGGAGTCTATAGTGTGATATTGGTTGAGCAGCGCTAGTTCTCCACAGGATGCGTTGATAGTCCCTGTCGTCATGGTGAACAAGGACTTGTCGGTACATTTTGACAATGTCGCCACAGAGGCCGATACGATATCGTCTGAAGTTCAGCAATAACGATGTTAAATCACGCTGGATGGTAGGGCCCACTGCAAGTAAATCGTTCAGAGCTGCACCTGAAGCTGATTTGGCGGATCCATTGAATACCACTCTGCATTTAGTTGATCTGCTATCAGGCTTTAAAACTGGATGGTGCGGTAGATAGAAAACCTTTTCACAGCTCTTGTTGACCTCAGAGGCAGGGATTTTTTCCATATGTCCCAATGCAATGTATTCCTCCATGAAGGCCTTGTATTGATTGAAAAGAGATTCATCGCGTTCAAAGCGCCTTTCAAGACTTGCAAACTGCTTGCGAGCCGAAGTGTAAGAGTCACCTAGGCGCGGTGAATCATCTCGGAAAGGGAGTTTTACAATATACCGACCAGCATCATCGTAGCCATGCGTTTTTTGGAAATGATTCTCGCAAAACTGTTCTTCCGGAGTATAAAGTTTTCTCAGCACTTGCGGCTCGTTCTCTGTTTCCCAAAAGCGACGTGATGCTTGATCAACTTTGAAGTCATTAATTGAGGCAGTGACAGAGTATGAACAGATATCTTCCCCGCCGTTATGCACTTTGCCAGCAAGTACATAACCAAAGATAATATTTTGGATGGTTGAAAAGCCTGTGCTGGTAAATTTTCCATCAGTAAGAAAGTCGAAGAAATGTTGTGGGCCAATGAGAACATCTATTGGCTGAGAGATAAGCGAACCGTCGTCTGCCATGTTCAGGTTTGGTGGAAAACTGCAATGAGACATATTGACCGGATCTGACTTATCTTGGTGTGAAATGCGATTCAGAATAAAAGCATCAATGTTGACTGACACGTTGCTGTCGAAACGTGATGTGAGCTGCAGTGATACGATACCTCTTGTAATAACTGATTTTGCTTCTCCAATTCCACCAACCTTGATGCGCCCGTTTCTACGCGAGAGCCGCAATCGTTGGACTATATCTTCAGATACAAATGTTCCCATTGATGCTGAGTCCATCAGCGCCTTGCAGACCGTCGCTCCGGTGGTATTGGTGTTTGAAGCTTTCACGACCGCTGTAGGAAGCGCAACCCTTTGATTCACCATATTACTTTGTATTGAAAATGTGGATAAGGGAGGCTGACTGTTTGATGTTTCACCTCTAGAGGGGGCATCTATGTGAAGGCATGAATGATGTTGTCGTCCACATAGGTGGCATTTTTGCTTAGAGGTGCAATTGCTGACTCTGTGCTCTCCGGAGAGGCAATTGTAGCACAAGTTATGATTCTTCACGAATTCTCGCTTTTGAGTTACACCCAGCGATTGGAATTTAGGACACTTGTAAAGATGATGCGCACCATCGCAGCTGGCGCACGTTGCAGGTGTTTGATTAGAATCTGTTGCTATGAAACAGCGAGCACGAAAAGAAGTCGAAGCGCCGCTCTTATACGATTGCATGCACTCAAGAGCTGACCATCTTTTGTTTAAAAATTCTATAAATTCTTCGGTTTTTGGATGATCCTTGGACCGTTTGTCGCTTTCTGCCCATTGGCGTTTTGTGTCATCATCCAACTTTTTTAATAGCATGTATATTATCCAGGGATCTCGGCTTTCTGCATCTGCTCCTAACGATTTCAGCCCTCTCAAGATGCAGTCTGTGTTATCAGCTAGCGTGCGGATTGCCACAGCTGACGGCTCAACTACGCTTGTGAGCTCGAAAAAAGATTTTATGTAGGAGATGATTATGGGTTTTTGCTTGTCATACCTCTTGTTATTAAATAAGAGAAGTCGACATATTAATATTGCATTGGCTTTATTCAACAGGGTATTAATTTTCGCTTGCATTCTTTTATGCGTAGCGTGCACTTTATGCCTTTTATTGTTTTCTTATAGCCAAATAATTTGGCATGTGTCAAGTTACATATAAGACATTGTTGATTAATGCACGCAAATGAAAGTAGACGCAAAATGTGGAATATGCTTATGTCAACAAAAACGTGGGAATAAAGCATTTGCATTAATTATGCTTATGTAAAGCAAAACGTGAGAATAAAGCCTTTACAATAATTTTGCTTACTGTCCAAAGTTTTTATGCCCTTATTATTTAGCTACGTAAGCATTTAGTTTGTATAAAAACGTAATCATTAATTCAATAAAGATCACTTGAAAGCAATCAAGCAAACAACAGTGTTCGAACTTGGCGTAATCGCTATTATTCTGAACATTCTGGTGCCCCTGTGAAAGGACATTCAGCTTAAACAAGGCCAGTGCAGCAGTTTAAGGAGCCACAAAACTAATCTAAAAGAAGAAAAATGGATCGTTTCGAGGATTTGGCCAGACAACAAAGAGAAACGGGCGGCAATATCGAATCAATTGTCCGAAACTTTAAAAAGGACCCGCAATCCAGGAAGCAGTCAATCAGCTATTACGAAGAGCGATTAAGAAGACTGGACAGCGAGTGGTCGAAGTTTGAAACAACTGACAACAAACTTCGACTGCTTAAAAACCCCCAGCTGGATCACGACTACTTTACAAAGGACTACTATAACAATATAATGGAAATTGTAAATCAGTACAAGGAGATTTTCGAGTCCGCAGTGCTCCAATTGGCTCAAAACCCGACGAGAGAATTGCGCTTAACAACTAATGAAGGAAGTACGTACCAACATGATGCTTCAGCTTCAAAAGTCAACACAGAAGCACGGCATGATACTGGAACCACACAGGCAGCTTCCAACGAGTACACGAAACTAGTCCGCAGACAAGGGGTAATGATGGCCTCGTTGCGACGGTTACTGAACGACATCGTTTCACCACAATGTGTTCCAACAATAAACTGTGGGAAAATATAGAAGACATTCACTTCAGGATATATGAGATGTTCGACAACCCAACCGAGCAGGGCTACAAGGTCGATAACTTCATTTCACTTGAGGAAAAGGTATGGAGTACTTTGCAAGCAGCTAATAGTGACTCCCATACTGAGCAATCTTCAAACCAACTTCCGATTAAACTGCAATCCATTTCACTGCCGAAGATAATAATTCCAAAATTCGATGGCACCTATTTAAAATGGCAAGAATTTTATGACCTATTCTCGCAACTGGTAATAAATCAACCTCTTTCAAAAGTTCAGAAAATGTGGTACTTGAAAACTCACCTAGTGGGGGAGGCTGGAAATTTAATTAAACATTTCGCATCAACAGGAGAGAATTTTGATGCAGCTTGGTTCATGCTTCTGGAGCGTTACAACAACAAACGCTTGCTGGTGAGCAAGTTAGTACATGAGCTAACTACTACACCTGGAAGCACATCAATGGACAATGTCAAAAAACTGCATGACACAACACAAGAATGTCTATTAGCATTGCAAAATTTGCAGATAGACACATCAACATGGGATCCACTTCTGCTCCCCCTTCTACTAAAGAAACTGGATCAACCGACTCGTTTGCGGTACGAACAATCATTATCAAAGCCACGGGAGGTACAAACACTCAAGGAATTCCTGCAATTTCTGGAGAAACACTTTTAATCCATGGAAGCGATGGGTGTCAAAGACAAATCTACAAGCTCAACTGCAAAGGTGTGCACTTCAGTCACATCCAAAGGTCATAGAAATGACACTTGCAGCATGTGCAAAAAGGGAAAACATCCATTATTTTCTTGCAAGGAATTTTTACAACAGTCTCCATCGGCACGCTTTCAGTTCATAAAAGGGCAGAAATATTGCCACAATTGCCTAAAACCAGGACATGGTTCTAAAAATTGTATATTAAGAAACTGTCTGAAATGCAACAAAAAACACAACACGCTGTTACATTTCGATGATTCAAAAAGGGATGTGAGCAAAGACATTACATCAGTAGCCACTCCAACACAAGGCAACGAATCGCAAAGTACTACACCATCCAGGACCAAATCAACGCCATCAAAAGACGAAGCAGCGTCACTTACCACCGCAAAGCACACAAAGTCAAACACGTATGTACTACTCAGCACTGCCATGGTGAAAGTTAGAGGAATCGGAACAGAAGTGCAGTGTCGGCCAATTCTCGATTCAGGCTCACAAGTTAATTTTGTGACTGAACGATTGGTTAAACGTCTTGGCATCTCAACTAAACCATCATCAATCTCCATTAGTGGCATCGGGTCAAGGAGCACTAAGATACAGCATCGAGTCAATGTGGCGCTACAGTCTCGGATCAACAACTTTACAACGCGGCTAGAGGCAGCGGTATTGCCTCAGATTATATCCCCGCAGCCGTCGCAAGAAATCAAGATCGACGAATGGCAAATTCCTGAGAACATCATGTTAGCCGATCCATCATTCAATCGTCCTGACAAAATTGATATATTGTTGGGGGCGGAATTCTACAACCAACTCATGGCAGCAGGGCAAATCAAACTGTCAGATGACCTACCCATTCTGCAAAATACAGTGCTGGGATGGACCATCGCGGGAAAAGTTGGTGGCAACTACATCTCAAATGCAATATGTGGAATCTGTACCAACGATGACATCAACTTAGATGCAGCCATTGCTCGATTATGGGAACTTGAGGACGTGGCAACTGTAAGAAAACAACATTCGGTAGCAGAAAAACAGTGCGAAGCTCATTTCGCACAACATACACTCATCAATGAAAATGGGAGATTCATGGTAAGGCTACCATTTCATGAAAATCCGGAGGCCTTAGGGGAATCCTATGGGATGGCGTATAATCGATTCCTGGCCTTAGAACGTCGACTGGCAAAATCGCTCCAGACAAAGAATCAATATGTACAATTTATGGAGGAATATGAGAACTTGGGGCACATGACGCAAGTGGATATTGATTCCATCAGTAAACCTAGGTACTTCATTCCTCACCATTGCATTGTGAGACCCGAAAGCCGCACTACAAAATCGTCCACTGGCATGTCTTTGAATGACCTCATGTATACCGGGCCCACTGTTCAGAGCGAGCTTTTCACCATTTTACTTCGCTTCCGTTTGCCCAGGTTCGTCTTCACCACAGATGTAGAAAAAATGTATCGACAGATGCTCATTCAACCGGACGAACGCAAATTCCAACTTATCATCTGGCGAAAGGATTCAAGCCTACCAATAAAGCATTATCAGCTAAATACAATCACATATGGGACAAGATCTGCTCCATATTTAGCCACCTAATGTTTGCAGAAAATTGCAAAAGAAAATGCATTACAATATCCTCTTGGTGCTCAGTTTCTGCAGGACAATTTTTATGTAGATGACGGAATCGGTGGGTCAGACAGCTTAACCACGACGATGGAAATCCAACAGCAACTGATACACATCTTAAAACAACGTGGTCTTAACCTAAGAAAATGGTGCGCCAATCACTCACAATTACTGCAAAATGTTAGCAGGGAGGAACAAGAAGTTGACATAGACTTTGACAATGACATCAAGCAAACTATTAAAACGTTGGGGTTAACATGAATGCCTAAGATGGATCGATTCTGCGTAAAGGTATGCCTAGGAAGCTGCAGTCTTGCAACTAAACGCTCAGTCAGCGCCGATCTTGCAAGGCTATTCGATCCGTTGGGGATACTAGCACCAATTGTAGTCATGGCAAAAATGTTTATTCAAGATCTCTGGCAACTGAAGCTGACATGGGATGAAGCATTACCAGCCGATTTGAATGAGAGATGGACAACATTTCGAAATGATTTGCAAAAATTGGACAACTTGCAAGTTTCACGGCACGTGTTTGAAGGATACATCCCAGCAAAAATTCAAATTCATGTCTTCTCCGACGCATCAGAAAAGGCATATGGTGCTGCGATTTACATTAGATACGAGCTGGATGACGAGTACAAGTGAGGCTGCTCTGTGCAAAATCTCGTGTGGCACCCTTGAAACGGCAAACTATTCCTCGGCTTGAGCTCTGTGCATCAGTACTGGGTGCTCAACTAACTACAAGGGTCAAATAAGACCTTAAGCTAGACGATGTGGCTACATGCTTTTGGACTGATTCACAAATCGTGTTGGCATGGATTAACTCATCCTCAGCATCATACCAAACATTTGTGGCAAACCGTATAGCTGTTATTCATGAGCACACTACCGCTGAACAATGGCGGCATATAAGCTCAAAAGACAACCCAGCTGACATTCTATCACGAGGACTGCCGCCGGGGAGACTAGAAACCTGCAATATGTGGTTTTATGGGCCAACAATCTTGCTTGGTAAAGAAGACACTTGGCCTTCAAAGTATTCCAAGGCATTATCAGTAATCGACGAAGGTATCAACATGGAACGGAAAGGGGTGACATCAGTCGCTGTTGCAACCACTGGACATGAAGGAAGCGTACTTTATAGCATTCGACACAATGGCTCTTTCAAAACATTACAAAGAGTGACAGGCTACATGCTGAGATTTATCAACCAGGCCAGAAACCAATCGCGGGAGTCAGACATTCCCTTGACCGTACACGAATTGGAAAAAGCGCTTGTGGTAATCGTTCGTACAATGCAGCAATCGGACTTTGAGGAAGAGCTTCAGCACCTTAAAAAATACAACGAAGTACGCAAAAACAGTTCTTTCCGCAGCCTGTCACCGTTTCCGGACAATAATAGTATCATCCGAGTTGGAGGACGTCTACAAGCATCAGAACTTGCATACGATGCCAAACACCCTATGCTAATTCCACATAACAATTCACTCGCCAAATTATTAGTACAAATGATCCATAAAGAAAACCGTCATTGTGGACCTCAAGCGCTCTTAGCTTACACAAGGCAAAGATTTTGGCCTATAAAGGGAAAATTGCTGACACGATCAATTGTGCTCAACTGAGTAAGATGCACCAAGGCTAAGCCAAAACTAATGAGTCAAATTATGGGGAACTTGCCTTCAACAAGAGTAACTCCAGCAAGACCATTCATCAACTCAGGCGTGGACTTCTGCGGGCCATTTTGGGTTCACTTCAAGATAAGGGGAAAGAAACCACAAAAGGCTTATGTAGCGGTATTTTGCTGTTTTGCCACAAAGGCAGTGCATTTGGAATTAGTCAGCGACTTAACGACGGATGTGTTTATTGGTGCCTTAAAACGCTTTATAAGCCGAAGAGGACATTGTCAAAATTTATATTGTGACAACGCAACCAATTTTGTAGGCGCGAAAAACCAGCTTTCTGAACTTACTGACGTTGTTTATGGAAATTCGTCACGAGAATCAATAGTAAAGCAGTGCAGCGGAAAGGGAATAAGATTTCATTTTATACCTCCTAGGAGTCCACATTTTGGCGGTTTATGGGAAGCAGCGGTAAAATCAGCTAAGCATCTACTAATAAGAAGCACCTCGACAGCGTCCTTAACGTATGAAGAATTGGACACGGTAATCATCGAGGTGGAAGGAATCCTAAATTCCAGATCAATCAGCCCAATGTCCGACAATCCTAACGATCTAACAGCTTTAACTCCAGGCCACTTCCTCATAGGAGAACCCCTTAATGCCCAAGTTGATCCAACGTCTAGGCCACAGCAAACAAATTTATTAACAAGATGGAAACTTGTTTCTCACCTCAAACGCGAGTTTTGGAATCGGTGGTCTTGCGAATATTTATCGGACCTTCAGCTGCGAAAGAAGTGGAAGACACAACACAACAACATCAACGTAGGTGACATGGTGATCATCAAAGAAGACAACACACCGGTACTGCAGTGGCCATTAGGAAGAATCATCAATGTATATGAAGGAAACGACGGTGTAGTGAGAGTGGCGGATGTAAAAACTGCTAGTGGCACTTGCAAGAGGCCTATTCATCGGCTTGCACCCTTGCCCAAGGAAACAAATGATACCACAGGACGACAATCAACCAACAAACTGCTTGAGGAAGACAAAATTCCATCAAGGAGGAATAATCCTTCGTTACACCAAGGACTTGCTACACTTCTGATTACCCTACTCATCTTACCATTGGCTTTAGGAGCTGAACTTCAAAATAAGCGATTTGGATCAAGGCTTGGCATTCATTTTGAAGGAATAGGCTCAACTGCCATATCAACCACTGATTGGAACCTAATAATCTACTATGACATGGAAGGATTTTTGGTAGAACTAGCAGCGCTGTCAAATGGCACAAGGGCCCTGCGCCATTTATGTCAAGAAATTACACAAAAAAGCTCATGTTTTTCTCAGGTAGCACATCTTGAGCAGACTGAAAAAGAGTTGCAGTTAGATTACGCAATAGTAAAATCTAATCGGCGTAAACGAGGTGCCATTGATGCAGTTGGAAATATCGCTCATTCTTTGTTTGGAGTACTGGACGCAGAATATGCAGAACAAATGTCCAAAACAATCACACACGTTAAGGAAAATGAACTACATCTGCTGCACCTGATCAGAAATCAAACATCCATTGTGGACTCAACCATCAACATTTTGAAGCAGGATCAAAAAGCGGTCAAGAGGAAGTTCGACATCATTGATCAACAAGTGAGTCAAATATTCCAGAGGATCAGCAACGACACGCATGAGATATACCAAGAAAAATTATTTCGAATCTTTTCCTCGTTATCCATCCAACTCACACTTATGGCAGCCAATTTTCAAAGAATGCAATCTGCATTATTAGCCGTTCTAATAGATACTCATCACGGAAAAATAAGTCCTCTTCTGCTGACGCCCAGTCAATTGCAAGACGAAGTAAACAAAATTAAACTTCATTTATCAGCACCATTGGAACTGCCTGTAAACCAAGAAGATTTACTCCAGCTATATCAACTCATGACGGGAGGGGGAAGGGAGGACTTACAGAAAAGCCTGTTATATTCAGCATCACATTGCCTCTGGTAGAGCATGATCGATATGACTTATTCAATCTGCTACCAATTCCTACTTGGACTAATGGGACTATGATTGAAATAAGTCCGTGTGCTGCAGTTTTGGCAATAAACACAGCTCTTGGTAAATATTTCCCGCTGAGCATCTCCAAATTTCAATCTTGTGGGGATATTAAAAATGGAAATTACATCTGTTCTAAAATTCAAATTCGTTATAGTCACGGTTCATCTAAATGCGCATGTGAAGTAAATTTATTCAACAACAACACCCGGTCAAGTTGTCAACTGCGAAAAACACCAAACGATGTTGCATGGATATCACTACAGCATAAAAATCAATGGATTTATGCCACGTCAGTTTCATCTCGTGCAACCGCAGTATGTGGAAAAGAAATCATTCAGGTGATTCTAAAAGGATCAGGACTGTTATCACTCCAACCAGACTGCATACTCAAACATAATTTTATATCAGTTCAAGCAGATAAGTTGATATCGATGAGTCTTTGCTCGTCCTACACTAGCCTGGGAGAAATTTCCGAAGTAGCTGCAGCAGAACATATAAAGCCTCTTCTTCAATCACGGGATGATGAGAAATACATAACACAAATACAAAACCTCACGTCCTTACAATCATCATTGGCCAATCAACGCATATTAGAACTCCCAAACAAACTTGAAGCACAAAATGCGCACCACATAACGGTTGGGTACACTGCCTTGGTTACAGTTTTGTGCCTTTTGGTGTTTATGCTAGTCAAAAGAAAATTTAAAACAGCCAAACAGGAAACATTGCACGCATCCACGACTGCGACCACATACGGTCAAAATGAAAAACCCACACCTGCGCCTCGACATTCTCAAGAAAGTTTGGACTTTACGATAAACATTTAGGACAGAACCTGCTAAGGAATTCGAGCTACGCTCACCGGGGGGAGGATGTTATTAAATAAGAAAAGTCGACATATTAATATTGCATTGGCTTTATTCAACAGGGTATTAATTTTCGCTTGCATTCTTTTATGCGTAGCGTGCACTTTATGCCTTTCAGTGTTTTCTTATAGCCAAATAATTTGGCATGTGTCAAGTTACATATAAGACATTGTTGATTAATGCACGCAAATGAAAGTAGACGCAAAATGTGGAATATGCTTATGTCAACAAAAACGTGGGAATAAAGCATTTGCATTAATTATGCTTATGTAAAGCAAAACGTGGGAATAAAGCCTTTACAATAATTTTGCTTACTATCCAAAGTTTTTATGCCCTTATTATTTAGCATTTAGTTTGTATAAAAACGTAATCATTAATTCAATAAAGATCACTTGAAAGCAATCAAGCAAACAACAGTGTTCGAACTTGGCGTAATCGCTATTATTCTGAACACCTCTCGCATAGCTTGCTCCAAGCTCTGTCGTATGCTTCATTTGAGCAAACAATACCCGAAATCACCGTTTCAGCGTCGCCTTTCAGATCCATTTGCAGGTACTGGAATTTTCGAGATTTAGATATTGTATTTACGTTGTGTACAGTGTTTAAAAACAGATCTTTAAAAGTTGGCCACTTGCAGTACTCCCCATGGAAGGCAGGAATGTCCAACTTTGGTAAACGCGTATCGCAGCTGCGAGCTTGGTCAAGCATACTGCGCTGAGTTTCTGTGAATCGGTTGAGGGTTGTAGTTTGATCTTCCACTCCAGTACTTGAGATGATAGCTGATGGGGTGGAGCGAGTGGCTAGCAATACGAGAAAGCGTTCTTTGAGGTCCAGATAGACATCTTCCTGCGAAGAATATTCCGACACTTGGTCATCATGCGATGCGATTTTGTTGTCGACATCTACAAATTCTTCCCATAAGGCGTCAAGCCGGTCGCACCGGATCTTCAGCGCCTCATAACTTGTAGACTCAGTTGCTGCTAAAACATAACTTCTATATTTTGTGAAAGAACCTTTTATTTGTCCGCGCGTACGAATTAAATTTGTGACTTCCATTAATATGCGTTTGGTTTTGTTTAATATGTGAATTTTCGCCAAAGGCCTTTTGACAGATAAATTATGTGAGAGCGCTCCGAGACAACAGTTAGGCTGCGCTTCTTTTCCACCGTTTGATTATAAGTACAAGACGAATTGTTGTTTCTCAAATTATCATAGTAACAACGGCATTTACTTACGTATATACATACATGAGTGAACGTCAGATAAATAGGAATAGCTTTTGAGTTTTTGTTTTGCCTTTTGAGTGCTTTCTTTTTTATGTGTTATTTGTTCCGGGAGGCGAATTAAGAGTGAACTGAGGTAAACCGCAGACTGAGGATAACTGTTCAGGCTACACACAATGGAGCTTTTAATTTTAGTTTTGTCCGTACACGACCTTTTCGCTAGGTTGGGATGTCGTTTTTTGTTTTTTTTGGTATTTTTGTTTCAAGTTTTTCAACTCCAATCGGGCTCGAATGACCAGAAAATGTTGCCGATATTTACAAAGTGGACTGTAACTATGGAGTGACGTTGATTACACCGAGACAATGCAAACACAAGTTCACTGCTTGGCTGATAATACGGAACTGAATTTATTGTAAAAGACTAGAAAGGGAGAAATAAACAGAGTACTTCATATAAAGGACAGTGATGTTAACATGGAACATTTAATGGGGATAAAACGTTGAATAATACATAACTTTAAACAACATAAAACCAGAACATCGGGTTTTTGGGAAAATAGCGCTGTTTTATGGGTCGATCATCTCGCATTATAATCTTATGGGCGGCGATGTTAGTCGTCCCCGTTATCTTCTCGAATGCGAGCACCTCCTTCTTTAAGAAATTTTCGACTTCCGTCGTATCCTCGATGGATGTGGGTTGTTCATTTGCGGCCTTTTCGCCTTCCTCAGCTCTCTCTACTTCGCGCACTTCTATCATCGTGGTACATGCAGCCTTCGTTCGGATATCGTCCTCTGCCTTCAGCGTTAATATCTGCCCTCCGCAGCTCACTGTTGGTAGGACGAGTAACTCCCTCCTATGCTCTTGATCACCAACCTTTACCACCGCCTCTACCGCTTCTGTGACCGATATTGGTCTGCCATCTCCCATCACCACTCTCTTGTTCACTCTTCGCGACCGCTCGTTTCCCAGGGTGTTCGCTGCTCTAATGCTTATAAAACTTCTTGTTGCTCCTGTATCAACCGCCGCTATTACTTCCCTACCATCCACTATTGCTCTGGCGATTACTCGCCCTTCCGCTTGCTTAAGAATTGGTGTTACATTGACTGAGGTTGCATTACTGGAGACCCCACTCTTCGTCGCGAATGGGGTCCTTGGCCGTTTCCCTGTTGTCCGCGGCAACAGTCTGATGTTCGAATGTTCCGCCGACCCCACGTCCAACAGAATTGCTGAATATTGTTCCGAAATTCGTAAGCGAAATCGTCTTCGCCGCATCGTCTGCATGCCGGGGGGTTTACTCGGCTAGATTCTTCGCTTTTACGTTGTTGTTCCGTAGGTGGCGCATAATCGCCTCCATCCTGCTGTCTCGCTGGCATCGTATACCTCTCTCTTCTCTGCTCCTCTCGAATAGTGTAGTTGCGCTCTTCGCTTCGCCTCGGGGCTATTGCGCAGGGCAATGCTCGTTGCGACTCCTTCTCTGCTACAATATTCTCGTAGTCTTCTGCCAGACTTACCAACTCTCCAAGAGTGTTGAACTCGGTTTGTTTAATATACAGCTGGTATTCGCTTCGGCAATTCTTATAGATGCGTCGAAGCTTTTGTGCCTCCGTATAGTCGGAATGACGCATTAGCCCTTGTAACGCTAGTACATAGTCTTTAAATGCCTCTCTGGGCCGTTGAACACGCTGTCGTATCTCATCATCGAGTCTTTCGAAATACCGGGAATTCAAGAAGAACTTCAGGAAATCTCGCTTACACGTCTCCCAGTCTCTCCAGTGGCCGTGATTGTTTCGTAACAAGACGAGGGCTCTATCCTTAAATAACTCGGGTAATGCTCGTGGAAGTGCGTCTCTTTCTATCTCGTACCCGTCGGCTAATTCTTCGTCGCGTTCGATGAAACCCAGCGGGTCCTTGCCGCCATCGTATTTGGTCCATGATAGTTGGGGCTGATCGTTGTGAGTCGACGTATACTGGATATATGGGCACGTTCGGCGTTCCTCTTGTGCTGTCGTCGTTGATGGGTTGTTGTGTAGGCGGTAGTAGTAGCACTTCGGGTCTCTTCGGTTTTGGTGCATTCCCCGCGCTTGTAGACCTCGTATGCTTAAGCGCTAAATCAGTAACCCGATCGCGATGGTTCTCAGTCGCCCCTTCCTCTGGTACAAATGTAGAGAGGCGTTTATGCAGCTCCTCAATGGTCCCCGAATTGTCAAGGCCGAACTCCGTCATATAGGTCACAAGCTCCTCTTTATTTAAGTAGTACACCCACCTTGTTTTCACCATTTTTTATTTTTATTTTTTTATTGTATTATTATTATTTCTTGTTAATGTTCCTTTGTTTCACGTTACCCTCTTATTGGTAAGGAATTTTTGATTACTTTCACAGTTCTTAATTTCTGGGCTTTACCCAGTGTCTCTATCACTTTAAAGGTGTCTTTGCACTTTTGCTTGGTAGTTTTCCCAATCACTTCACTTCACTTTTGTTATCTGTGAGTTCTCCTCCTTGGCCCTTACTGCTTCCTTTATTTATAAGGGCCCCACGTTGGGCGCCAATTGTAACGAACCTTGGTTTATCCGGTCTATAGCTGGGCTGTGGCTCGGTCGGATGTTGGGTTCCCTTATCCAAACGTTAAAATAAATACGCCAATGATTCTTATAGTGACGCTTCTTTATTTCGCTATTTAGTTGGCAGAGTTTGCACGTCACACCAATATAACGTATTTCCTTGGCGGCGTTTCCACGTCACACCATATAAGTACTACTTGGCAGCGTTTTCACGTCACACCAATATAACGTATTGCTTTGGCAGCTTTTTCACGTCACACCATATACCTTAACTACCTACTAAGCAACTTAGTCTTCACAATCATTGCTTAGCCATTCCAATCTGCGTTTTCACGATCGACTGGAGTATACGACTACTCTACCAGAAGTGATTTCACATTACATTTGATGCTCTATTTATACTGTCCTGCACGCAGGCAGACAGTTATCCTAACAACATTGTTGCTAATATTTTCTTTACTTCCGTATGTAGGTACTTCAAATTTCAATTTAAATATGTACATATGTATTTCGATCTCACGCATGTATATAATTAACAATTCATTTAATATGTATATCCACTTATAATAATTATCAAAATTCAACAATAAGTATATACATTAGGCTGGGTCGATTTTGTATGGGGGAAAATAAAAGGCATTTGACCGTATTGTAATAGTAATATTATGATGTCTTAGGTCTAAGCCAATTGTTAATTATATTTTCACTAGTATCAAGGGATTTGATAAAAATTAAATTTTCGACCCGCCCTAATATACATGTAAATAAAAATGAAATTCAAATTGTGGAGGCCCTTAGTGATGGACTTGGGGTCTTCACAAGGGTATCTGGAGATATTTGTACAAAGTTGCCACGTATTCGAAATTACTTATAATTATTAATTCTATGAAGGCACAAAAGATTCACTAAAAAATTAAAGTTAGAAGACATTTCAAATAAAACAAACTACTATATACTATAGTAGTATAGTTCGATGAGTATATGAAATTTCTGCGTGTTAGATAATGTGCAAATAATTTCAATAAACCTCAACATAATGGTTAGTCCGCATAGTGTTTTTTAAACATATGTTATTTTAATTTAATTTGGGTTTTTAAACAGGTAGCAATCCTACTAAATGTAATTGAAAATTAAGCCCTTTCAAAGCCGTTTTGGATGATACCCTTAGCGTAGTAATTCATTGAAATTAATGAATTACATTTTTGACAGGTGGCAAACCATCTCATGTTCCCTATCCATATTGTTGAAATGAATTTAACCTATCATATACATTGAATCTAATTTTTGAGCAAGTGGCAGCCCTGTTCAAAATAGTTTCAAACTATAACCTTATTAAACGTTTCAGTCTGACACCAATTTGGCTATACATATTTCAGTTACCTTATTCCCGCGCTTGTGAATGATAAATAAAATTTATCAATGGATATTAAACTTTTCAGTCTGACACCAATTTGGCTATACATATTTCAGTTACCTTATTCCCGCGCTTGTGAATGATAAATAAAATTTATCAATGGATGCAAAATACGGAAATCATGCAACTTATGCTTTCCTTTCCGCGGAAAGCGTTTTTAAAAAATAAGAACGACTCTTACTTAATCCGCATCTCGCGGACAATTATCAGAAGTGAAACCTTTATTTCAATTGTCTCTTATTTATAAGCTAGCATTTGTTTTCTTAAGAACTAATTTCACAATGACGGTTTGGCGTTGCATCAGCCA
The DNA here is from genome assembly GCF_013731165.1 of Rhagoletis pomonella. Classification (NCBI taxonomy): domain Eukaryota; kingdom Metazoa; phylum Arthropoda; class Insecta; order Diptera; family Tephritidae; genus Rhagoletis; species Rhagoletis pomonella. The sequence goes on from NW_023458563.1 coordinate 8,697,520, forward strand.
GTGCGTGAGAAATGCGGTATTGTTTTCTTAATTTTTAATTAAATCAAAAGCTTACAGGAGGAACGGAAAATACATCGTTGCACTTTATGCTTACAATGGCTACTATGCCGCTGTGTGAGGTCTGTCTTTTGGTTTTTAATTAAGAATGCTGTTATTTTAATTCTATTTGTGATATTAAATTGCAGAGGTTGTTGCTTTATGATTTTAATTAAAAACTGAGTGTAGGAATATGCTGGCTGTATTTGAACTTTATTGTTTACAATTTGTATTTAAACCGTTATGTGTGGTCTGCTGTTAACTCCCCCCTCCCTAAGATGAATCGTTCCCGATTCTGCTCTATTTTCTGTTAGTGTTTTTATTCGAAATAAAATATTTTTATATTCGTTTTCTTGGAGTTTTAAATTTTAATTTTGTTTTGAATTTTCATGTGGTTTTTGCAATTTTGTACAAACATAAATTGCAAAAATTATACATAAAGTAATAATAATATACTAAATGTATGAATTGGCTTTAAAGCTTTTATTTTCTTGACCTAAACTATTATGTTTTCTATTATGTTTTCTTTATGTTAACAGCTTGTTACTTGATTCTATATATTCCAATATTTCAAAGTTATTTACTCGTACATAGTTATATTTCAAATAGTTCCAAATCTTAGACTCAGTATTTTCATATGTGATATTATTTATCTCAGTTTGATTTTCAAATGTAATTAGGTTAGGTTAGGTTAGGTTGAAGTGGCTGCTAGGCCCAGAGGGCGCCAGCACACTTAGGCCCGATCAGGGCCCATTGTGATACCACATGGACCCAAAAAAAAAAAAAAAAAAAAACCCGTACTCCTTAAACCAGTTTGTGGAGTCTGCAAACCTTAGCAACTGCCGTATTCCAAACTTAGCAGTCGCGCTTAGATCGTCTAGAAGACCTATACCTAGGAATTTCTGTCTTTTCCTGCCTAGTGCTGGGCAATCGCAGAGTAAGTGCCTTATTGATTCAGGCTCTTCTTCGTCGTGGCAGCTCCTGCAGTAGTCGTTGTGACTAACCCCGAGGCGTTCTGCGTGCCTTCCTATCAGAATATGTCCTGTGAGCAGACCAATGGCCAGTGACATATCGCCTTTATTTGAGTGAGAATTTCTCTCGATCTCCGTACATCCCATTTTGGCCATGTAAGCTTCGTTGTATTACAGTTTTCAGTGCGCTCCCATCTGCAGGCCGCTTCTTCAAAGAAGTTCTCCCTTAGTAAGGCTGGTGAAAGTGGAGAGCAAGTACCCGCCCTTGCAAGCTCATCTGCCTTCTCATTTCCTGGTATGTCACTGTGCCCCGGTACCCATACCAGGTGCAAAGCGAACTGCTCTGCCATCACGTTAAGTGATTTGCAGCAGTTGGCAACTGTTTCCGAATTTATAGTGACAGAGTCAAGCGCCATAAGGGCCGCCTGACTGTCTGAGTATATATATATTTCCGTAGTGGCGATAACAGCTAGTTTTAGGCTGTCAACGGCTTCTTGTATGGCTGCCAATTCGGCTTGAAAGACACTACAGTGGTCAGGTAGTCGGAATGATCTTTTTATTCCCAATTTCTCCGAGTAGACGCCTCCTCCTACCCTATTTTCTAGTTTGGAGCCGTCCGTGTAGAATCTTATGGCATCTCTAGACCCCGGAACTCCTTAGAGCCATGATTCCCTGCTAGGTAGCGTTACGCTATAACCTTTAGTGAAAGTGAGGCTTGGTACACAGTAGTCCTTTGTACTCGGTAGTTGTCGGTTTCTCAGAATTGTAGTGTGACCACAGCGAGCCGCTTTCCAGCTTTTAAGCCCCTGTAGTCTTAGGGCTGCAAACGCAGCGTATTGTCGTCCCATAATATCTATGGGTATGATGTTGAGGATCGTATTCATTGCCATAGTAGGTGTTGTGCGGAGAGCACCACTAATGCAGATCAGGGCCCTTCTCTCCACTTTTTGTAATTTAATAATGTTTACTTTCTTCTCCAGCACTGGCCACCATACCACTACCCCGTACAGAAGTATGGGCCTCACCACGACGGGGTATATCCAGTGCACTAGCTTCGGGGTTAAACCCCATTTTTGGCCGATTGCTCTCCTGCAGCTGTATAGGGCAACCGTGGACTTCCGCACCCGCTCTTCGGTGTTTTGAATCCAGCTTAATTTTTTATCTAGGACTATCCCCAGGTATTTAGCGGATTCGCTTAATTTTAGTGTGGTCTGTGCCAGCCTTGGTGTTATCAATGGGGGGATTTTGTACCTTCTTGTGAACAGTACAAGTTCTGTCTTGCTTGGGTTTACCCCTAACCCGTTATTTTTTGTCCAACTCTCGACTTCCTTCAGTTTTACCTGCATAATGTCACATAGAGTCTGTGGAAATTTTCCACTTACTGTTAGTGCAAGATCATCCGCATACGCAATAACCTTACCGCCACCCCCCTCCATGCAACACAGCAGTGAGTTTACCGCTGCGACCCATAATAGAGGGGATAGGACTCCCCTTTGCGGGGTGCCCCTCTCTACGACCCTGGTCAACGATACCCCCGCCAGCTCCGCCCGGACCACCCTGCATCTCAGCATTTGGTTTACGAGCGCAACGAAGCGCGAGTCGATGCCCAGGCGCGTCAGTGCTGCCGTTATCGCGCCCGGCATGATGTTGTTGAAGGCGCCCTCTATATCCAGGAAGGCTGCTAGCGTATATTCTTTGATGTCTAGTGATCTCTCTATATACGACACTATTTCATGTAGCGCCGTTTCTGTAGATCTACCTTTCGTATAAGCATGTTGTGTGGTAGAGAGTCTGTCACCAACCGACTCTCTGATACGGACCTCCACCAGTCTCTCCATAACCTTCAGTTGAAATGACGACAAGGTGATGGGCCTGAAATCCTTTGGGTTATTGTGAGACACCTTCCCTGCCTTGGGGATGAACACCACTCTTGATTCCCTCCACTTTCTAGGGATATGCTAATACTCCCTTAATTATAGCGTGTAGCCACGCTGAGCTTAGCTGAAGTGTTTGCTGCAGCTGTATGAGGGCAATGCCATCCGGACCTGCTGATTTATAGGGCTTAAATGTCCCAATAGACCAGATGACCTTTTCCCTAGTGAGGAAATCTCCAGTGACCGAAAGATCTCCAGTTAGATGTGGCTGTACCGGCATGCTATCCGTGGCACCCGGGAAGTGTGTGCAAAGAAGCAGATCCAGTGATTCCTCCTCGGTCTCTGTCCAGGAGCCGTCAGGTCTTTGCAAGCATCCTGGGGCTTTCTGGGCAGTACCTGAGAGTATCTTTCTGAGCCTGCCTGCCTCTGAGATAGACTCCACCCCATTGCAGAAGTCTTTCCATGAGGTTCTTTTCGACTTTCTTAGGAGCTTCTTGTACTCCCGTAACGTTGTCTTGTAGGTCTCCCAATGTCCCTCACTACCAGACGCAGTAGCCTGATTGAAGGTTTTCCTGCCGTTCTTGCGTGAAATCCTGATTTCTTCATTCCACCAGGGTGGCTTTTTCCTACCCCGGTGCTGCTTTTTGGGGCATGCAATGTCTATTGCCTTACTTCAGGCCCCCGTAAAATGGTCGACAAGATATTCCAGCTCCTCTAGGTTTGCTGGAGTAGCCGGCTCTCTATCTTGTGGCAAAAGCCTATCCAGCTCTTTCCGATACCTATGCCAGTTAGCATTTCGCAAGTTTCTAGTTAGAGGAGCCTTGGACGTTTCCCCTAATACCTCGAATTGGATATATCGGTGGTCGGAAAAGGAGTGCTCCTCAAGCACCTTCCACTTCCCGACCAGACATTCCGCATTCTCAGAGATAAGGGTAACGTCCAGAACTTCCCTTCGGGATTTTGTAATAAAAGTGGGATCTTTCCCCCTATTTGCAATCAAATGTAATTAAATACATATGTTCCTTCTACACCTTTTCATGTTTATAATGAGAAAATACAAATTGGTAATGAGAAATGAAAATTGATATTGACAAAATACAAACTGATAATGAGAAATGTAAACTCATATTGAGAAAATACAAATTGATAATGATAAATGTAAATTCATATTGAGTATATATAAATTGATAATGAAAAAACATAAATAAATTCATAATGAGAAAATACGTACAATCAGGCCTATCGCTGGGTGTTAGCGAAGATACGGAAGCAAAATCAAGAGGTGTAAGCGACCGAAAAAGCTGACTAAAGACAACGTGATGACTATGTTATCGTGGCTTGAAGGTGACTGCAGTTTTACCCTTGGACAATTAAAAAGAAAAGTACAAAACCAGTTTAATGTAGAATTGAGCACCACAGCAGTGGAAAATTATCTCGAGGGCAATCTGTACAGTTGCAAAAAAGTCCATACGCAATCAATAACCATGAACTCGCAGGATAACAAATTGAAACGAGCCGAAAGTGGTAAACAAATAGCATGGAAGGATGAAACAAATTTTAATTTGTTTTGCCGAATGTCACGTTGCCGATAAAAAAAAATTGGCCACCACGCCACTCTACAGCTACCTGCTTCCAGAGGGACAAACGACCACTTTATTAATGCAATGACCACAGCTGAAGTGTTACACATAAAAAGGCAAACGGGGGCACTCACACACAGCGGGGGTGTAAATGCGTTGTCCAACTGTAATTTCGGGTTGTATATATTATAAATGTTTTTGACAGTGTCCCTTGATGCTTGCTTTAATTCACCTAATATCGCGACATTAGCTCGCAGACTCCAGAGTAATGTACTTGTAGCTCTTCAGTGATATAATTTTTTATGTTTTCATTATCAATTTACATTTTCTCATTAAGAATTTACGTTTTCTCATTATCAATTTATAGATTCTCATTATGAACTTACATTCCTCATTATCAATTTATATATTCTCAATATGAATTTATATTTCCCATTATCAATTTTTATTTTCTCATTATGATTTTATATTTTTCATTACCAATTTCTGACAAACATGATTTTTCTTTTACTAATTTACAATATGTGTTTGTTAAGTCAGTTTTGCAATTATAAATATTATAAAATTTGCTTTTACAATTTGTTACATTTCTGTCAATTAGAGGCTTACAATCTAGTTGAGCTATAGCCCTTACTTCATAAAACTGACAAGTTACTTCTATTTTTGTGTATTTAATGTAAAGTACAATTATGTCATTATTTTGCATAATTTTAAACTCTGAAATGTCCATTAAATCCGTAATTGTCATAGTTCCATGTTGATAATAAGTGATATTTTTTAGCTCGTCAAAATGTAAAATAGTTGAGTTTAAAATTCCCATTTTTCCAAGTTATTGTATTTATCATGTTTTGAAGTTCATGCAAAACAAACTGATGTCGTTTCTTTTTTTATATTTCTAGCGAATATAATAATTAATATTAATTAATTATATTATATTAATTTAATAATTTGTACTGTATCAGTCAGCTCTGTGACAATTTTAAAAATTTCTGAGTTTGTTGTAAACTGCTTGTTATTGTCTGAAATTAATTCGTCTAATTTGACATTAATTTTGATGAAATCCTCATGGTCCGGAGTTCCTGCTATCCATTTCCAAAGTGTTCCTAATTCATTTATACCTCTTTTTTGTCTAAACGTATTTTGTTTTACTTGTCCTAAAAACGTTTCGATTACTAAAATTTCTGATTCGGTCTCTGCATTATTAAATTCTAAACTAGCGTTTTATTTTTGTCGTAAAGAACACTGTTATACAAATTTTGTGTTTCATCCGCTATATTATTCTCAAAATATGTAAGTTTGTAATATGAAGTATGTCCCCGTACTCGCTGTAAATAGAAACATCTCCGTTTTCACTTAGTACATAGTCCTGTCGAGAGTAATCAATAATGTCAGCTTTTGTTAAACTGAGTAGTAATCCAAGAAGTAAAAGTAGTATGATGGCAATCTAAAATATTATGATTTTATGTTATCTTTATGAATAATTTTATCCTATAGTTAATTATTCAGCCCTGTTCTGCATTTCGATTCCGATCAAATTTTTAGGAATCGAAATGCATTGGTGTTCTTGATTTCGATTCCGACAAAATTTTTTCGATTTGAAAAGGTTTCACTTTGGCTAGTCGGAATGAAAAGTAATTGGCTAATTAAACCCAAAGATATATGCAGTTTTTCGGCCAAATATTTTCTTTTGAATTTATATGATATTGAGAGAATTTATAAGTCGTTATTGCTCTAATCTGTATTCAAATACTTTGATAAATTGTTCTTGAAAAACTACATCGACAAACAAAGCGAAAACGATCGTAATGAAACCGACCTGTTCTTGATTCCGCTTCAGCGCATGCGCAGTATTCATAGAAAATTTCCATATTATGCTAATGGGCACAAAGACGTTGCATATGTCAAGGCGCTTGTATGAGCACAAAGTTCACAAGCATTTTATATGGAAGAGACTGATCATAGAACTTAATCTGAGAACTTAATCTGAGAACTTAATCTTTAGGTACTTGAAACTTGCTCTTTGTTATACTACAAAACATGCTTACTCGAAAATTTACTAAAAATTTAAATACAAAGTTATAAGTTTTGATAAAAGTTTGATTAATTTTTGGGAATTTTGTACAAAGTATATGGGTTTTGTTCATATATGTAATACTTCTATATTGATAGTAAGCTAACATCTCAATGTGTAAGCATTCCGAAATCAAAGCGAGACAGTCTAGTACTGTTTTTGTCAATGTATTGTGTACTTGAGTGCCGGTTTTGCATATGTGTTGTGTACATGTTTATTTATAAATGTGTGTGTTCCTATTCTTTCGTACGTGTTTATTGATATATCTGTACTGTAGTGTTTTCGGACGGTACTAGCTCTTACTGCCAATATAGGAGTATTACATATATGGTTTTGTTATAGAATGAGCTATTTAAAACAAAAATAAACGATGATGGAAAATATTTTGAATATTGTAAAAAAACAAAATTACGGATATTTCTGTATGAGTGACTATTTATGTGTTTAAAAAATTCAAAAATTTACATTTGTAAACTGCGAGTAACTTCATCCCTCATTTTCCCTCCATCTGTATAGCAAAATGCAATACCTTAGAAAAAATGCTTCTGCCTATGTTGACATCTTGGTCTTTAGTCATTCCCAACTGATAGGAGCCAGTTGCTAAAAACCGGAGTGTGGCCGCCAGTTGCGTTTCGGTGAAATAAAACAATGTGTCTCCGATAACCTATTTTTTATTTTGTCTAACAGCATTTTAAAAGAATCTTTATTTATGCTATAAGATCCTATAAACCTAAAAGGTAGCTACAGATCGAGTTATAATAATAATAATAGATTGGCGCTTACATATATGTTAGTGTTTGGCCGAGCTTCTCCTCCGATTTGTGGCGTGCGCCTTGATGTTGTCACACAAAGAGGAGGGACCTACAGTTTTACGCCGACTCCGAACGGCGATTGTATTTTAATGAGAAGCTATTTTTCATGGCAGAAATACAGTCGGAGGTTTGCCTCCCGAGGGGCTGGCGCTGTTAAGAAAAAAAACTTTTTTCAAAATTTGTTTGCGATATCAGATCGAGTTAAATAAAGAAAATTACATTGAAGGGTAAACTTGCTTGGAGTCCAACTTTTGGAATATGTCCACATGCATCCTTAGCTGACGATTTATTTTTTAAGCGTGCAATAGCACGTCTTCTGGCCTGGGCACACCCAAAAATCATAGGCACTGACATTTTTTTAGTTTTATACAGGTTTGAATTAATTTTTACATAAATAACTGCCAACAGCTTGCGAGGACCAAATATCCCCGAGGAATTTGGCCCACACAAATACGCGCCACCAAAGCAGCCAGCCATACAATAAATCACAGCTACACAAGCAGAGGTGGGCACTCAGACTTTCACACACATGCGCTTGTGTGCGAAGCAGCGAAGTTTAAATTTGCTCAACAGCCAGTGCTCGGATGTTACCACATTGGTGGAATAGATGACAGTTTTTTTTTGCTAAGTTACATTTCTACTACTTCTACCACCGTAAGCTAAAAAACTTTCAGATCTTGAAACTTCTTTTTTTTAAAGCTCGGAACACTTTGACGACTCATTTTGTCCACAAATGTCGCCTTGAAGCCAGCTTCTTAAACATTTTGAAGACCTCAGCGACATAGCAAACAGCTGATTTTAAAGTTTGATATTTTGGTATATTTATTTCACAAATTGTGTATTTTTATTTAAGTAAATAAGAAAAACATGAACAATCAAGAATATGTGATTAGTTTTGCGACAATTTAATTCTGCAGCACTACATCTACTCATTGTCGCCGGCAAAATTAGAAATAGATTTAATTTGGCGACGTCGACAATTGCAGTCCTGCAGCCAAGATGTCGTGCTGTCGTCAAAATAATTGTGTCCGTAAGAACGTGTGTATTTAAAATTTGACAGATGCTGCTTGTCGCTTGCTGTCGTCAAAGTGTTCCGAGCTTAATTTGTTCATTTGCGCATTAATGAATGGGTATTTTCTACAACAGAAAACAACATTGCTTGCTGCGACGTCGACTCATGGATGATATGATCGTCTTCGTGCGTCTTACGATAATTGACGATTGACTGATGCTTTTCTAGCACTTCGGCAAAGCAAATCAAATCAGTTGCTGCTGAGACTTCACTGCGCAACTATTCGAATAATGCACACATAAAATGTTTCGGGAGGAATGGGAAATACATTTTTTTTTCATAGATAACATAGACTGGTGTGCGCAATGCGTGAATTGCTTTCTGTCGCTTTGGCTTTTTATTTAGAATTTCTAGAAACGTTTTAGGTATGCAGTTTTATAGCCCATTAAAATTTAGTAGCTAAAAGTGCAAATTTCAAGCGCTAAGAAATCGTGTGGGTTTTTAATGAATGGCAATTTCTTTTATATGGAAGAAAATGCCTAGCACCGTCAGCAAAAAAAATAAACAATAAATAAACAAAAAAATGTAATTAGCCAAAACTGGTCAAAATGTCACTTAACTTAATCAGCTGACCATAAGTGCATATAACACATTTTTAAATTTATTTATTTGAATCAACCACATTGTTTTGGAATGTACCACAATCTTTCATGCTTATTTATCACAAAGAAAACTTTGTGCATCCGAACACTCTCAACAGCAACTGATTTGATTTGCTTTGTCAAAATACCAGCGAAGCATCAGTCAATCGTCACCCTGTAGGACCTCGGAATAGACTTAGAGCACACCACAAACTAGACTGAAAGTGATTGTAACTAGTCCAAAGTTTGGTACAAGAACATGTAAAATTCTATTTACATTTAACATTGAATATCCTAGGCTCGGACCAATTGTCCGCTTGTGCATTACATTGTAACCAATTTTGGGGAGAAAAAAAAATAAAACTTGCGCCAGCTGCGATTCGATCCGGGGTTCTCAGATTTTTTTAAGCGGATACTCTCTCTACATGCCAACGCCGCACATGAAAATTCATTGACTAACCGCCCTATTCCCACACCACTGACAAAACTCAGCGGCTGACTATTGCCTTTACTACTGCGCCTAATACTATGCCGCAAATTTATTTTAAACTGTCGTATGACAATTGTCAGTTTTATTGTTATGACCTACTGAGTAAGTGACAACGGCGAAACAATGTTTATATTGTGTTTTAGGCGCAGTAATTGTGACAATAGTCATATGATGAATTTTGTCTGTGTTGTGGGAATAGGGCGGTAAGTGTCTACATATCAGGGATTGGCATTGGTTGATCGTCAACTGTTCATACTCATTCAATACCGCTGCTTTGTATGACTGAGCAGCGGCGTTGGCTTAGTAGTATCGATACCTAAACGAAATTAGAGGATGACTGAACACGAGCGCATTGCGTGCTGTCTTGCAAATACAGCTAGGGACACGAATTTCGATACGATACGATACCAAATCGATACCTTTGGCATTCGATACCGATATTTTCTACTCGATAGTTTTAAAACGATATTTTTTGGAATCGAGTACCAGAACCCTAGTATCGTATCGAATGTCATATAGCGTTTTCTTTTCTCAAAAAAAGTGCTGCCCTTTTATATGGGAACTCTTACTTTGCGTTGCCCTGAAACCTCAGAAAATGTCATGTTTATATGAGAATGAAACAGAAATTATACTACTCCGTCACAATTTATTTATAGAACTTAATAAAGCTGAATTATTCACATGGCCTGTAAGTCTTTAGTAGTTTTAAAGCAAATTATTATTTCTGATACGGAAAATAATTTTAATTTTACAAGCGTAAATTAAGAATCAACCGTGCAACTCTCACACTCACGTTTATTTGAGGGCTGAAAAGGCAGCACTTTTGCCGGATCAGAGCGCAACCTGCTGAGAAAAGAACACGACGCCTTGTGAAAGGACTGAGAAAAGAACATGAAAATTTGACAGCGCTAACTCAAGGCAGAAAAGGTGCATCCTTTTTTCGAGAAAAGAAAACGCTAATAAACTCACATTCCAACACTGAGGGAAAAAAATTTTAGAATTAAAAAAAAACGTGCTAAATTGAAAAAATACGCATATGAAACCCCGACTCGTTTCAAATTTGAGTATATACGTTATAAAATATGTGGTTGTGAAGTGCGCTGATGCTTTTTCGTAATTAAGAAGACAAAAAAAATTAATTTTATGTTCCGTCTGATGGTAATTGAACCCGGACCCTCTTGGCCGCAACCAATTGTATCAAGCGTCTTTGCACACTCAGCTGCAGCCATACATGTAAAGGTGTTTTCAAATGTTGAGTTTGAATCAACATCACAGCGCGCGATTAGTGCATTATGTCATACCATATACATATGTATGTGTTGTCACCGCTGTGCATGCTTTGTATACATATACTTTCTAAATTACATATGAAAAAGCATCCGGGACGTGCAAAACGCATCCGTGTAGTGAAATATGCACGTAGTGTATGTATAATGGAAAAATCCATTTTGTTAAGACTTTTCACTTGATTTAAATACGAACATTTTTACACGGTAATCAAATAAAAAAATGTTATTCTTACAACGCGCTTTTTTTTCAGTGAAGGATAATGGTATTAAAAGCACAACCTAATATTACCGGCGAGAGTTTTTCTACGCACGCACGCAAGTTTTTCTCATTTGATAAGCCCAACTCAATTTGCGTGCGTGATTTCTCAGAGTTGCATTTCTGTCAAAATTACAGAAGTTTGCCGAGAAAATTTTGAATTCATAGTCGCGCCAAAATGCCAATTGAGCATAAACATCAAATCGAAATATCACGCAAGACAAATCTTGGAATTTGAGTTAGCTTTTTACGCACGCATATAAGGTTGGCCTGTAACAATTGTTGCCGATATAAATTGGGCTTTAAAGTGCAGAAATTTGTGCTATGGTTAGGATTGCATGTGGTGGGATTTGAACCCGCGGCCTCGGTGTTTAAGTCAACACCTCAATCTCTACGTGTTGTAATAATAATAAAGTCCGGCGCTTACACAATATGTTAGTGTTTGGCCGAACTTATTCTCCGATTTGTCGCGTGAGCCTTAATGTTGTGGCACAAAGGGGGTGCCTACACTTTTATGTCGACTCTGAACGGCGATTGTACTTTATGGGAAGCTGTTTTTCATTTTCAAGGTTTGCGCACCTCTAACCACTACACCCCAGCGGCCTATATGCGAGATAGAGATGGGCACGGGCCTAAATTTGCAGGCCCGGCCCGGCACGACGGGACACGCCCCAGCGCGGAAATAAAGGGCCAACTTTTATTGTATGTATACATATGTACATATTTTTAATTTTGTGTTTATGTCCATATGTATATTTACTTAAGCGAATCAATATTTCACATCAAAGATTTTTATAATATATTTTCTGGGAAGTAGAAAAAGTGGAAGGTATTTTATGTACAGATATGTATGTAAACAAAACTGCTAAGTATCATATATTTTCTATCGGTTTCCAAATATTTCTTTTTTTGCTTTTCTCTTATCAAAAGAGTTTTAAATATGTACTATTTTTTTTTGTATAAAAACAAAAGCTCATCTAAATTTTTAGTATTAGCAACGGGCTTTTTCGTGCCTTTTCGTGCTGTTATGAAATTTTACTGAACGCCCAGGCCCGCACGAGTTCGTGCTGACAGCAAATATTTCGGCCCGTACCCGCGGGCTTACGCAGGGGCCCTTCGGGCCCCTGCCAAAAGCCCCGCCCGTGCCCATCTCTAATGCGAGACCTATATTCATAGCGTTTTCTTTTCTCAAAAAAAGTTCTGCCCTTTTATATGGGAACTCTTGCTTTGCGTTGCCCTGAAACCTGAGAAAATGTTGCGTTCTTTATATGGAATGAAACAGAAAATATACTACTCCATCACAATTTATTTATAGAACTTAATAAAGCTGAATTATTCACTTGGCCTGTAAGTCTTTAACAATCTTAAAGCAAAACACCTTTTCTGATAGGGAAAATAATTGCAATTTTACATTAAAATCAACAATGCAACTCTCACCCTCGCGTTTATTTGAGAGCAGAAAAGACAGCACTTTCGCCGGATCAGAGCGCAACCTGCTGAGAAAAGAACACGACACCTTGTGAAAGGGCTGAGAAAAGAACATGAAAATGTGACAGCGCTAACACAAGGCAGAATAAGTGCAGCCTTCTTTCGAGAAAAGAAAACGCTATCAGATAAATTTTTTGGTTTTTGGTATCGATATTTGGAATATCGAGTCTTTTTATTCCGATATTAACGGGTACCCGATATTTTTAAAGCGATACTTTCAATGAGTACCATATCGATACTTTCGGTTCGATATCGTGTCCCTACCCTGCAGTGAAAAGCCAAACCAGTAAGAAAAAATACTAGTTCATTAACTAGTATGTGCCTACCAGTTCGACAATTTCGAAGAACTTAGGCGACATCTGCTTTTGAATTGCCAAAGCCAAAAATAAAACGCAATTAATTGCTTTTCTTACAAATGTCGGCTGTGGCGTCACGTGAAGACTACTGGTTCTGGTTCTGAAATCGCAGGTTCGAGGCCGCTTGGAGGTGGTTAAGATTTTTAAAGTTAAATAAATGTAAGTAAAAATAATTTATTCAATTTATAAATAAATAACAAACTTGAAAATCTAATTGCGTTGCAAAAAAACATTTAGGAAGAAATATAAAAACAAAGAAATTAAACAAAAATATTTTTTTATTAAATTAAAAAATTACAATAAACAGCATAAACAAAAAGATAAATTTATAAAAAATAAAAATAAAATAAAAAATAGAAAATAAAAAAATTTTACCTGCGCCAGGATTTGAACCTGGGACCTCAGGCTTACCACGCGAGTGCTCTTCTCTGTCGGCCATTGTGACTGCTGTAGCGTCGCGAGCAAAAAGGCACACTTATGCTTTTCACGGGGCATGAATTGGCAGACTATCTCATCAACTGGTATGATGCTACTAGTATTTATACTAGTAGATGCTGATGCATAGCCTGACAATTGACATCTCGTAGGACATCGCAATGTTAAAAATACCAGTCGCTAACATTGAAAAAGGATAGAACGTGAACTAGTTCGGCTGAAACGCAAACCGGTAG
>NW_023458563.1:8711076-8713872 GCF_013731165.1 Rhagoletis pomonella
AAAAAGGATAGAACGTGAACTAGTTCGGCTGAAACGCAAACCGGTAGAATTCTAGTTCACAACTAGTAGCTTTCCCTGCAGGGCCGCTACTGCATGACATTGCAACCAATGTTAGAACAAAACTCGTACCTCATGCATTACATTCGGACCTATTTTAGTACAATTCACCTGTTTTACATTACATTGCTTTAAGTTTTTGGGCTATCTTTGGTCTAGTTACAAAACGACTATACCTACGACTATATTTTTGGAGCAATTGGACCAATCTTTCCTTCAGAGCAATTATCGTGAGACGCACGAAGTCGATGATAGTATACATGTGTCGACGTCGCAGCAAGCAGCATTTTGAAGCCCAATTACATATGTTTGGAAAATCAAAATCAAAAATGCCCGCCTCTGATCTAAAATGATCTGTACATATTTTTTGCGTTCCAGATGCTTCACGATTTGCAGGTTTTTACAGGAAGTCGTTCCAGGTGACCACCTCCCATTAAGTTTATTAATGGAGAAAACAGCTGTTCCTGCAAATCGTGAATTTCGTGAATATCGTGAAGCACCTGGAACGCAACTATTATGCAGTTACCATATGTTAGCGATGGGCATAATGTGCACATACGCGCAAAATGCCCAAACGTGCAAACCGCGGGCAAATGTGCAAACCGTTGGGTAGATGAGGTGACGTAATTATGCCCGGGGGGGAAACAGAAAATTTTGCGCGAATTGCATCTGTATGTGTGATCGGAATGAGAGAACAAGTATATGTGAGTATTCACGAATGTGAGACCCCATGGCTGCCAACTTTCCTAAAAGCACCAAAACTTCGGACAAATCAAAACATCAAAAATTTGTTTCAGTAATATTTAATATGCATCTATACTACATTAGTGATCGGTCCAAGATATAAGTATTGTTGTATTTATCAAAAGCCAAAATAAATAGTAACGCACTAATAACGATTTTAAACTTTTATAGAACCAATTGAATTTTCACTTTAATTCAATCAAGATATATATTTTATTTGAAACAATGCATTTGTACACATATGTATGTACATTAAAGTGGTCCAAAAATGTATGTAAAAAAAATAAGGTCGGATTTTTAATGCCGGCACCCCCTAGGATTGTTCTATATCGAAAGAAATATACCTCTATTTTTTAATTTTGAAATCAAAAAATATTTAGGGGGTGCTCAAAGCGCTCAAAGTTTTCCATGTATTTTATATGGAGAAAAAAACATTTTTCGTAGAAATGGTATAAAACTCTTAAAAATCAATATTTATACTTAATTTAATGCCACAAAATCCCAACACTGGTTATAAAACCTTATAACGAAGTTCCAATTTTGTTGTTAAAAAACTGATGGTTTTTTATAAAGATATGATCTCTAATTTTATCAAATAAAGTTTAACTGCTAAATTATAAAAGAAACTTTTTTTCATAAGAGTTTACAGAATTTAAATGATTTAGCAGGATTCTAGCGATTTTTGTTTATTAATCTGGCGGGACCGTAGAAACAGAAATGGCAACACTGGTGGTGAGTACCGACTTGCTTGCGTGCATATTAGCTGTTTTGTAATTCACTTTTGCATTGAAAGTCGATGTTCAGACACGGAAACTTTTGTTGCGGAAACTCGAAGCTTGTAGGGGAGAGAGCGACGAGGAAAGGGGACGGGTACCGAGTCGCCCGTACTCGGGAAACACGCTTTGTGCTCTCGTTCGTCTTAGTGAATTTAAGTTAGCTGCAAATCAAATTTGACATTTCCTTTCATATACATTTTCCAATCGCGCCATAATTTGCACATACGCGTATTTTACCACGCTTTTTGTAATATTGAATTGTTTGAAGTATTTCTTAAAAATACCGAAATATATACATAAGTATATCAAAGAAAATGTCAGTGACTCGGAAATGGTCTGAATCAGACGTGGAAACACTAATAAATTTAGTGCAGCAAAAAGAATGTATATACAATGTGAGGTCAGCGGAATATTTAAACCGCGACGCCAAAGCTCAAGCATTTAATGAAATTTGCCAAGAAATGGAAAATAACTTTAATATAAACGAAATAAAAAGAAAATGGAAAAATTTAAGGGTGCAGTTTATGAGGGAGATACGAGAGATGCGCGCCTCTAAAAAGAGTGGTTCCGGACTTTGCTATATATATATACACCAAAGCTGTGGTCCTTCTCACAATTGCAATTTTTGGGAATTCACACAAATATGAGAGAGGGGCAAAGCAATTTCGAGGTATTTTAAAAATTTAAATTCGCTTTTTCTTATATTTTCTTGATATTTATTTTCCTTTTAAAAAGCTGAGCTCTGAACCAGAAAGTCCGCAAGCCAACTCGACGCTGGAAATCAATTCAGTAAGCAAATTTATTAAAAAACAAACCAAAATTATGTATATGGCTATTCACCAAATTGAGCAAGTGGCCTGACACTCTGGCAGAAGAGCAGATTAGCTCAAGCAATGCTGTTGTCAACAGTCGTTGCTTGTGGTAATCTACTCTTCTGGCAGAGTGCCAGGCCACTTGATCTTTTGCGTGAAAAACCCTAATGTTTTTATCTTTTTTTTTGTAATGAAAGCTAACTGATGACAGTAGCGTGTGTGAGGAGCCGCAGAGAAAAATAAAGGTATTTATTAATTCCAATACATGGAGGCCTAATCCACTTTTGAAAAACACAAATTTATCAAATGCGCATCCGTTGCATTTAACGTTTAATTTTTATAAAGATACCACATTGGCTAGATTGCGTAAAGATTTAGCTTCTTTCAAAGGGATGATGGCGGAAAAG
>NW_023458563.1:8723872-8732018 GCF_013731165.1 Rhagoletis pomonella
TCGCTGCCGGGGTGGATGTCAGTGATTCGACCCAGTCGCCAGCACGCTGGGGGCAAGTTCTCATTTCTAATAAGAACTACATCATCTCGTTGTAAATTTGGTTCAGGTCTCATCCACTTACTGCGCGCTTGGAGCGAATTCAAATATTCGTTTTGCCAACGACGCCAGAAATTTTCGAACATCCTTTGCAAGCGTTGCCAATAATGTAGGCGATTGTCACGAACATCTGGTAGTGGTGGCTCAGGGCGACAATTTAGTGGGCGGCCAATTAGGATTTCGCCTGGCATTAGAGCTAGGCCACCTTCTGGATCATCGTATAATGCTAACAGTGGCCGTGAATTAAGGCATGCTTCTAACTTCGTTAGCAGCGTCAGAAGCTCGTTATAGCGCAATAAATGGCGGTCCATAATGCGCAGTAAATGCTTCTTAGCTGAGCGAACAGCAGCCTCCCAGATTCCTCCATGGTGCGGTGCGGACGGAGCAATGAACTTCCATTGCGTTCCTACTTGAGCAACGTGCTGTTGGGCATATGTGGGTACCCATGCCTGGCAATCCTTACGCATTTGCCTTTCGCTCCCCACGAACTGAGTGCCGTTGTCGCTAAAGAGCTTGGCACAAATACCGCGACGACTTACGAAGCGATCGTAGACGTCTATGAAGGACCTGGCACTCAAATCTTCAGCAAGCTCTATATGGACTGCTCGTGAAGCCATGCACAGGAATATAGCTGCGTAAGTTTTTGTGGTTGCCGTTAATCTCTTTCCACCTATGCGTATATGAAACGGACCACAATAATCCAGGCCGCTATTTGCAAATGGTGGCGCCACAAGTACTCGCTCTCGCGGCAACGCTGCCATTTGCTGTTGCTGAAGGATTCGTTGATGTCGCCGACACAAAGTGCAACTCCAAACATATGTCTTCACCTGTGAGCACGCATGCATCACCCACAACCTTCGCCGCAAGTATTGCAGCATTTGCTGGATACCGCCATGAAGACATCGATGGTGAGCATTAGCGATGAGTAAGATAGCAAAGGCACCCTTAGGGATAATCATTGGGTGTTTTTGCTCGTCGGTAATACTCGCATTTTTGAGGCGTCCACCAACTCGAAGTATACCCTCAGCATCCACGTATGGGTTGAGTGGTAAGAGATGACTTCGACTATCGAGCATGGAATTGGATACAAGAGCATTAATTTCGCCTCTATATTCCTTACCTTGCACCTGTTTAACAGTCACAAGCAGGGCCCATTCGTATTCTTCGGCTGTCATAACTTTAGCTCTCTGACCCCTGAACGAAGGCAGAAAGCGTCTCATTCGCGCAGTTGTGTTCAGGACACGAGCTAGTGTACTAAACTTTTCAATAAGAGGTATTCGGTAGCCATATGCGGACGTCATGAGCAATTGATGATCAGCACGAGTAGCGACTAATGTACGTAAAGGATGGCACTCCACAGTATGTGCCTGCTGTTGATCCTCAGTAAGTTTTAGGACGGTTGCATCGTTTCCATAGCACTGTTGTCAAGAAGGCGGACCTGTCCACCACAATGGATGATTCTGAGGAGATGTGGGCAGAGATCCCCGACTCGCACAATCAGCCGGAGCGAATGTGGCGCCAACTTCTAACATCTGTGTTGGCCTGTATAAAGGCACCGCGGTTAGCGACGAATTGCTTTAACGACCATGGTGGCTTGCGAATCCAGTGGAGCGCTATGGTGGAATCACTCCAGAGTATATAAGGTACGTTCTCAAGACGCCCGACGAACATTACGTAGAGTTACTACAAGTAGGTGTGCCGCACAAAGCTCTAATCGAGGAATCGCAATTTCCTTCACCGGTGCCACCTTAGTTTTTGCGGTAACAAAGGCCATTTGGGAATTGCCCTCTGCAGAGATGCTACTTACGTAGATAACTGCAGCGTAGGCCTTTGAGCTGGCATCATAGAAGTGTTACAGGTGAAGATGATGACATGCGTAACCAACGGGGTGCACGGATAAGCGCCAATTCGCGAAGGCCGTTGTGGAAAACGTGCCACTGATCTGCAGGTAACGGAGTATCCCAATTAAGGTCTGCCTTCCACAGCGTCTGAATAAAAATTTTTGCCAGCAGACCAATCGGGTCGTACAACTTAGCTACATCACTTAAAACGGTGCGCTTTGTGGGTGACGTATGTGATTCTGAAATGCTCATCTTAAAAAGTATGTGGTCACTTAGAGGATTCCAATGCAGGCCTAAAACGGTAGCATCGGAGTCACACAATTTAATTTCAGTGGTTGACCACTCTGGGTCGGTGATAGCTGCAATTGTTATGGCGCAGTTCGAGTTCCATTTGTCAAGAATGAAGTGACCTTGCCGAAGGATCGCATCGACATCATAGGCACGGTGAACAGCGTCATCAGGGGAATCGAAACTTTCCAGGTAGTCGTCAACATAAAACCCATCGAGGATACTATTTTTCGCTGCCACTGCCCGGCTGGCGTTGTCAGCTATTTCGTAGTTATCTACCGCACATTAACGCAATGAACGGATCGCATTGAACCATACGTTACTGTTGCCAACTCAAAGATACGCAGTGGTTGGATTGGAGACTCTCGTCACAAGGTACGTTGCCATTTACGATGTAGTGGGTTGACCTCGAGCTGCCGAAACATTTTTTTAACATCAGCCGTTAGTGCGATCCGATAGCGGCGGAATCGATGAATAATGTCGATCAGATTATCTTGAAGCTGTGGGCCCGGAAACTGTGTGTCATTCAAAGACACTCCATTTGTTGTTTTGCAGGATGCGTTGAATAATACGCGAAATTTCCCCGTCACCGCATGAATTTAATAGCACTGCGTTGAGTCAAAAGAGTCATAGTCGACTGCGTTCATATGACCAAGTTCTATGTATTCTTGCATGAACGTCGTGTAGTTCTTGCGAAGCACAGAATCGCCGGCTAACCTTCGCTCAAGGTGAAAAAATTGACGTCGCGCTGCTTGATAGGAGTCTTCTAACGTTGGCCCGTCTGGACGAAATGGGATCTGTACACTATAGCGGCCATCTTCTGTGCGCCGTACAGTGTCGATGAAAATTCGTTAGCATGGGCCTGTCAAGAGATCTGTTTTAGGCACAATCTCCTCAACCTCCCAAAATTTCGACAGTCCAGTCGCTGCTCACTGATGCATGTTCTGGTAGTTAGAGTGCACTTCGTATCATTTGATGTGTTGACCGTTGCGGGGCCGAACACAACCCAACCGAGGCGGGTACGGAGCGCGCACGGTTCGTCGGGGGGTCCCGCAGCAATTCCATCGGCAATCAATGCGGGCCAAATATCAGCGCCAATAAGTAAATCGATTTTGTCAGGTGTGCCGAATGTTGAATCGGCTAATTGGAGACCTGAGATGTGATCTCAGGCGATTGTGTCAACCTTGGACGCTGGTGTTGGTTTAGTGATCGTCTGCAGAATATAGACTTCAAATTTCAGCGAAAATGTATCGTCAATGTTGGATCGCATTTGAACCGCTGTGGTACCCTTAGTGTATGCAGATGCACTTGAACCTATCCCCTCCACACGTATCTCACCGAAGGTTCTGCGAAGGTAGAGAAGCTTAAACATGGATTCACTGAGAAAGCTCACCTGAGATCCGATGTCGCATAATGCACGGCATTTGTGCAGCTGTCCATAACGATCCGTAAGTAGCACTCTGGCGTTGCAAGTAAGATGGTCCGGTCACCCTGGGCAACGAATGACTGGACCTCATCCATCTGCCATTGATTACGTGAATACACTTGTGGTCCTGCAGAGCTAGGGGACGCCACAGTGTGTGAATTAGACGATTATGTAGGACTAACTGCTGTTGAGTATGCTGACGGTGCGGCGCATGTATTTCCTTGACTAACCATGTGCGTGGTGTCTGCACCGCGACAGAGGAGCGTGTTGTGTTTCTGCTGGCAACACCAGAAGAGCACTGACGAACGGTATGCCCCGATCGAAGACAATTAAAACATACTGCTAGGCGCTTAACAACTTCCCAGCGTTCCTGTACTTGCAAGTTGCGAGCACGTTGGCACTTCATGAGACGGTAGTTGCCCGAGCACTGTGGGCAAGTAACATCTGCAGCCGTTGTACTTGCAAAAGATGCTGACTTTGCGGATGCAACATGCGCCTTGACTGTACGAGAGGCTATACGACGCGACGAGGGTTGCATGCTTATGGACCGTGGGGTGGAGCTTATGTTGTTGGCATGTCGCTCAATAAAGATTAATAAGTCTTCTAGCTTCGGTATATTGACGGTTACAAGACTCATACCCCATTCGTTTCGTGTTACTGTCTGTAGTTTCGGCAAAAGTAAGAGAACTGCTATTGCATCCCAGTGCTTCACTGGAATGTCCATTACGGCAAGGGCACGGAATGAATTGCGCACACAATCAACGATGGTTCGCAGCGCAAGTGGAGTCTCCGTTGGATTATCTGGTAGATAAAGAAAGTTCTGTACACTTCCTCGTAGCCTCCAGTATACAACCCACCAATCATCGGAACAATCTCTTGGTCGACGCACTGCCGCAGCTTGCCCAATTTGTAGGATCAACCAAAATCTGTTCGGCTATGAACCATTGCCTCGAATAGGTCTTTAAAGGCCAACCAATTTGTAGGCTTCCCGTCGAATTTGGGAATTGATACCGGGTCCAGGCGCATGTCAGCCATTTGGTTGGTGGTGGAAGTCGGGACATTAATTGCCTTCTGGGAAGGCATACGGCGCTGTAATGTGATGCATATTGTGGTATACATCGCCTCTGTTGAAGCAAACAACTCGTCATGTGCTGAAACCTCATCTGCCTCTGCCTTGCCGACCAGATCGAAATGATGTTGTACAAAGCTATCAAAGTGTTGATATACTCGGTTAAGTAAAACCTCACACTCCAGCTTATCAGGATCGAAATTTGCGCCCTGGACCTCTTTCCCGAGGCGCAAAATGGAAGCATGTGCCGAGGCACGAAATTTTAATGCAGACATTGAATTACACGGGATTCAGATGATCGCGGTCCTCACAGGAGACACCAAAACATGTATGAGAAAATACCGAATTAGCAAGTAAGCGGACCGAATTCTTACTGCCTTTTTAACTCAGTCACTTTATTTCCAATAATAATATTCAAGTTCACAAAGAGCGGTACTTATGTATATAAAAACTGCAACAATATGTTAATGATAATGTAGGTATACACATACATATGTACACTTGTAGCTATGTATGTACCTTATGTATGAGCAATGCGAACCATACGTATATAGCATATAACTAAAGGCATGCATGATGTGTACATATTATGCAGTTACCATATGTTAGGGATGCACAGCAGAGGTGCACGCAGTCGACGTCGACGAGGTGAAGTGAGCTGTACGGACCCTGCAAGACAGCTGAGTATCATATGAGTACTCATATTATCATTATCCCTAATCACAAAAGTGCTTATCAAAGTCCTCATTTTCGTTCAGGCCATGGGTAAAAATTGAGTACTTTCCCCTCAATGTTGTCATCAGAAAGTCCTCAGTACTAATAGTCAAACTACTCATTTATGCCGTACTACAAAAACAAAAGTGTAGATGTGTGAGAATTTTTGCCTAAAGTGCTCAGCAATGTCTTGTAGGGGAGATGGCATCGTATACATATTAACCACTACACACATATTTGAAAGTACAAATTTGTGTATGTGTGTGTACTTTTGCGACAACTGACCCAGAGTGGCATCAGACCACCAGAAAGCCAATTTTTATAAAACAAAAGCGCCAAGTTTTTATTATCATGTTTAATAATTTTTTTGATTCAGTAAAAAGTGTATATACATATCTATTTCCTCTCGATTTTATTAATAAATTAATTTAATACATTTATAACAACGCAAAACCTATTTAATTTACCTATTCCTCACATTTTTTTCAGTAAATGAGTTCCATTTTAATGTAGAATATTAGTGTATAGTGTATACATACATACATATGTACCTATGTATGCATTCGGTGTGCTTCAATTAAAAAAGCATCACTAAATACCGCACCAAGCATTGAATTCTAATTATTTTGGCTTTTTGGTTTCCCAAAAGCATTAAATTTAGTGCAAAATGCACTACCTTGGCAACAGTGAGCTGAGCACATCAATGCTCAAACAGTGATGCCAGACCAAGTATTGAGTAAATGCGCTATGTATATTTTTCTTTTAAAGCAAAAGTTCTAATTGGCGAGGGTATTGATTTTTGGTGCTTACATACATGATAAGATTCACAAACTTATCTTAGGACTTAATTAAAATAATCAACATTATTTGTAGACGAATATATTTGTGTTAGTATGAAATAGTAGCTTATGCCGGGAGGCTGGCTTTAGTAAAATGTACCATTTCCTATATTCTTTAAACCACAAGGAATATTTTTATGAAACTTTATACGAATATTGACTTGCTAGCATCGCCATTAACATTACCGTCTTTTAGGTTTATTTTCCAATAGTTCTTCAACGACTCGGCGCCAGTGAGTCTTTCGCAATCGTATGCTGCGAATGGTTCATTATACTAAAGCCAGTCTTCCGACATAAGCTACTATTCTATACGAACACAGATATGTATACTTCTTAATAGGCTTGTAAAATGCCCAATACCCAAATCCCTCGCATGAGTTATTATCGGTAAAAAATTGGGTACGCTCAAATCTGACATCGCTGCAGCAAGTACTTTGTCACGCCAGTGAAACAGTGTTGATATTTTAAGTACAATTGTCAATTAATCATTACAATTAATTTTAAAATGTACAAAAGTACAATTTGTCGATTTTAAGTACAATTTCAACATAAAAAATACTTTTTGTACCAAACGCTCAAACCTCTTCTAGCACTTTGATTCTTAATCCGTTTACATTTAAGTAAATGGATATACCAATATTTCATGTTTGCTACAAAACGAAATTATTAATTGTAATTTTGAATGTAACCGTGATTGTGAACAGTAATATTAGTGATGTGCGTTATGGTGATTTCGATTTCTTATCACCGGCGGGTGAAATATCCCTAATCGCTATTTATTTTGAAAAAATCTTTGGAAATGCAATTTACCTAATGGCGATCCTGCAGAAATAGAAGTAATTGAGTTGAAAGTAAAAAAATTTATGTAAATTCCATGCGCTGAAATTAAAAATTTCCCTTGAGGGTTTCTATTTTATCGATAGTGATCTCATTTTATGCTCATTAATATGAACTGACCTATATAGAGTATTAATGTTTTATCATCATTGTCTTCATCTTTGACAAAATTACACGGTCAGCCGGTATTTATTTTACTTTTTTTTTTAATAATTAATAATTATTTTTATAAAATTGTAGCTCATTGTCAAACAAAAACCTTGCAAATAAATCCCAACTTGAAAGATTGAAAAAATCACCAAAGTTTCATCAAATTTTAACAGTTTTTGTTCAGAATTTTAAGACATGTTTTGGGTTAAAATTTTTGTAGCCCATTAATTCTAGTATAATAAGGTGCAAGTTTGAAGTGTCTAAAAAATGCCATTGATTTTTTGAATTTTTCTGTTTGCGGTGCTGCGCACTAGGAAATCTAATTAAAAAGCTCGAAATTTTTACGAAAGTGTGTTGATTTTTTAATGTTGTAAAAAGATTGAACCTTGGATTTGTACGCCTTTTTTTAAGTATAGACTGTATTTTTATAAAAAAAAAAAATACATAATATTAAGATAAATGGTCAAATCTTGTCAATATGTGAGTGTCGTAAAGTTTTGATAAGCACTTGAAATGCTATTAAAATGTCAAAACTTATTACCGAATCCAAAACGTTGTCTCTTTTATCTATTAATAATAACTTTGTTGATGAGGTTGTGCTAGCGCTTTTACGAAAATGCTTGTTGACGGCAATGAAATCAATAAAAGCGCGATCACATCCTCACCGCTTGAGTGTTCGACACCAACTGACGGTATTCAGTTTTATAGTCGATTCAATTTTAGTATTATACAGTGAAAGTGCAGCTAAGAATTCATGTTGATTTTTAATATTTTTTTGCATTTCCTTTATACAAATTGGAAAATTCTACGCGAATTGAATGTACTATCTCGATCATTTAAACATCTCGGACTCGCCCGCCACTAAAAATGATTATTTAAATATAAA
>NW_023458563.1:8732028-8733669 GCF_013731165.1 Rhagoletis pomonella
ATGTTTATATCATTAATCAGTTTAAGCACATACGATTAAATGTAAAAAAAAAATATTTTTAATTGCGGATCCGAAAGAAATATTTATTAGTTGCATTGAGTTACGCAAAAATAGTACCGAAAATAAATGGATTGTGCTGAAGGTGCCGGCTGCTTCCGAAAGGGCGAAAATGGCACAATGCACACTCATTTTCCATCCCTGTCACACATCCAATCTCACTATTCTGTTGACTTCGTTTTCCCCTTCCGATAACTTTTTGCTTCCCCGCTTGACCAGCACCGCCGTGCAAAGCTTTGCACGCGCAGTCGCCCGCGACACATATGTGCTGATTTGGGCAACCCTATGTTAGTATATCCAATTCGTTTTTCATGCTGTCGCGTTCTCATCGTTACGCTCTCGCTTGTTTACGTACACGCGATGCTTACGCTCTTTTGGCACCTGCTAAGCAGTGTTACCATAAAAAAAATTACTAAATTCCTCAAAAACAAATGAGAAATCCTCAAAATCCGAACAAATTTCTCAAAATTTTCTTATTACAGATATGAGTATTGTGTACTGCATACTACAAACAGGTACTTAGTATAAAAATTAAGAACATTCTCCAATTCAATTGGTATATTTGTTCGGTTCAAACAAAGTATCACCGTTATTTTGTATGCCTTGGTTTGTATATAATAATGCTGCAATCATATCAGTGCTTAATCTGGTCCTCAAGTTATTCCTACACAGAAAAGGGTTATATTAGTAATGCAGATATAATTTTTTTAATTGGGAAACTTATATGAACCTGAATAATCTTTTAATTCACACAACCCTTTTCCTATAATTTTATGGATCTAATGAAGAATTAATATAAATATACTTATAATAGAACAATGCGTGTTCTCTCCATTCGTTACCGAGATTTTGCAAGTTAAAAATAAGTTGAAAATATAACGATGGAATGAAAATAATTATCGATAACATTTTGAATATTTAGCAGCAAATGCAGATATGCTTAAGAGCGAAAAACACCACACAAGCGGCTTGACAAACAAAGCGAAATATCCCTTTGCTTACAGCTATTTATGTTGTGCATGGGGGTGTTTGAACGTTTGACAAGCCGTTTGAGGGAAATGTGAACAAAAATCAAAATGTTTTGATTTTCTGGCCGCCAAATTGACGGCAATGGCAAACCTCCGAGTGTATTTCTGCCATGAAAAACAGCTTCTTATAAAAATACAATCGCCGTTCGGAGTCGGCGTAAAACTGTAGGTCCCTCCCCTTTGTGTGACAACATCAAGGCGCACGCCACAAATCGGAGGAGAAGCATATTTAGATTTTTTGTTTTCTCGATACATTTCGATAACATGCTGAGTTAAACTTAATAATATAATCGAACCAGGTTTGGTAGAAATCGATAAAGTGTTTATCGAGATACACCTTGTGGGCGGTGCTACGCCCAATTCCTTAAAGTCTATAGCAGTCTTAATTATTGTTAAGAGATTGTTGTCACTATTAACTTGCAGTAAATATCGGAGTTTTCGCATGTCTTAAATTTACCGTTATACGGAAGTGGGTGTTATTCTAGTCCGATTTGAATAACTTTCAACGAATTGGAATTGATAAATCGGTTACCGACATAAACATTTGTGGTCATAA
>NW_023458563.1:8733679-8738925 GCF_013731165.1 Rhagoletis pomonella
ATTGGAATTGATAAATCGGTTACCGACATAAACATTTGTGGTCATAAGGAGCGTCACGCCCATTATTCAAAAATTTATAATAAAATAATTTTCTGCTAAGTGGTTATTGCAATAATCGATGTTAAATGAATTAGCTCCAGTTTTCGTGTTTCTGTAAATTACCGTTATATGCTAGGTGGGTGCGGTTATTGCCGATTTTCAAGAGATTTCTTAGATACACCCTAGGTAAGGCTCGTACTATGTTTGGTAACGATTGGTGGAGCGGTTACTGAGATACAGCATTTCATCAACAGTGGACCAGGTCACGCTCATTTTCTAAAAAATCCATAATAATATTATATGTTCCCAAAATTCTACTTCACATACTAATTTTCAACAATTTGGATCCAATATTTTACTTCGCCCTTTCTCATACAAACCACCTTGGATTAGGGGCAACCCACGATGCAGAAAATGAAGGTGGCGCCATTCGCGGACCCTCTCTCGCCGATATGACAGCATCTACCCTTTCGCTGACGTCACACAATACTTTTGTTTACATTCACTGTTGCCAACTTAGTGCTTTTCGCACCAGATTTAGTGGGTATTCAAAGAGCGAAAGTTTTTGAGTTGGGGGTGCTTGGTGCGTTTTTGGTGCCATTGTTTTTAGTTTGAAGACACCAAATTTGAAAATCTTAAAACAATGGAAGCAAAATTAACAGCAACCGTAAGTGTGGTAAGCAACTTTACAAAAATATAAACAAAATCATGGCAGTGACAATCATAAGCGACAACAAAATATGTGGCAGCACCTTCAATCATGCCAGGAGAAATCGACCGTAGTGCATGAAACATTAATTTTTATTAATTTGAATCAGCATCTGTACAATAAAAATATGTATGCATATAAAGTCCATAAAATACATCAATAAAAATTTGGTGCTTTTTCAAATTCAAAACATGGCAATACTGCCCTTTGTTCGATGCTTCCTTTTTTTCTTGTCGAGTTCGTCTTGCTCTCTCATTCTGGTATTTGTTGACGTCACGCCCGGGAAGGCATATTCAACAAGGTAGAAGTGACAACTCAGTCGAGCTCTCTCATAGCTGACTAATGTCAAAAAATGTAAACAAAGAAATTAACCCTTTGTTATGCTTTTAAAATATTTGATAAAACTCAATATCTTTGAAATTAAAGTTTTTGTAAATATGAAAATATATAAAACCCTTAGAATTAGCTTCATTTTAGGTATTGCATTTTCATTTTAATGTCAAAATAGAAATGCATACTTACACAATATTACACACTAAATGAAACACACTCATTTATAAAACCGTTTTGGCAATTTTCATGCTTTTGTTTTTGAGCATTTATTTTTTTATTCAAATACTTAATTATAAAGTGCATTTAAAAAAAGTTTGATTCTTCAAAATTTACATCAGAACTTAACTTCAATAATTTAGCTATTAAATTTTTGCAATTCGAAATTTCCTTTCCATTAAATTTATTAAAAAATACTTCCAGTTTCTTTATGTCAACAAGGAATTCTGGTTTAGCTCGATACGTTGCAAAATACTCGTAGTATCGAAAACTTTTTAAAAAACACACTTTTTAAATTTTTTTTTTCTATTGGCAACCCAATTTTCTTTGCTTATATGGATTACTATCATTCAATTTTGTCCATCACTTAAAATAAACTGAAATTTCGTGTAGTCTATTGCATAACTTAAACCAAATAAGTTAAAGTTTAACAGCCTTATTCATAAAAAATAAAGTAGGTTTAAAGTGCTTAATAAAATGACATTTTCATACATTTTGTAACCTTTTCAACTTTACGTGTAGCCTCTTACCGTTGACTTTTAATTTGCACATTATTATACTAAAATTGAATAGGCATACCCAAAAAGTTTACAAAAAACCTTAATACAATTTTAAATTCGTGAAAGTATATATATATATGTATGTATGAATGTGGGTATGTACATTTAACTTTAAAATTACTTCTTACGTGAAAGTAAGTTCTGCAATGAAATAAAAATCAAATATTTTAAGTTTGTATTGTTTTAATTTCCGGAAATAACTAGATATACGATTGAAGAATAAAATAATTTTAGTAACCCAAAAAACGTATTTAACGAGTTCGATACTGAGTAGTATCGATACTTTTTCCCTGATACTTTCAGAGTATCGATACCATGATCTCGATGCCAGAATGAGTACTCAGTATTGATATTAAAGGCTGAAATTTCGAACCCTACTGGCACTTAAGTGATTTCGCGCACACGTGAAAAGTCTCCTAATGAAACATCGCAGCAATTTGCCCACCGTTGTCGCTTCAATGGATATATTTCGGAGGTTTAAACTAACGCACAAGTTTGTTGTCCTGACTCTTGCTAAACACAACATACCGCCCGTAATTCCTTTTCATTTAATTATGTATTTAAAATCAGTCGCACAGATCACAGAAAATTTAAATTCAAAAAATCAAATTCTTGAATAGTATAGGGTTAAGAGTTGACATTTCAGTCGCAGTTCAAAGGAGAGAAATGTCGACATCACTTCTACCTTGTTATGCCTCGGCGCCCGGTTGCTCTCAGCTCGATTTGCGCAATCTTGTATTCTATCATTCTTGGGGGCAACCTACATACCAAATTTCGTTGAGATATCTCAATTTTTGCTCGGGTTATTGTGTACACGGGTGGAGCGACAGGCTTAATTGATTTCTGTTTTTATTCTGAGCATTAGCGCACGCAAGGGGTGAGTTTTGGGGTTCAAACCCCCCCCTAAACCTAATAACCTGAAAGACAAACTGTATCCTAAAGCCGGCTCTCAAGCAAAATAACAAGAAATATTCTTTATTTAATAGCACTTTGCTTTTGCTGTAAATCTTCTTGAAGAGATAAATATACGAGCATTTTTTTCTTGGGAGATGCACACTTATTTAAGAAATTTTGATAGAAGAAAATTTCTTTTCCATTTCTTCTACGTAATTTTATATGAATTTTTCGTTTTTATTGAGAGCTCTTAAAAATTTAACTTCGAATGAAACCATTGTCCTAAAAATATGCAATGCATACTCACTGTTGTTTTTTACAACTTACAGCCTAAAAGAGTTTACCACTGATATGTACTTAACAAGGATTCGAAGATTTAATTTACCAACTTCAAATTCGTTCCACCAAAATTACCTAAATAATAAAAATGAAAGTCCATTTAATTTTTCCCAAAAATCACCACATCAATCGAAACCCAGAAACCAGAAATTGAGGAAAATGAACATTAAAACAATTTTTAAAACTTTTTTATTACTTTTGAAAGTTAAGCGCATCTTGTGTTTATAGAACTTTATATTAAACAAGTAATTTTCAAATTACGGGACGACCCTTGAGGTACCATCTTTCCGATAAAAAAAAAAATGCTGAGATTGGTTCACGTGGTTCAAAGTTATGCGGTAGCATACATAAAAAAGAAAAAAAATATTCCGACGAATTGACAACCTCTCCCTTTTTCGAAGTCGGTTACAAATGTTTGAGTTCTTTGCTAATTTTATGTAAATAAAGTGCAATTTACGAAAAAACTTGCATAAATGTACCTTAAAGAGCATATTATCTGAAGCGAAGCTTTCAGAAGTATAAACCCCTCCCAAAATATTTTCCTGGGTGCGCCCCTGATTCCCAGTAAAAATCTTATGCATTCAACATCGCTGTTGGTGGCATGAGCTTGCTGTATACATGCCAGAATAAATGAACCATCATTTCGATTTAACACGCGTGGTTTCTCAGAGCGTATACGTACCTTAATCATACACTTGTACTACTGCTGTATGCATGTTTCAAACATACAAAAATGCGTTAATGGAACAGTATTAAAGCATTCTTACAAGATCCCCAATGTATCCCCATATGTAAATGTTACTTTTCTGCTACATTTTAATATACCGGGACATACAAACAAGTACCATTTACATATGCAAATGCATATCTTGTAAAAGCCCGTTTGTGCTGAAAATAGTATCGCACAACACGTCCGTTCACTAAAATGTTTGTACAAAACTGAAAATATTACAAAAATTCCACTTAAAATTTATAAAGAAATGTACTCAAAACAACGACAACGTACATTCTCTTGCAATTCGCTAGAATTTGAATTTATTCGTGAAAATTCATGACTACGCATGAATTGTTCACACTAATTCACTCATATTGCAAGCATCCTTCAAGAATGCATACAACCGATTTCTACTGGGAAGCGTGAGCTAAAAGTGAAAATTTGTTAGTGTAGGGATGCACAGCAGAGGTGCCCGCAGTCGATGTGAAGTGAGCTGTACGGAGATGGCATCGTATACATATTAACCACTACACACATATTTTCAAGTACAACTTTGTGTATGTATGTGTACTTTTGCGACAACTGACCCAGAGTGGCATCAGACCACCAGAAAGCCAATTTTTATAAAACAAAAGCGCCAAGTTTTTATTATCATGTTTAATAATTTTTTTTGATTCAGTAAAAAGTGTATATACATATCTATTTCCACACGATTTTATTAATAAATTAATTTAATACATTTATAGCAACGCAAAACCTATTTAATTTACCTATTCCTCACATTTTGTTCAGTAAATGAGTTCCATCTTAATGTAGAATATTAGTGTATAGTGTATACATACATACATATGTACCTATGTATGCATTCGGTGTGCTTCAATTAAAAAAGCATCACTAAATACCGCACCAAGCATTGAATTCTAATTATTTTGGCTTTTTGGTTTCCCAAAAGCACTAAATTTAGTGCAAAATGCACGACCTTGGCAACAGTGAGCTGAGCACATCAATGCTCAAACAGTGATGCCAGACCAAGTATTGAGTAAATGCGCTATGTATATTTTTCTTTTAAAGCAAAAGTTCTAATTGGCGAGGGTATTGATTTTTGGTGCTTACATACATGATAAGATTCACAAACTTATCTTAGGACTTAATTAAAATAATCAACATTATTTGTAGACGAATATATTTGTGTTAGTATGAAATAGTAGCTTATGCCGGGACGCTGGCTTTAGTAAAATGTACCATTTCCTATATTCTTTAAACCACAAGGAATATTTTCATGAAACTTTATACGAATATTGACTTGCTAGCATCGCCATTAACATTACCGTCTTTTACGTTTATTTTCCAATAGTTCTTCAACGACTCGGCGCCAGTGAGTCTTTCGCAATCGAATGCTGCGAATGGTTCATTATACTAAAGCCAGTCTTCCGACATAAGC
>NW_023458563.1:8739025-8748266 GCF_013731165.1 Rhagoletis pomonella
GTAAAAGGGGTGTAAAGGAAACATGATTGCCTATTTATATAATTGATCTAAATTCCGGGATTGTATGAACGATGTCCCGAAAATACCGGTATCGCGAAAATCGAAAAAATTAACATCCCTAATGTATACATGTTTTGCCCTAAACAAGGCCGGATTTAGGGGGGGGCGGGCGAGAAAGGCGGGCGGGTGCAGGTGCAGTGCAAAACCTTTCTATTTTCTGAAAAAATAGCATCAAATGTTAACTACTATTGCAAAAGTCGCTATAATACTTATTTATACACTTTCAAAAGTCTCCATCTTCTGATGACCTTAGAAAACTGCAAGAAAACGTGGTATTTCCGGCGCCTAGTGGAATGCGTCGTAAAAAAGAAGCAGACCAATCTTCATGGAAGAGAGAACGCGAAAAGTTAAAAAAAGATAGCTGTGTAAAAGTTACTGCTACATTAAATTTTTATATATAAAATTTGCAAAAACCACCACACTGCGATTTTGTTTTTTAATGTTATTAGGCTCTTGTTTATCAAAATTTTCAGATAATAAAGAGATATATACAATTTGGATGGTACTTGCTGTTGTAGACGTTTTTTTAAATTTATGGCTCACTATTATAATATCACATAACGCTGTTTGCAAGTGGACTACTAATTTTTGCAATATTAAAAAACAAATTCAACAAACTTTCGTACAAATTTCGAACTTTTAAATATTCTAAAAAATCAATGGGCACTTTTAGCCATTTCAAACTTGTACTTTATTATACTAGAATTCAATGAACTGCATACCCAGAAAATTTGTAGAATTTGTTTTTAAATTGCATAAATTTTTAAGGCAGTGTCACTCGATTGGTACATTTGTACAGATTTGTAAATTTTTATATTGGGCTATTGGTAAAAAAAAGGGAAATTTTTTTTTGTATTCACAAGATTGGTACAATGTTCTATTGAAAAATTTCAATAAATTACTTTTCGTGATTGGTATAGTGAAAAATATTTTGGGTGTTCACACAATTGGGATACGATTTACACCAAATTTTGCCAAATACCCAATCGTGTGACACTGCCTTTACTGTTACTGAAATTAAATAACAACAAAAATAACATTTTAAAACTTGTCAAAATTTGGTGCGGCTGTAATTTTTTCGACTACTGTACATAAGTTGGCTATGATTACGATTTTTTATGATTTGCATGCAGCTGTGCATCTTTCACACAATTATATATCCCTCGAACAACAAGTCAGTTTTAGTGCTATTCAAGATCTTTAATTTAACCCAAGGTAGAAGACTCTAGCCCATCTGAGAGCTAATTATTGCGATTCTGAAGTTAAACTTCGAAATTTCATTCGACATTATACGCAATTTTTTTTCTAATTTGTTATAACTTGGCTTTCAGAGGGCCTGGAGGCTTTACCTTGGCTCAAATTAAAGGTCTTGAATTGCACATATTGTTCGAAGGATATAAAATTGAGTGAAGGATGCACAGCTGCATGCAAATAGAAAAAATGCAATAAATAATTAATTTTTTTAATTAAGGTAATTTTTTTACCCGAGCGCACTTGTGCACAAGGGTATTATAACTTTGTTTACATAACGGTTGTTTGTAACAGACAAAACGAATCGAGATAGATATGGACAAATGTATACATAAATGATCAGAATGAAAATAAAAATCGATTAAGCGGTGACTGTTTGTCCGTCCGTCCGTCGATAAGTCGAGTAAAAATTGAGATATCTTTACGAAACTTGGTACGTGCTCTTCTTTCTGGCGTAGGACGGATGATATTGAAAACGAGAAAAATCGGACATTAACCACGCCTACCTCCCATATAACGGTAATTTTCCGAAATACGAAAACTGCGATATTTTAGTAACTACTGAAGATTATTCACTCAAAATTGATATTTATAATAAGTTTTAGACGAAAAATAAGAATATTATAAATTTTTGGAAAATGGCCGTAGCCACGCATGCACCTGGAATGTTCGGACCCTTAATGGGGAAGGTGCCTCTGCCCGGCTGGTTGATGTCCTCGTAAGGACAAAAGCTGACATCACCGCCATCCAAGAAATGCGTTGGACGAGACAAGGCAAGCAATGTCTGGGGCCTTGCGACGTCTACTACAGTTGCCACGTAAAGGAGCGCAAATTCGGTTTTAGATTTGTGATGGGGGAGAGACTCCGTCGCCGAGTACTGTCGTTCACCCCGGTGGACGAGAATCTAGCCACAATCCGCATCAAAGCGAGATTCTTCAACATCTCGCTCATATGCGCCCATGCTCCGACGGAAGAGAAGGATGAGGCGTCCAAGGATCTCTTCTATGAGCGCTTGGAGCGCACGTACGAGCGCTGCCCCCGCCATGATATCAAAATCGTGCTTGGCGACTTCAATGCCAGGGTGGGCAAAGAAGGGATCTTTGGAACCACCGTCGGAAAATTCAGCCTCCACGACGAAACGTCCGACAACGGATTGAGGCTGATCGACTTCGCCGGGGCCCGAAACATGGTAGTATGCAGTACTAGGTTCAAGCATAAAAAGATTCATCAAGCTACCTGGCTGTCTCCGGATCGAAAAACGAGAAACCAAATCGATCATGTTGTGATAGACGGAAGGCACGCTTCCAGTGTTTTAGACGTACGCACACTCCGAGGCCCAAACATCGACTCGGACCACTATCTTGTTGCAGCCAAGATACGCACCCACCTCTGTGCAGCAAAAAATGTGCGCCCAAATATGCAAGGAAAGCTTAACGTCGAAAAGCTGCAATCACAACAGACAGCCAGCGCTTTCGCTACTCGACTCTCACACCTGCTCTCAGAAAGCACTCTTCAACAAACCGACATATGCGAGCAGTGGAACCACATTTCCCGCTCATTAAGTACCGCCGCCGAAGAAGTAGTCGGATTTTAGCGAGCCCGAAAGAGCAACTGGTACGATGAGGAGTGTCAGGAAGCTGCAGAGAAAAATGATGCCGCCTACAGGGCCACGCTACGATCGGGGATCTGAAGAGGAAAGCGAGACGTATTTGCCGCAATAAGAAGGGAGAGGCGGAAATACGTGAGCGCGAATAGCTTGAAATGCTGGCCGACAGGAAGAATGCCCGAAAATTTTACCAGAGAGTTAGGCGACTTACGGAAGGTTTAAAGACCGGGGCGTACTCCTGTAATAACAATAATGGCGACCTAGTAACTGATGCCCAGAGCGTACTTAAATTATGGAGGGAACACTTTTCCGCCCTACTAAATGGCAGCTCGGAAAGTTGTGGAGAAGAAGAACCCGAGCCCGCAGTCGATGAAGACGGAGTCGACGTTCCTCCGCCTGACTATGACGAGGTACGTATAGCAATAACGCGGCTGAAAAACAACAAAGCTGCTGGAGCCGACAGCCTGCCAGCTGAGCTATTCAAGTACGGCGGCGAGGAGTTGATAAGGTGCATGCATCAACTCTTGCGCAGAATATGATCAGATGAACGCATGCCCGACGACTGGAATGTGCCGTGCCCAATCCACAAGAAAGGTGACCCCGCCATACGCGACAACTACCGCGGTATCAGTCTTCTAAGCATAGGTTACAAGGACTTATCGAGCGTATTGTGTGAAAAACTGAAGCCCACCGTCAATGAACTGATTGGGCCTTATCAGTGTGGCTTTAGACCTGGCAAATCCACCATAGACCAGGTATTCACAATACGCAAAATCTTGGAAAAGACCCGTGAGAAAAGGATCGACACTCACCAACTATTTGTTGACTTTGTAGCCGCTTTTGGCAGCACTAAAAGGAGTTGCCTATACGCCGATATGACTGAATTTGGCATCCCCTCAAAACTCATTCGGCTGTGTAAAATGACGTTGAGCAATACCACCAGCTCCGTCAGAATTGGGAAAGACCTCTCCGAGCTGCAGAACTGAACCGCTCAGGAACAATTTACTACAAGAGTATGCACTTGCTGGCTTATGCCGATGACATCGACATCATCCGTAACAAAAACCGCGAAGTCTGTTCTGCCTTTTCCAAGTTGGATAGGGAAGCAAAGCGAATGGGTATGGTGGTAAACGAGGGCAAGACGCAGTATCTCCTGTCATCAAACAAACAGTCAGCACATTCGCGCCTTGGCACCCACGCCACTGTTGACTCGAAAAATATCGATGTACATTTTGATGCATCGAATCAAAGAAAAACATCGATGTATTTTTGCCACTGACATCCCTACCATTAACCGAATTTTTTTCTATCAGTACGGCACTCATAAAATAAATCTTCATAACAATCTTAAAATACTTCCACAGATTTTCTATCCTTCCAAAGATGTGTACTAAGAAAGTTTAAGTATGTATGGGAGGCATTTTTTAAGAATACACATTTTTTCCATGAGCAATGGATAAATTTTATATACATAACTCCATACCAGTATTCTTCCGCAAACATTTCCAGGGATATGTGGTAAAAAAAGTCAATTTGTACGGGAAGTGCAACGCCCCCTTTTCTTATAACCCTAATTTTTTCCATGAGTATAGAATTGATTTTATATATCACAGTACCAAGCCCCAGTGCTCTGCCATAAACACCTCTAGAGATATGCATTATAAAATAGTAAATTTGTAGGGGGGGTACCACGCCCCCTTTTGGAATAACCCCAATTTTTCTCCATGAGTATGGAATTAAGTTTGTGTACACATCTCGGTACCAAGTTCCAGTCCTCTGCAATAAACATCTACATCTATTCGTACAAAATTTAATGCAAATCCGTTCAGTCATTTCCGCGTATTCATTTAATTAAACTTTTTAACAGTTGGCAACTCTTAAAAAAGTAGCCTGTTTTCCATCCTTGGTCATAAACTATCTGTGTGCAAAATATTATGCAAATCCGTTGTGTCGTTTCCGCGTATTAATGTAATTAAACTTTTTTAACAGGTGGCAACTATTAAAAAAATAACCTATTTTCTTATTTCATGCAAATCTGTTCAGTCGTTTCGGCGTATTAATTTAATTAAACTTTTTTAATAGGTGGCAGCTCTTAAAAAAATAGCCTATTTTCCAATCTAGGTCATTAGCTAACTGCGAGCGAAATTTCATGTAAATCTGTACGGTCATTTGCGCGTATTAATTTAATTAAACTTTTTAATAGTTGGGAATTCTTAAAAGGCGTAGCCTATTTTCTAACTTAGGTCATAAACTATCTGTGTGCATAATGCCATGAAAATCCGTTTGGTCGTTTTTGCGTAATGGACCAACAAACATCTAAACATACCAGCTTTCAAATTTAAGGCCAGTGTGCAGCTCTCAAGAAAACAGTGAAAAAAGTTCTCATTATTTCGTGTGTGTGTCCAAGGAATTTTGGCATCTGATACTTCACAGCCTGTTGCCCCACTCTCTTCTCAAGAAATAATGGAACGGGCATATATTTCTGTTGCAAACATGGGTTGCCTTGTGCTCTTATTTCACAAAAAACTTAGAAAACCGTAGTAGAAAGCGTAGCAAATTTCTTAAGAACTGCGTAATGACTTAAGGAAATTTGGCACAAGAAAATATCTTAGCCATTTCTGGTACGTCATTTTATATGGAGTCTTTTCTTTTCTTGAGAGCCCCATACTGGCCTTTATATATAATATTAGTAGGATAAAATTTCGATAATTAGCACACATTTAGCCGAAGCTTGCCGTAATGAAAATTCAAATGTCTAACAAGGCCAAGAAGAAGCGGCTAGAAGGTGATCCAGCTGGCTTTACTTTCCAAAAAATGTGTATTATAATATAGCCTTTAGCATTAATAACAAAGATTTAGTAATTTAATATGGGATAGAATTTAATTTTATTCCCTCCAGTATTCGTTTATTTCGAGTAAATTGCGAAATAACGGAAAAATGACAACAAAAGTTAGCAATTTTCGAAATTTTGAAAGTGTACGAGTTAAACCGACCTCAGATTCAGATTCAGCGGGTCAACATACATATCGGTAGGTGGGTCTGGTTAAAAGCACACCCACTTTGTTTTGTGTGCCGGTGTAATTATTCCGGCTTTGCTGAAAATATCGCACGTTTAATAATATACAGAATTATTTCAAAATTATAACTTTGTGGGAAAACGCAATCAAAGTTTGGTCAATTCATACAGTTGGTATACCAAAATACAGATGGAAATGCCCATATCTTCGCCATTATTGGGAAGTTAGTCATCTGTTGGGCTGAACATATTCTCCTTATAGTCATTTTATGATGAAATCTCCAAAAACGTAAATTTTGAATTATATTTGTATATTATTAAACGTGCGATATGTATGGTCAGACTCCACCGAACTCGGTGGAATACATAAATATTTCAGCGCGCATTCTTTCTAAGGACTCAGAGCTATAAAATACTCTGTTTATCAAAATCTATTTTCTGTTCTCAAGAGCTATTTAATACCTACTAAAATAAAAGAGGGTCTGCACCATTATTGATGTTATTAATGTCAGTTTAAGATTTTTCTCCCTAGATTTAGGGTTATTCTAGGTCAGTGGCGGATCCAGCGGGGGTTTTGGGGGTTAAACTACGTGTCAGTCAGTGGCGGACCCACGGGGGGTTTTTTAATACATAGACGCCATATTATACATACATATGCGCCACATTAAAACACCCCCGGTGGGTCCGCCACTGACGGACACGTAGTTTAACCCCCAAAACAACCACCTCCCCCCGCTGGATCCGTCACTGTTCTGGGTCATTAGGTCGAAAATTAGGGATACAATATATTGAATGATTTTATTACCATTAACAGGTGTTATTTCTAATCATAGCCTAAGTATTATAAAGCTTTCTATTTTTATACCCGAGCGCAATTGTGCACAAGGGTATATTAATTTTGTTCACATAACGGTTGTTTGTAACAGCCAAAACGAATCGAGATAGATATAGACAAATGTATACATAAATGATCAGGATGAAAAAAACAATCGATTAAGCCATGTCTGGCTGTCCGTCCGTCTGTCCGTCTGTCCGTGTACACGATAACTCGAGCAAAAATTGAGATATCTCAACGAAATTTGGTATGTAGGTTTCCCTTAATCCAAGGTAGGTTGGTATTGAAAATGGGCGAAATCGGACTTTAACCACGCCTACTTCCCATATAACGGTAATTTTCGGAAATACGAAAACTGCGATATTTTAGTAACTACTGGAGATTATTCACTCAAAATTGATATTTATAATAAGTTTTAGACGAAAAATAAGAATATTATAAATTTTTGGAAAATGGGCGTAGCCACGCCCACTTATGGTTACATGTGTATATCTTGGTAACCGCTGCACCAATTTCTTCCAAACTTGGCACAGTTGTTGGCCTTGGTACAGCATAAAAAACCGCCGAAACTTTTTAAAATCGGACAATAACCACGCCCACATCCCATATAACGGTAATTTAGAGAAATACAAAATTTTCGTAAAATCATTAAATATTGAAGCTAATTTATTCAAAATTGATACTTGCAACAATTCTTTACCAAGAAATACGTTTATGGTAAAATTTTGGAAAATGGGCGTGGCACCGCCCACTTATGATCTCATATAAGTATATCGGTAACCGTCCTACCAATTTGTACCAAACTCGGTATGGTTATTGTACTTGCCACGTGTAAGCAAAACGTTGAAAATTATTGAAATCGGACTAAAATAACGGCCGATTCTCATATAACGGTAAATTTAAGAAATGCTTGAAACTTCAATATTTCGAAATTGAAGGACGCTAATTTACTCAAAATTGAAACACCTCGGCTTACCATCTAGCGGAAGGTTTCGGAAGGGTGAAAAAACATATATTAAATACTTGCGCCGGGTATTTAATGTTCGGCTCCGCCCGAACTTAGACTTTCTTACTTGTTATTAATGTAATGTTTACTAAATCTTTTAATACTTTAATTTATTTCGGTTGGTTGAAAAATTAATTGATTAACGCCCAACACTGCTAGATACCCGAGCTACGAGTATCTAGAACCTTGGATACCTACAAACTATACATATTTAGGGGTTTATTTAGGGAGGAATGAAATGACTTTAGGGTGAAGTTATATGGACCATCTTTCAACACTGATCTGCACCAGATGATTGTTTGCTACTTTCAACCCGCTTATCATCATATATGGAATCAAGAAATTATGTGCTTTCTGCGCTAGTTGAAGCTGTAACTAAAGAATCTTGAACTGCAGCACTATATTTTACGCACCTCTATTATTTTGGTAGTTGCTGGCACATTTAGCTTGCGCCAAGATGGTTGCTATTCTAGTAACTAATCGGTTTTTGTATTGATAACCTTTTCTTCAGCTCAACAATTGAAATTTCAAATAAATCGCTACCCTCGTATAAACCATACCAAAAGCTTATGTGAAATTGATGGGTGTTCAATTTAAAATTTTGTTTTGACACTTTTTTATTTTATTTAAACTATCGATAGTCAATACGATAGTCTGAAACCATCGATAGGGCCGATAGCGCTCCATTTCGACTTTTTCCCCCCTTCCTACGGAAGGTCGTGTAGGTCCCACATTTTTTGCCCTAAATCGGTTTCGCTTAAAGCGGGTTTGGCTTAGTTTTTACAATTTCACAGGCGCACAGCAGTCGGAGAAACCATGTTTTACGCGGAAAATAGGAAGGGCTGTTACGATTATAATAAAACTGCGGGGTCGTAGTACGGCTGTAATGCTAAATCCGAATATACCATAAAATTTATAGTTTGACAGTTGACAGCTGTCAAATCAACTACCAACTTCTCTAAAATTAAGAAAATCTTTTCGACTTAATTCTTGACATGCTGATCACGAATTTCATGTGAAGTTAAAACCTTGACAGCTGTCAAAATGGACTGTGAATTTTTCTAAAAATAAGACAATATTTTTAAAAACGCCACTGGTTAGGTTTTTAGACATGCTAATCACGAATTCACCTTAAGAGTTTATGACTGCCGAAGGGGCTGTCAATTTCTCTATAAATAAGGAAAATTTCCAACGAATTAAACGTACTATGTTTCAAGGCTCACTGATCTC
This sequence comes from Rhagoletis pomonella, assembly GCF_013731165.1. NCBI lineage: Eukaryota > Metazoa > Arthropoda > Insecta > Diptera > Tephritidae > Rhagoletis > Rhagoletis pomonella. The sequence goes on from NW_023458563.1 coordinate 8,748,031, forward strand.
TAGTTATGTATCACATTCAAACTTTTTCGGTTGACAACTGTCGAATCAACTGCCATTTTCAGTTGAGTAATACAAAATGTTTGTTTAGCAAAATTTTATATATTATATATGAGGAAACATATCTAAAATCAATTTATGATCAAATTATCAACTAGTAACAGTAATTATATTTCTAAATCAATTATATATATAGGCAATCATGTTTCCTTTACACCCCTTTTACGGCTAAACTGTAC
>NW_023458563.1:8748366-8751965 GCF_013731165.1 Rhagoletis pomonella
ATGAAGATGAAGATGAAGATGAAGATGAAGATGAAGATGAAGATGAACATGAACATGAACATGAACATGAACATGAACATGAACATGAAAATGAAAATGAACATCAACATGAACATGAAGAGGAACATGAACTTGAACATCAACATGAACATGAATATGAAGGTGTAGATAAACATAAACATAAACATAAACATTAAAAGCGATAGAGACAAAGATAGAGAGGAAGAAAGTGATAGGGGTAAAAAGGAAATACAACTGAAGAATGTGCGATGTTATATTGTGATGTGTTATGCTACATATGTTATGTTATTGAATCTAATGCTATTCTATGTTATGTTATGCTAAGTACTAAGCTAAACTCCCACCCACTTAACCCATTCCAACAAATTTTATTTCAGCTCAACTCAACTCACATAAACTATCATAGTTAGGGATAATTGGGCCGTCTGCTATATGCACAGCCCAAACAATTTGATCTAGGCCCCAAAAGGTTTTCTTTTAATATTTTTTTATTTTATACGAAATTCGTGATTTCCAAAACTTTAGTTTTCTCATTTTTAAATAAAGTTCTTCAGGTATGCATTTTTAGAAATTTCGGACGCCATATTGGATTTTGCATTTTGAATTTTCAAAAACTTCTTTGAAATTTATAATGAGCTAGTGTAAGAACCTCTAAATACCAAGTTTCATGAAAATTCAGTAATTTTTTTAATTGTTGGAAGCCATATTATATTCGTTATTGGATTTTTGAAAATTTACTTCAGTTTTATTAAGACACATCTTATGAATGATATGATGCTAGATATAGAAGAAATTACATTAGTTTTTATTATTTAAAGACACTTTATGTTATTTGGAAAAACTGCTAAAGTTGGTCTAGTGAAATAAAAATGGCCGCCATTCTTTTTGGCGCGAGTATGCGCGGCTTTTCTTTTCTTAGATCCTTAAAAGGACCTTTGCATTAGCTTTTGGTAAAGGAATGAAGATCCTACTCGCTCCTACAAATTAGTTACACCTTTTTGAAGTAAATATTTCTTCCACAGGATTTTTTCCAAAACAAAAAAATTATGTATTTTTTATTATACTAGTGTTATAGATTTTGAGACGAGCAACACGATTCCACTGTTCAAAATTCTAAAGAAACAAGTAAGAAAGTCAAAGTTCGGGCGGAGTTGAACATTAAATACCCGGGGCAAGTATTAAATATATGCTTTTCACCTTTCCGAAAGCTATATGGTAAGCCGGGGTGTATCAATTTTGAGTAAATTAGCGTCCTTAAATTTCGAAATATTGGAGTTTCAAGCATTTCTGAAATTTACCGTTATATGAAAAGAGGCCGTAATTTTAGTCCGATTTCAATAATTTTCAACGTTTTGCTTCTATGTGGCAAGCACAATAATCACACCGAGTTTGGTACAAATTGGTGGAACGGTTACAGAGATACATATATGTGATCATAAGTGGGCCATGCCACGCCCATTTTCCAAAACTTTATCATAAACGTATTTCTTGAAAAAAAATTGTTGCAAGCATCAGTTTGGAATAAATTAGCTTTAATATTTACTGATTTATCGAATTGTGAAATGTTTGAGTTTAGTGTTGTATCCGAGTTTGATGTAGCTAGATGTACTAACAAAATAGGTTTGTTAAAGTAATCTTGCCGCTCATCTTACCTACATTGACTCACATCATTAACCATTGTTTTATAACCTCATGCTTCCCTGATGCTTGGAAGATAGCAACAGTGATTCCAGTCGCTAAAAATAAATCTGCATGTAGTCCTTGTGACTTCCGTCCAATTAGTCTAAAGTCTACTAGTCTAAAGTCTGTCTTGTCTAAAGTACTTGAGTCCTTAATGTCTGAACAAATATATTGTCATCTCAGCAAATTCAGGTTACTGTCTCCATCTCAGTCAGGGTTTAGAGCTAAATACAGCTGCTCCGCAGCTATGATTAAAATACATGACGACATACGGATATCCTTTGATAAAAACAATTTGACAATATTATGCCTTTTAGACTTTTCCAAAGCTTTTGACTCGGTTAGCCATGACCTTCTTTGCTCTAAACTTAAGAATTACTTTGGGTTTAGTGAACTTGCTGTCCGGTTAATGGCAAGCTACTTGTCCGGCAGAGCTCAGAGAGTAAAAATTGGTTATGAAGTATCCGAACTTAGACCGCTAACAACGGCTCTATTATGGGACCATTACTATTTAGCATGTTCATTAATGACATATTTAATACTTGTCAACATGCAAAAATGCATGCTTATGCGGATGACATTCAAATTTATTTGTCAGGGGCTCATGACGATGTGGTTGATTTGTGCGCGGATTTCAATAGTGATTTATCGTCTATATCCTTATGGTCTGTGAGAAACGGTCTATGTCTTAATAGTGAAAAATCATTTGTTTTACCAGTATGTAAAAGAAATATTAATTGTAATGTGATGCCTTCTCTGTATATTGGTGATGAGTCCCTTAAGTTTGTGTCAAAAGTAACTAACCTAGGTTTTGATATAAACACTAGTTTAACCTGCATTGATCATATTAATTCCGTTGTCGGCAAAGTATATTATACTCTGCGGAATCTAAGAATGTCTGCTACTTTTAAATCGGTGTGCATTAGGCGTAAACTCCCCATTCAATTAATATTGCCTATAATATGTTACTCGGAATTAATCTACAGTAAGCTGGACTCACAATCTGCTCATAAAATTGATGTGGTATTCAATCACGTTACGCGGTATGTTTTTGGGTTGGCGAAATACGATCATATATCTGAATGGAAACCACTGCTCTTGGGGGGGCGGTATTTTTGAATACTTGAAGGCTAGAAATTGCATTTTTCTATTTCGCCTTATGATGGATAAGGAACCTAGCTATCTGTTTGAAAAATTGTCTTTCCCGAAATCTGCGCACCTAACGGAATTGATCGTGCCCAACTATATTTATCTAACATCTGCAAGACTATTTTTTGTTAATGCTATTCGCACCTGGAACTCGATTCCATCTCATACTCGTAACAGTTTGAACACAAGCAACTTTAAGAGTGTTTTGTATTCTTATTTTCGTTAAAATGCTATTTCCTATCCAAAGTTATACCCTTTCCTCTGAGGCTCGCTATCTAGTTAGGTATAGGGTAATCAATACATTATTCTTATGTTTTTCCTTATGCTCCACCTGTGATTCTCTATAGAGTTTTGTAAGTTTTTGTTGTTCCTGTTTTTGACTTATATATTACTTAATTTTAAACATTAACATATTTTAATTCTTTATTATAAGTTACAGTTGTACTATAAAAGATCATTTGGATCTTATTGTGCTAATGTTATATTTTATAATAAATCAAATGAAATAAATGAAATTTCGAATTTCTCTAAATTACCGTTATATGGGATGAGGGCGTGGTTATTGTCCGATTTTAAAAATTTTCCACCATTTCGTATGTTATACTAAGGCCAACAACTGTGCCAAGTTTGGAAGAAACTGGTGCAGCGGTTACCAAGATATACACATGTAACCATAGCTGGGCGTGGCTACGTCTTCTTCTTTTTCTTTGGCGCTGTAACCGCCTAAGCGATTTTGGCCGAGTTCAGCA
>NW_023458563.1:8752065-8755039 GCF_013731165.1 Rhagoletis pomonella
ATTTTCATCGTCAGATTCTAAATCGGCAGCTTCTACAACGCACTCTATAATATCTTTAATTAAATCAATTTTATCTTGATTTTTCATTTTTCTTTAGTTCTCGTAAACGCCGACCAATAAAATTTCCTAAAAATCCGAAGAGCGAGTGAAAGTAAATGTCAAATATCTCACAGCCAACAAAAAAATGGAGTTTCCGTGTGTGAACGCGACGGGCAACACCAAAAGAGAGGTGGAGAAACATCGAAAAGAAAACATCGATGTAACATCGATTGTTGTGAAAAAAATAGGTGGTTTAAAGACAAAATTAAGTTGGTACTTGAAGTTAAATGTAGCGCTTTTGACAGATAACCCATTAAAAATTACGTCAAAGAGCCGCAAGTAGCTTTAGGTATGAATTTAATTTTGACTATGAATACGCCCTAATAAGTTATTACAAATAAAATAAAACAAAGGTACCTATTTCCTTCCATGAAAGTAATATATATGCATTCCAAATATTAACCATATCGGACCATAAATACGGGTTTTCGAACATCTCTAGACCTGTGCCACCTAGTGGATTAATTCGTCCTTCATATTACATTGTCATCGGGGTTTGAGCTAAGTTTAAAGTCCCAAGTCTCTAGCTCATCGGGAAGTTGGTTAGAATTGAGAATAAAATTCAAGGAGATATACATATGTAAGGGAAGTTAAATAAAAGCTTGTAAAAACGTAACATTTTTATTCACTGAGATTAACATAAAAGTATTAAAGAGAGAACGGCGGCCGTTGAGGTGTAGTGGCTCTGCAGTACCTAGGTTCAAGCCCTGGTCATAGCACCATCACAAAAAAATATAGGGAAGGGTTTTTCTTAACTGTTTTCGCCCCTCAGCAGACAATGACAAACCACCGAGTGCATTTCTGCCAAGAAATTTTTCTTCTTCTCATCAAAATAAGTACAATCGCCGTTCGGAGTCGGTGTAAAACTCTAGGTCCACAAATCGGTGAGAAGCTCGGCCAAACACTAACATATGTGTAAGCGCTTACCTATTATTATTAATATTATATTTTTAAAGAGATAAACGATTGTTTTTTGAAAGTTTTAAAAAATATTTTGGTTTTTGTTTTGAAAGGTTATAAGCAAGGTACATTGAACAGGTAGTATCAGTAGAGCAGCTGATTTGATTTATTTTCAAACTATTTGGTCTCGAAAATGTCAAATATTTTTAATATTTTCTCACAAAAATTCTGAATTGTTAAAATCCATTTGCATGTGAAACCTTTTTCCATACAAAACAAGCGATTGAATAGCAGCTTTTGGAACGTTCGCCCAACTCAGCAGCACAACCGCTGATTACTGGCCCTTATAAAGGATGGATCAATGCTTCGAGAAGCAAACAAATTTACTAGGAAAGAAAGTTGCAACAATTTTTATTTTTCCAATTTCATTTTTTTATTTTTTATAATTTTTTGTATTTCACATGGCACGCTTTGATTTAGAAGAAAAAATTCAGAACAGTTTTTGACACTTTCGATACCAGAAGCAACAACAAAATACACGCAAATGTTGTTTTTGCTCTACTGATACTACCTGTTTAAAGTGCCTTGGTTATAAGCTACAAACTAATCAGCCTTATCATGAGTTTCATTTTCGCCGAACCGGTTCACTTTTCACTCTTGGTTTCCATAGTTTTACTATGATCAGCTGATTTTGTGTATGTGTTTCGCCTTACGGCTTCTAATGTCAAATTGAAAAATTTTGTTTGAATTTCCAAACACACACTTATAGATTTTGACAGCTTATGCCGCCAAAGCAAAAACAAAATACATGTAAACTTTTGTTTTTGCTCTCCTGATACCACCTTATTATTATTCGCCTTGCTCAGGATAAAGCAGAATATTTCATTTTATATGCGCAGAGGTGTAAATAAGAAACATCGATAGTCGCCATCAACCATCGATGTTCGATAGTCGCCATCAACCATCGATGTTTAGCAAAAATGCAAAAACATCGATAGTGCCACGATATTTTCTCCACCTCTAAGTTGGTCGCAAATTTTCAAAGGTAGGGGTTGTTCGTGCGCAGATAATTTTTCGTTAGAAATTTGCTTGGAAAATGGACAATCATGCGCAAAGCAACCTTTTTATATGACGGTTTTCTACCGACTGAGCCTAGTAGCAGCACTCGGCTCTCTTATTTACGAACACATGCGCAAGCAAGATCGTTAAGACGTTATTGTTCGCCAGTATGAATTAGTACATACTATTTTTTATATATGTATAATCAATTTAAACTTTATTGATTTATTAATAAAAAAAATTAAATTGGTCGGCATTTCATGATGTTCAATTATCTTTAATAAATAGACTACAAATATAGTTAGAAATCTTTCCTCTATAAACACAGAGGTGAATATAATAGCCTTTGGCAATATATATTGCATAAAATGGGTTAATACACGTACACGACTATTGCTTACCCTTTCGGTTTTAAATTTATACCCCGCATCCAGCACCTGCTTGCCCGCGCTGCTGCGCGCGGTCTGCTCAGCCGCCCATCCATACCATATGTGATAACGTGTGTACGTAGATAAAAATGTTAGGCAGTCGGCGACGTGGTCGACATACGTACATACATATGTATATATGCGTATGTAAGTAGCAGCTTGCGTATATCAATGCGAAGAAATGGTATAACGCTACAATCAGGCGATTTAAGCATGACATAGGCGGCGTGTCGGTATGCTAGTAGGGGGATTCACCTGGAGAAATTATCACAATCTCAAACATCCTGCCCGGCTGAAGCCGTGCGGTTCAGAATTTCTTCTTGTATTCCGGTAAGCCGTACTACCTTTTGTATTGGGCGCTGAGACTGACGATTGACGTACATGCCTCCTGCCGTTGACTGGTCTCCGTTCTATTCAGTCGTAATGATGCGAACAAGACCATCGCTGCCGGGGTGGATGTCAGTGATTCGACCCAGTCGCCAGCACGC
>NW_023458563.1:8755139-8763240 GCF_013731165.1 Rhagoletis pomonella
TCTCTACTTTCTCGAAATTGTAACTGTCAACAGTGACGTGGGTGCCACGGCGCGAATGTGCTGACTGTTTGTTTGATGACAGATGTAGTTTAGGTTTTACGTGAGTACCTTCCGCAGTATGCAGCCCAAGCTCCACGATGCCCCTAAAGCTCAACGGATCAATTCAATGCGATGATCAGCGCCCCGAAATGCAAGCATCTGGGTACCAATTGGCAGTGCGGAATGGACACACTAACCACCTTGTTAGGGTTCGAGGCCTATCTAAACCTCTGCCGTGCTATGGGTCCGGCACCCGGTTGCAATGCAACTCCACATCGAGTCAACACGACTCTCCCCGCATTTGGGTCTAAACCACAGCCACCACGAAACTCCCCGAAGGGCCATCCGCAACGAGCAGATTGGAGTAAACTCCGTGGGCAAAACTGCTCCCCGTGGTACCAGAATTAAGTCTCCGGTCAGACTTCGTAGCCATGGCTACTACCAGTTGAGTTACGTCTTGAGAACGTACCTTATATACTCTGGAGTGATTCCACCATAGCGCTCCACTGGATTCGCAAGCCACCATGGTCGTTAAAGCAATTCGTCGCTAACCGCGGTGCCTTTATACAGGCCAACACAGCTGTTAGAAGTTGGCGCCACATTCGCTCCGAGTTCAATCCGGCTGATTGTGCGAGTCGGGGATCTCTGCCCACATCTCCTCAGAATCATCCATTGTGGTGGACAGGTCCGCCTTCTTGACAACTGTGCTATGGAGACGATGCAACCGTCCCAAAACTTACTGAGGATCAACAGCAGGCACGTACTGTGGAGTGCCATCCTTTACGTACATTAGTCGCTACTCGTGCTGATCATCAATTGCTCATGACGTCCGCATATGGCTACCGAATACCTCTTATTGAAAAGTTTAGTACACTAGCTCGTGTCCTGAACACAACTGCGCGACTGAGACGCTTTCTGCCTTCGTTCAGGGGTCAGAGAGCTAAAGTTATGACAGCCGAAGAATACGAATGGGCCCTGCTTGTGACTGTTAAACAGGTGCAACGTAAGGAATATAGAGGCGAAATTAATGCTCTTGTATCCAATTCCAGGCTCGATAGTCGAAGTCATCTCTTACCACTCAACCCATACGTGGATGCTGAGGGTATACTTCGAGTTGGTGGACGCCTCAAAAATGCAGATATTACCGACGAGCAAAAACACCCAATGATTATCCCTAAGGGTGCCTTTACTATCTTACTCATCGCTAATGCTCACCATCGATGTCTTCATGGCGGTATCCAGCAAATGCTGCAATACTTGCGGCGAAGGTTGTGGGTGATGCATGCGCGCTCACAGGTGAAGACATATGTTTGGAGTTGCACTTTGTGTCGGCGACATCAACGAATCCTTCAGCAACAGCAAATGGCAGCGTTGCCGCGAGAGCGAGTACTTGTGGCGCCACCATTTGCAAATAGCGGCCTGGATTATTGTGGCCCGTTTCATATACGCATAGGTGGAAAGAGATCAACGGCAACCACAAAAACTTACGCAGCTATATTTCTGTGCATGGCTTCACGAGCAGTCCATATAGAGCTTGCTGAAGATTTGAGTGCCAGGTCCTTCATAGACGTCTACGATCGCTTCGTAAGTCGTCGCGGTATTTGTGCCAAGCTCTTTAGCGACAACGGCACTCAGTTCGTGGGGAGCGAAAGGCAAATGCGTAAGGATTTCCAGGCAAGTAGGAACGCAATGGAAGTTCATTGCTCCGTCCGCACCGCACCATGGAGGAATCTGGGAGGCTGCTGTTCGCTCAGCTAAGAAGCATTTACTGCGCATTATGGGCCGCCATTTATTGCGCTATAACGAGCTTCTGACGCTGCTAACGAAGTTAGAAGCATGCCTTAATTCACGGCCACTGTGAGCATTATACGATGATCCAGAAGGTGGCCTAGCTCTAACGCCAGGCGACTTCCTAATTGGCCGCCCACTAAATTGTCGCCCTGAGCCACCACTACCAGATGTTCCTGACAATCGCCCACATTATTGGCAACGCTTGCAAAGGATGTTCGAAAATTTCTGGCGTCATTGGCAAAACGAATATTTGAATTCGCTCCAAGCGCGCTGTAAGTGGATGAGACCTGAACCAAATTTACAACGAGATGATGTAGTTCTTGTTAGAAATGAGAACTTGCCCCCAGCGTGCTGGCGACTGGGTCGAATCACTGACATCCACCCCGGCAGCGACGGTCTTGTTCGCATCATTACGACTGAATACAACGGAGACCAGTCAACGGCAGGAGGCATGTACGTCAATCGTCAGTCTCAGCGCCCAATACAAAAGGTAGTACGGCTTACCGGAATACAAGAAGAAATTCTGAACCGCACGGCTTCAGCCGGGCAGGATGTTTGAGATTGTTATAATTTCTCCAGGTGAATCCCCCTAATAGCATACCGACACGGCGCAAGAACGATAGAATACAAGATTGCGCATTCCCGCAGAATGACGTTTGTGGCAACGGGTAAACAAAGAATATGGCGAAGAACAATGAGTTGACAGTTGTGAATTTGCAATGAGAAAACGTGTTTTCTTCACAATTCACCAATTTTTCAAGCCATCTTATAGCAAATTAAGCACAACGTTAACAAAAATTATACAACCACTCTTGAAATGTGTTCAAAAGAATAGAAAGAATTTTGTGTTTGTATTGCAGGTGCCGGAAAAGTGATAATATCTTGTCGCAGCGCATGTTTTCCTACAGAAAGTGGTCGATGCTTGCTTACCTCCGATTTTAATTTGTAATTTGTGGTATTTCAACGTTTTCAACTTAACATGTCGTGTTTAAAAGTGGTGCTTTCAATTGTATGTGGGCTGGTGTTGCTGTTTGAGAACTGTGAAGCTGTGGAAGCTTTTGACAAATCTCCAAAGGACCAAAAGGAAAAATCAACTAAGTTGCCGCCTTGTAAATCATGCACTGTGCTTGTGGAATCATTTAATTTGGTGAGTGCGTGGCAGTAATAACAAATTTGTGTCGTATTAATATAAACTTTGCTTACAGGGTTTGGAAAAAATAAGTCGCGGCAGGCATGCCGGTGGTGATGCAGCTTAATTTCCATATTTTCCATAAATGAAGTGGTGCTTTATCATGCGCGGAATGCACTTAAAGGCATGGTACGTCCTCAGAGTCTAAAGATTTGTCAATTCCAAATCAACACGGGCTTCATACCGGAACAAGAAACATTGATAATATTTTCCTCGAATGATCTCGATGATTTACCGGATGCCGATCAGGTTCCTCATGACTTTTAGGTTTCGCTGTCGTTGAGTTTCACGGATAACGAATTTCCGCCGAGTAGGAATCCTCCTTGGTTACCAGCAAAGCCCATAAGAAACGCACAACATATATTTAGTTCGCAATTAGAATTCGAGGAAATGGTGGATAATTTCGGCAAGTCCCTATAGTATTTCCGCCCATTTCAATTACTTATTTATTTTCCTTACAACAGTGACAAAACCTTGTTCGATCACCAAACCTACGCCTGTTAGGTCAGCTGCTTCCGTAGATAACGCCTATTTTACCAGATGCTACCGAAATAAAGCAAGAGGATGTACCTCGAATCCAACCTCAACCATCACCACCAATAGACATGCTCAATTTAAACCAGCCCCAACCCCAGCTGCCGGTGCAAGATCCACAAGCCACAACGAGTGACGCTAGTTTCGATTTGCTTGGAGCATTCGGGGATGATAATTCATCTGGCATTGGCTCGGCTCCAATACCTGATATTTTAGGTAAGGATTCGGTAGATTCAAAAAAGTCTTAGACTTTTAGGCGGCCATCCAAATTAATATTTGCTAAGTTCTGAATTGAGACCTACATTTCTATTTTAGAAATTAATGTACAACCAACTTCAAATGTCAACCTTGATGATATCTTCGGCTCAGTTGCTTCATCGGCGCCGAAAATCAACGTGGAGTTTAATAGTTTTTATGTAAACCAGCCGACACCAACTAGTGCAAACCAACGTGGTGTATTGGTGTGTGTCGCGTCAGTCTCAGCAAAATAGTCTTGCATCAACAACCAGAGCTCAGTACGTCATAGTTATTTTTCTTCTCTGTTTTTGGAAGCTAGTGCAATGAGGTAAAGTTTTAATAAACATTTATTCGATTTGAAATTTTTACTACTATAGTCTTTATTATGCAGAATATTATATACATATATTTGCAGTATATTATATTTTCATTGATCCGCTTAGTTAAGTTTAACTATAACGAAGCAAAATGATGTGTAAAACCAAGTAATTGCTTTTAAATCTAAGTAAAAAAATATACAATTTAAATGACAATTATTAAAAAGATACATGCATACATATATACGTTAAGAACATAAATATATATAGGATATAAAATTTTAATCTCTTTGTCAACTTAATTGCGGCCCTGAAAAGGGCCTCTTGTTGATTGGTATATATGTATTTATCTAAGCATAAAATTTTAATCTCTTTGTTAATTAATTGGCGGCCCTGAAAAGGGCCTTTGGATGAATCATATTACTTGCCTGCAAATAAATAAGTTTATATTTGTATAAAAGACGCTTGATGATTTTTTAAAACTAGGGACTTACGTAGCATGCAAGTATTTTAATTTTAGGAGTCTGAAATACTGAGATCAGTGCGTGTGAAATGCGGACATTGATTCATGCTGCAAGTAAAGAACGGTTAATTTCTACAAATTTAAAAACGCTTTAGTTCAAAACTTACCACATGTTTGGTATTTTATGCAATACTTACGGTTCTATAATGGTACCATATGGATCGATCTAGGTCAGAGTTTTTTTGGCTTTTCTTTTTCTTTTGTGGGCATTTTCAACGAGTTCTTTATTTAATTTTCGTATTTTGAAGAACATTCTTGCCCTGAAAAATAATTTTTTTACTTTAATGTCGCATTGAATTGTTGCAGCATGCTCAATGTGAGTTTTTACAAAATCATTTGTAATGAGCAAGCCATCTTCGTTCAATGCCTTAAAGACTGACTCAAGACTTCGCATATGGACCATCATAGAGGAGCTTGGTAGGGATAACCCACCCTCATTAAGGTGATCCGCCCAGGAGAATGAATGGTCGTCATTGCTCCTGAACGACGTGCTGGGTATGTCATCCTGCAGCTTGTGGCAAATATATCCCGCTAAATGCTCGAGTCCGTCTAGCTCCAAATCCTCGAATTCCGCTTCTTCAACCGGCCACAGTTCTGCATTAGAGCTTAAGTTTTTCAGCAAAATACCTGTAAATATGGTAAAATATATATGTGCGATTATTAATAAAATATATTTTTATATTTAAGCCGAATGAAATAGATAAAAAATTATTTTGAATTACTTGTAAGCGGAGGCTGCGTGATTTCTATGTCAGGCGTATCATCCTCTTCTACATTAGCAGAATCGGATAATACGCCCTTGTTGTGTCCTAGCAGGTATAGTCGCAGACGGTACTTGAATTCCTGTTGGTCAGGGTGATCATGTAACCCGCCTTTTGACCGAATAATGCCGAAGAAATTTTCGAGTACGTCTTGGTTTAGCCGATACGTCAAGACATACTTGACATTAAAGCGAGCTTTAATGTCCTCGAATAACAACTTCAACGCCGTATTACTTTGAATGATTCCTAGGGATATAGTAAGAAAAAATAACAAACATTTAGGGCCGGTTGTTCAATGTCTGATTAGCACAAATCGGAGGTAGAAGCTCCGGTTAAATACAAAGACTGCTTTATCGATCACATGTTATATGCATGATATCGAAAACGTCGATAATAATGTTTAACCGGCAAGTACTGATAACCAGACATTGAACAACCGGCCCTTAATGTTATTCTTGAGATAACCATATGTATTAGTTTACCTTTTTGGAATGGCAGCAGACTAAATTTGCCAAGCACCCTCATATTTTTGACTAGGTCGGTCATCTCGTCTAGGATCTTGTTTTGCTCCTCGATCGCTAAACCGTAAGCAAGACACCACTTCCTGGAGTCGGCGTGAGGCACCCTGACGTTTAGAACGTCAAACCAGTCATTTGTCTAAGGTGTATAATTTGAATATGAGTTTTAATATTGCGGTTTAAATATATCGTAACCTTAATTCACAAAGGCCCTAAACAAAAAAATAATTATATTTTATAGCAGAAGCAATAAACGTTATAAAAATAGTATCGAAAATAGGTGGAGCTTTTGAAAAAGGGGCATGTAACTCCGTTGCTTTTGGTACTAACACTTTGAAATTTTTATTTAAGCTATATTTTATTACGAAAAACTGTTGGTTAGAGCCTTTGTGAATTAAGATAACGATATGTAATATAGTAAAATATATAATATATCAATTTCATAATATAATATAATAACACTTACTGTTTTGAATAACTGGAAGCATTCGGTCCAGTTTTGGTTCTGCAAATGACCCAGACTTGCTGCCCTTGTTATGGCCTGCGCCACAGTATGCGAAAATAGTTTCGCTGCCGTCTTGACCTTTTGGCGGTGAGCTCCAGCCACGGTCAAGTTACTTGCAGAAATCTTGTGAGTTATTGTCAAGTCCGTGCTTGTAATTGACAATAACTCCAAAATTATTTCCTTTTTCACAGGTTTCCCATTAATTAGGAAACCTTGATCAAGGAAATGATTTCGCAAAAGTTTTAGCAAGTGTGGCACGTCAGCGAAAACGTAAATCCATTGGTCATTGAAAATAAACCTATGGAAATGAGAAGTATTATAAGAACTGAAATAAGTTTAATTGTGATTATTTACCACGGCTGGTCTTCAGTTACGCCTAGATCATTAAATAGGGCCCTATTGGTACCTCCAAGATCGCATACGACAGCCACTGCGTTATAGCCGCAATCTTTTGACTTCTGCAACATGCTTCGAAGCAAAACGGAAGTCATTTTGCAGTCGAAGTCATAAAAGATTGGCTGTTTCCACTTTGCCATGAGACCTGAAATATAAAAGGCCTTAATAAAGGTTTGATATTCTATAAAATCTTGATTGTAATGTTTACCTCTTAACATCGCTACCTGTACGTAGTTGACGGGGGCTAATGTTGAGTCCGACGAAACATCGTAACAGTAAGATTGTCTTACTTTCATTTCGTCGAAACTCAACACGCATAGCTTCTGTGCCTCGTTCATGTGGGTAGCGGCGGCCAATAACCGGAAGACTGGGGTTATAAGTCCGCGCGAAATGTCCAGTTTTTGTGCCCAACTTTGAAGTGTGCGGACCGATGGGAGTGGAAGGCATTGCTTATATAGCAACCTGTATGCTTTAGGACTGGCAGCATACAACGATATTGACTTCGCAATATCCTCTTCCGCCCATTTTCGTCGCTTCGATCCAGACTTCAGCTTCGCTATCTGCCCTTTGGTGAAGATGGAAGCTAGTGCATCTTCCACATTTTTCATTTGGGCAGCCATTTCATCCAAACGTTTTTGCAGTGACTCCATTTTCCATGCGTGTCTCTTCAATTGCAGGTCGGACTCCCGCTTCAATGTAGCGAGCTCGGTGCACTGCTTTTCGGTTTCCTTTTTGAGGTGTGCATTTTCGCGCTTGAATGTCTCACTTCAAATAAGAGAAATATAAGATATTATTACATTTACACATAAAGATCTGTTACTTATTAACGTACACTTCCACTTTCAACACTTCCACTTCCTGAAGATCACTATCATAGTAAACACAGTTACGGATAGGTGACGTCGAAGCATCAAGAGTACCGTCCCTGGGCCGATATACTTTATCGCCTTCATTTAAACTAACTAATAAACCACTGACATTAATAATATAATATTTATAGTATAATATTTGCTACCTTCGCATTTTTGTAGCTCAATGATCTCCTCAACGCTGTCATTTTGTGACTCACACACCGGAGCAGGATCTATTTTCCACTCAAAAATGGTTGGCATGGCGTCGCGGCGAAGCGATGGTCGACTAGCAGTTCCTAAGTCTTTTATTAGATATCGACATATATAAGTAATGAAAATAAATGATAGTTACTCATGTAATCCTTATCCGTAAAGTGCTTCATGCATATTACGCTGGTGTCTAAATTGTATGGCTTCTCCTGCCGGCAGAACTCTACCCA
>NW_023458563.1:8763340-8768164 GCF_013731165.1 Rhagoletis pomonella
AAAAAAAATACATAATATTAAGATAAATGGTCAAATCTTGTCAATATGTGAGTGTCGTAAAGTTTTGATAAGCACTTGAAATGCTATTAAAATGTCAAAACTTATTACCGAATCCAAAAAGATGTCTCTTTTATCCATTAATAATAACTTTGTTGATGAGGTTGTGCTAGCGCTTTTCGAAAATGCTTGTTGACGGCAATAAAATCAATAAAAGCGCGATCACATCCTCACCGCTTGAGTGTTCGACACCAACTGACGGTATGCAGTTTTATAGTCGATTCAATTTTAGTATTATAAAGTGAAAGTGCAGCTAAGAATTCATGTTGATTTTTAATATTTTTTTGCATTTCCTTTATACAAATTGGAAAAATCTACGCGAATTGAATGTACTATCTCGATCATTTAAACATCTCGGACTCGCCCGCCACTAAAAATGATTATTTAATACATATATATTAAATGATATTTAATATTTGCTTTAGAGATGAAATTTCGACAAACTTGTTTAAATAAAAATGTTGTGCGCATATGCAAAATGAGGAAGCGAGATTCTTCTGCTTACGTTTCTATGTTTATATCATTAATCAGTTTAAGCACATACGATTAAATGTAAAAAAAAAATATTTTTAATTGCGGATCCAAAAGAAATATTTATTAGTTGCATTGAGTTACGCAAAAATAGTGCCGAAAATCAATGGATTGTGCTGAAGGTGCCGGCTGCTTCCGAAAGGGCTGAAAATGGCACAATGCACACTCATTTTCCATCAATGTCACACACACAATCTCACTATTCTGTTGACTTCGTTTTCCCCTTCCGATAACTTTTTGCTTCCGCGGTTGCCCAGCACCGCTGTGCAAAGCTTTGCACGCGCAGTCGCCCGCGACACATATGTGCTGATTTGGGCAACCCTACCTTATGCCATACTTTTTGGTTCTCTTTAAATATTTTAGAATTCGTTTCAAATATGCGCAATGCTCTTTTGTAAAAAATTGATTAAATTAACTAAGAAAACCAACAGCGTATGCCATATATGGTATAGTCAAGACAGTTAAAGTTCCTATTAACTGTTGATACGGGAAGTTGATTTCACAAATGTTTTCGCGAATAATAGATAACTTACTCTCCATTGGTGTAGACAGGGTACATTTGACACTTTCATTTAAAAGTTCTTTATTTTCTACAAAATATAATATTATTTTAGAACAGTTATATCTTTAGAAGCGCCGGGATTTGCATATGCAGTAATGAAAATAAAAAGTTAGAAAAAATTCAAAGATAATTTTTATTTATGTTTAAAAAACAATACATAATTTGTCAAATGTTCCCCACTTTGGGGCTCATTTGACTTTTCCAAGGGCACATTTGACAACCATATTCTCCGTGATATTTTTATGGGCTTAAATATTATTTTGCCTTCGTTTAAATTTAAACTAATCTTTATAATTTTGTGAATATTTTATTAAAATAATCGTCAGCGTATTCATATTTATTCAAACTTAAGATAAAGTATTAAGTTTAGTTTTAGAAAAACATAGCAACGCTACTTAGTTTTGTAAAAAAAGACAAAATTCAATAGTTTAGAAAATTTATTTTATGTATAAGCCGTCAAAGTTGACCTAAAATAAATATTTGGTGCGGCTGCGAGAGGTTGAGGCTGGTTTATTAGGAGTCGGAAGTTTAAACTCAATTTCGTTTCTAAGAGTTATAGAGATGTCTTCTACAACCGGTTTTATAAAAACACGGTTTTCTGGAGATAGTCTACGCAAATAATTTATATTGTAGGTAGAATCTACAATTTCGCCAGTGTAATAAAAGGGTTTCTTACTATTTTCCCCAAAGTTTACCAAAACGTATTCTCCAATCTTTAAACCCTCATCATCTAATAACTTGAAGTGCAATATATGATTTTCTTTGTTGGTAAAATCTTCGCTATCTGACCTGAGGCTCAGGATACTTGCGTCAGAGGATGTAAGGTTTGCAGATATTGGACGCTGGTTTTTATTTGACTTTTGTTTTAATGGAATTTTCTTGCTTTCGTTTAAAAATTGTATAGAATGTTTGGAAAACTGAGCACTTCTCTTAGCTTGAAAATCCAAAACGCTATTTTTTTCTGGTGAACTAGTGAGGATACGCGAAGCTCCAGTTCTCTGTGTTATGTTTGGTGCCAAGCGCGAAATAGGTCTCAAATCTTCTGGTGTTAAAATTTATGTTGCCGTTATTTAAGTAGCTCGAAAAAGCGATTGAGAGCTTCCAGGAGTGCTCACTGGCGAGGTTGGTGGATAGGTAACTGGTAAATCATTTTGTTCTTGCTCCAGTTCCACTAAGAAATCACAATCGAAGAATATTTGAGAATTCAAAAGATAAATACCCGTAACTTTGAAGCCGCTCAATGTAGCATGGACAAGTTAAACTTATGGCAAACAAATTAATCTTTTGGCAAACAAAATTAATCTTTTGGCAAATAAATTTAACCTTTTGGCAACAGAACAGAAAAAACCAAAAAACACTTTTCAGCTATCCTGCAGGTTAACTCTTGATATTGGCGCAGTAAGGCTAAGCGTCAAAGGTAAAAAAAATCCTTCCTAGCACAGCAGTTTTTTAGTGTATTTTTACTTTTTCAAACACTGTTTAGTACTACAGTAGAGTCTAATTTTATTTGCCAAAACATTAACCTCTAATTAGGCGCATAAAGAAACTCACACAATTAGTCGCATGGGGCCCCCAGTGACCCCAATAAAAGTGTTGAAAAAAGAGTTTTCAAAGTAAAAAAGGAAGCGTGTATTAACAAAAATATTAAAGTGCTCTATTATCGTTAACTTAAAAAAAGAAAAACATAATTTCGAATTCAAACTAAAAAAAAAATAAAACTTACTTCCACCTAAAAATTGTATGCACTCAAGCGAGTAGCGACACATGTGTTCACGACGATGTTCTAACCGTAGCTAAATAAATGAAACGAAATGTATATTGTCATAAATATTAAAGCTCTTTATTATAGTTAACTTTAAGAAAGAAAAGCATAACTTTGACTTCAAACTTAGATACAAAAATAAAATCTAAAAAATGTTACGTAAGTGGTCGCATGGGGTCAGGGCTTAAAAGAGTAACTACAAATGTGTACAAGCCGATGTTCTGGCCGTGGCTTATTTACGTACCACGCGTTGAGTTATGAAGCTAGACAGAGCGCGAGCACGCGCCAAGCACTCCTAGACATTTTTTTTCGACTTGAAATAATCTTGATCTCATGCGCCTAATTAAGGGTTAAATTTATTTGCCAAAAGATGAATTTTCTTTGCCGAAAGGTTAAACTTATTTGCCAAAAGGTTAAATTTATTTGCCAAAAAATTAATTTTATTTGCCAAAAGATTAAATTTATTTGCCAAAATATTAAACTTATTTGCCAAAAGATTAATTTTATTTGTCAAAAGTTTAACTGAATGTGTCAATGCTACATATTACTCGGAGTAAAAGCCATTTGAAAGGGTTTATCGGTCAATTTTGCTACATCGTTAATGCTCATTTGATTTCCATGATGAGTTATCACAGCGCACGGCAGTGCGCGCGAGTGACGAAAGCAGCCACCGTAGCATGCTGAAATGACTCGCTTATATATACACGAGATTTGGAAGTTTTTATCCAGACGTCCAATCGACGTCTTTAAGGGGGCATGTGGGCACACCCAACATATTTAGTGTTATTCTATTGGCCAATACCTTTCAAACGATACCTTATATATTAAGTTCCGGCTACTAGTTGGAAAGATATAGAGGAAAATGTGTTTTGGTTCGTGTCTCCACTACGAGATGATTTGGCATGTATGTGGCGTCTGTACGTACCTTCATTTAATATTGTTAAAACTTTCAGGAATTAAAGTACAAAAAAACTAAAAAGGTTTTGTTCCAGGATGTCTTAATTCGTATGCCTTTGTGGGCGTGGCTGCTGCCTGAAATTCGAAAAAAGGCAATTTTTTAAACTACCACTGAGGCCGCTCTACTCAGTCCATGTCATTGATGTAGATATCAGTAGAAGGGTCTGCAAACAAGCTATCTAACGCTATCTTATGTGTTTATAAAATATAAATATGTTATAACGTTATGGGCTGATGAAAATATACATTTCGGGCATTTTCTCAAAAACTGGTCAGCCGATTTTATTCTAGGTTTCCACAAATCTAGCCCAAAACCTTAGCCTTCATCTGGTATATAGGTTATATCTGGGAAAACTCTTGTTGTGGAGATATTGCGATTCAAATTGAAAAAATGTCGCTCTAAAAAGGGTCAAATTGTTAAAAATTAACATATCCGACTAATTTGGTTACTTTAAGATATACAAATAATATACCCAGTTCCCCGAAAAAAATTGCCCGTTCCCCGATTGCTACTTAAACCGGAATTCCCTGCAAATCGGTTGAAGGATGCAGCTGTACTAATCACTTCGTACATATCTTGGAAACCACAATTTGTGTGTATTTTAGAGTTTTTTTCAGTCACATGTCGAAATTGTAATATTTTTCACCATTTTAATTGTAGGTATGTACACAGTATTTAACTATGCTACATGGGTTTATCGCCCGCACTTAGCCTACCTGGGAAGACGCGTACAATATTACCTACAGTTGTACATAATATGTATGTATGAATGCATTTAGTTCACCCAATGTGCCGCTTATCGATTTGAATACATAATTTAGATTTAGATAATATTTTTAGCAATTCATTTGAGAAAAATAAGACATTTAGATTATTGTTTGTATTTTCGTCGATTTTAAATTTGCTACCCCAAAATAATTGATATCAAATAAAAGACCTCTTTGAGGTAAAACT
>NW_023458563.1:8768264-8787025 GCF_013731165.1 Rhagoletis pomonella
TGAGTTAGCTGCAGAAACTGCAAATTTAAAGATGTGCATAGCAGAAATTGAGAAGTGAGTGACAAAAGTTGAGATTACGTGTGCTGACGTTCTAACCCTACGCAGTGAACTAGTTGCTACTCGGGTACAACTTGGAGAGCTTGAAAGCAGCGCAGTAGCCACTGATGTCATTATCAACGGTATACCCCAAGCAGCTAATGAGAACCTCTCTGGTGTATTCTCTAAAGTCTGCGATGCTGTTCAGCACAAAACTCCGCCGCTGCGTGATGTTTTTCGACTGCGAAAAGCAAAAACCATTGCGCAGAAAAATAACAATCATGCGCCCATAATTGTTAAGCTGTTCTCTGCACACGATCGAAACCAACTATTCAAATCAATTGCTGCCTTCGGCAAATCGAAGAAGACGTCGCTTTCACTTGCCGATATTGAACAGCCTGGGTATGGAAAGATTCATGTGCATAAGAGTCTGCCTACTACATTGCGGGAAGTAATGTCGTATGCTTCTGAGCTAAATAGAAAGAAGGTACTGGCGTCAGCACTCTCCATCCGCGGTAATGTCTTTGTGAGGTTAAAGCCAAAAGAAGAGCCCAAAATTGTGAAAACGAGAGCCGAATTAAATGCTCTTATTAGTACTAATAAAACGTAATTGTAAACTTTAAAAATCATTGCGTTACATACATATGTTTTTTTTCTCATAATGCTTAGTTTTTATTGTTAGTTAGGCTCAAATTTTATATTCTCTTACCTTCTCTTTATTCCCTTTCTCTTCCATATAATCTGCTCTAACTTAACCTCAGCTACCTCCATATATTTTATTTCGTCTGTATGTATTCACTGCCAATTTGAGGTGCAAAGCACAATGTTTGAATATTATGACTGGCCATGAATCAATTTTTGGCTCTAATGATTTAAACCTAAAAACGACTTTGAAATTAGTATGTGATTCTCATCCCGGATTTCAGGTATGCCACTTAAATGCCAGAAGTTTAAATGAAACCAAACTCGATTACTTGAATTATATTTTTGAGACTACTAATATTGACGTTGTATGTGTGACAGAGACATGGTTACGGAATGACCATGACGATTGCTTATATAATTTATGAAACTTTGCTTTGGTGAGGAATGATAGACATTGTGACAAGCGAGAAGGCGGTATTGCGATATATCATAAAGGTTCAATGCAGCCTAAAATTGTGCATAAGTCTGATCCCCTGGATAGTGTAGAATATCTAATGGTTGGGTTTGCTGATAAATTACAACGCTGCCTTTGGTTTGTGTATATAACCCTTGCAAGTATTTTGATTTAAGCAAATTATTTTCAAATATATCTAAATATAGTGCAATCTATGAATACATTTTTCTGTGTGGTGACTTAAATATTGATTTGCTTGCGAAAAACGAACGTGCTAGTAATTTATTAGACAATATGTCAAGCGTCGGGTTAAATGTAATAAATAAATTTCCTACTCGTTTTGGTCCTCATTGTAAACCTAGCTTACTTGATTTGTTTTGCGTTTCCAATATGAACTGTGTCTTGCACTTTGAGCAGCTCTCGTTGATTGGTATAAGTGATCACGAATTACTTATTCTGTGCTATAATTTAAAGTTTAGTGTTCCCCTCAGGCCGTCACCTGATTTGCTGTATTTTAGAGACTTTAATAGAATAAATATAAAAAACTTAGCAGCTGAAGCTTCCGCTCTTCCATGGAATGATTGCTGGTTTTTAGCCGATATTAATAAAAAGGTGCAACATTTCTCCAACCTTGTAAATTATTTATTTGACAAATATGTACCCATAAAAAAATGGAAAATTAACAATAACAACCAACCCTGGTTTAAAAAAGAGGTGCTTAGGGCAATAAGGAATTGCAACACAAGTTATTCGGTCTGGAAAAATGATCAATGCAATGAAAATTGGGTTGCTTTTAAAGTTCTACGTAATAAAGCCACCTCCATTACGCGACAAGCCAAGAAAAGCTACTACCAAAGCAAACTTGATTGTAGTCTCCCTCCTAAGGTGTTGTGGAACAACTTAAAGCATCTTGGGGTAAAATCTAGCTCAATATCGGAATGCCAACTTGACGTAAATGTAATGAATGACTACTTTTCTATAAGAACTTCAGAAAGTAAAGCCTTTGGACATGACCATGATCTTTTGTGTGATAAGGGAAGCAAATTTGATTTTTCTCATGTGGTGGAATCCGACGTTATACCATATATTTTATCCATTAATTCGAATGCGCTAGGTGAAGATAAAATCAGCTTAAGATTTATTAAACTTCTTTTGCCGTACATTATTTCACCTTTGACTCATATTATAAATTTTTCCTTAACGTCGCTAACGCAATGCAATCTTGCCTTCAGACTATCGTCCTATAAGTATTCTGCCGTCATTATCGAAAGTTTTTTAAAAACTAATTTTAAGCCAGATTATGGGTTATATGTCTGAAAAGTGCCTTATTTCTGAATACCAATCAGGTTTCCGGCGGGGGCATAGCTGTTCTACTGCAATGCTTAAAGTTCTTGAGGATATAAGGCCACACTTCGATAAAGGACACCTCACAATCCTCACTTTATTAGATTTCTCAAAAGCGTTTGACACTGTGTGTCACAATATTTTACTCGAAAAGCTCGAAAAATATTTCGGTTTCGGCAATAATGCACAAAAATTAATGAAAAGTTATCTGTCAAATAGATGGCAGAGAGTAGTATCGAAAGCATCCCGCTCTGAGTTATCGGCAATAACATCTGTTGTTCCGCAAGGTTCTATCCTTGGTCCAGTTTGTACATTAATGATATAGTAAAATGTTGATATTCATATGTATGCAGATGACGTACAAATATACTTATCTGCGCCAATAGGTCTTTCAGAGGATTTGATAGTCAGAATTAATGAAGACTTAGAATCAATTTCCCTATGGTCAAAGAAAAATAGGCTAAACTTAAATGCATCTAAAACGCATGCTCTAGCCTTATCCCATGTGCAATATAATCTTGAAGACGTCTCGCCAATTATCTTGAATGGCTGCGCTATAAAATATGAGAGTGTTGTTAAAACCCTAGGTTTTAAACTTAATGGGGCTCTTACATGTAAGGACCATGTCAATACGTCAGTAAGCAAGTCATACTTTGTGTTGAGGCAGCTATGGAGAACTGCGGCTTATATTCCGCAAACTACTAAACTGAAGCTCGTAAAGGCCTTAATAGTGCCTATAATATCTTACCAAGAATTAGTCTATGGTTGTAGGGTTCATACTTTTTATTATACTTGCTTCATTTTTTAACTTTGTTAATTTTGAAAATTTTTGATTTAAGTTATTTTTGTAAATGGAAATCAAAATGAAAATTTTTCTTCACTTCAAATTTTTTCATCTTGCTGTATAGTTAAAAATGTATTTTTGTTAAACATTAAAAATTTAATTGGAACTAAACTTTACCGAAAATATAAGTTTTTGAAAGCACTACAATTGGCGATCCTGCCAGGAGCGTTTATCTGTATCGTCCATTTTTAAAAATCAGCTATTAATACACGATATTTACTTTGTGCTGCTACTTAATTGGTTGTGATCATATGCGGATGCAGAATATCGTGAGACTGTTTCCAAGACGATCAATTTCGCTCAGGTTCACGATGGACCAGTTATCGCACTAAAAAGAATCCGTTTTACCCAGCAGTTTTCGTATCTATTGGTCGTTCAATATTTGCCGTTTGGAAGGAAAATTTTAATTATTCGCCAATATTTTGGCGAAGATGTGCAACAGATTTGACTGCGGTGGCGTGGAGCGAATCTCGATCTGGGATGTTATTCCTGATGCGAATTGATGGAAATATTGAAGCTTGGGACATTCTTAACTGCGACGACGACTACGACGAAGTCGACAATCAACTTTGGATTAAATATAGAAAATTAAACTAATTGTAGCAAAAATAAATAGAAATTAAACAACAACATCAGACGTGGCAACGATATTTTTATAACAAACAAAAAAGTTCACAAACTAACAACACCTGTAGCACCAGCAGCAGCAACAGCAAATAACCAATCAAGCCAGCAAACAACAACAACAACAACTTGAGTGTCAACAACTTTAACGGCTGTAATAGAAGTATTGGTGAGCTGTATGGTTCATATTTTCTCTAACATTAGTATAAATTTAGTACTTATTTTTGTTAAAAATAAATAAATACATTTTTTTTTTATAATTGTAAACTTCCCTTCTTGAGGTCTATTTGTTAAAGTTTAAATAGTCAAAATGTTTCATTCACCACAACATGATACACATACACCTACACGCAATACACATAATTTAAATGAAACGCTTATTGATTTGCTAAATAGTTCGTTTAACGAGCAGTTAGGAAATCCGTATGTCAATCAGAATAGTAATGAGATTTGTGCTACATCAGTCAAATTACCACAATTTTGGACAAGTTGCCCGGAAGCTTGGTTTATCCATGCGGAAATGCAGTTTAGTACAAAAAATATTACACAGGAAACAACGAAATATGAGCATACTATTACTGCACTTCCGCAAGAAGTTATAGTAACCATTTTAGATTTTATTCAAAATCCGCCAGAAAATAATAAATTTACCGCGCTTAAGAAAATATTAATTGAAAGGAATTCATTAAGTGAGAATGCGAAATTAGATAAAATTTTATCGGATTCTGAAATGGGTGATCGTAAGCCCTCAGAATTTTATCGGTCGCTTGTATTGCTTTCGGGTTCCAATTTTAGCCAAGAAATTCTTAAGAAACTTTGGATGAGGAAGTTACCGAAGAACCTAAACGTGATTTTAGCTAGTTCTAATTCAAGCAGTATTAGTGAATTGACGAAATTGGCTGATAATGTTTGGGAGGTTATTAGCAAAAGCGAGATAGCTTCAGTTAATGATTTTCAAAATTCAAAAAGTGAAAATACAGTTATAGCTAATTTGGTTAACACCACTGCTTTAATTTGTAAAAATTTTGAGAAACTTTCTTTAGAAATATGTGAAATGAGGAGGGAAATGAATCAAAATTATTCAAGATCACGTTCAGTGAGTAGGAATCGTTTTAGGAGCCCTTTTAGACATCGATCAAAATCACGCGACAATCCGAATTGGTTATGTAGATATCATTATAAATTTGGAAACAAGGCTAAAAAATGTGAACAACTATGTGCATTTTCGAAAAATAATAGTCCAACAAACTAAAGTCGTCCGTTGTTGCGGCGACAAACAACGGGAATTTGGACATTTCCACACGTCGCCTTTTTATATTTGATAAAACAAACAAACTAAATTTTTTAATTGATAGCGGAGCAGAAATTTCGGTACTTCCAGTTTCTAAATTTTCGAATACTAGGAAATCTTCAGATATAATTTTAACGGCAGCTAACGGCTCAACTATTTTTACATACGGGAAGAAACTTTTGAATATTAATTTGGGTTTAAGGCGTGAGTTCCTTTTTACATTTTTGATTGCTGATATTGCGAAGCCGATTATAGGAGCTGATTTTTTGTGTAAATATGGACTTCTTATTGATATTAAAAACAAGTGTTTAGTAGATCCGTTAACAAATCTATCAGTTAATACAATTTCGTACTTTTGCAATGTCCCTCTTCCGAAAATTTTTTCAGTAGATGATCAGTATACAAAATTATTGAAGGAATTTCCTTCCCTTATTTCTGAGCCAGATTACTCAAAACCGGTTAAGCATACAACGGTTCACAGACTTGTCACTGAAGGAAATCTTCCTTTTTCTAAGCCAAGGCGCTTAGATCCTATCAAATTTAAAGTAGCTAAAACTGAATTCGATTTTTTAGTAAAAACAGGGATTTGTAGACCATCAAATTCATCCGTGGCATCTCCACTTCATTTAGTACCAAAGAAAGAAGTTAATGACTGGCGTCCTTGTGGTGATTTTAGAAGACTTAATATTGTGACTGTACCGGATCGTTATCCCTTGCCTCATATTCACGATTTTAATATGAACCTTAGGAATAAAAATATATTTTCAAAATTAGATTTAATTAGAGCGTATCACCAAATTCCAATGGCAGAAGAAGATATTTTTAAAACGGCGATTACTACTCCTTTCGGTATGTTTGAGTACACCCGAATGCCTTTCGGGCTGAGGAACTCAGCGCAAACGTTTCAGAGATTCATCAACGAAGTAGTAGGTGAATTAGATTTTGTTTTCGCGTATATTGATGATCTACTGGTTGCAAGTGAGAGTGAAGAACAACATTTAAAAGATCTACGGGTACTTTTCGAACGTTTGTCTGAGTATGGTTTGAACGTCAAACCAAGCAAATGCATTTTTGGTGTTCCAAGTTTAGATTTTTTAGGGCATTGTTTATCTGAGGCAGGGATACAGCCTTCTGTAAACAGAGTAGAAGCGATTCGCAATTTTGAACGACCGAAGTCAATAAAACAAGTGCAAAAGTTTATTGGTATGGTTAACTATTACCATAGATATATTTCAAAATTAGCTGAGTTTACTGGAGTTATATATGATTTAATTAATAAAACAAGTAAAAAGCGAGACAAAATTTTGGTTTGGGATGACAAATCCATTAAAGCTTTTGAATGCATTAAAGAGAAGTTTGCATCTAAGATTTTGCTAAATCATTTTAGTAAAGATGCAAAATTGTCTTTAACGGTAGATGCATCCAATACAGCAATTGGTGGTGTCATACAGCAGCATTTCAATAATAAGTCTGAACCACTTGCGTTCTTTTCAAAGAAACTCTCTCCAGCAGAAATGAAATATAGTGCTTTTGACAGGGAACTTTTAGCAATTTATTTGAATATTAAACATTTTCGGTATTTATTAGAAGGAAGACAGTTTACGGTTTTTACTGACCACAAGCCCTTGATTTTTGCTCTAAATTCCAAAACTGAACGTAGTCCAAGACAAACAAGACATCTCGAGTTTATTGCACAGTTTACTAGTGACATACAGTATATTAAGGGACAGGCTAACATTGTAGCTGACACGTTATCTCGTGTGTTTGAAGTAGATGCGTTTAAGAATTCGGAACTTAATTTCAAAACTTTACAAAATGAACAGCAACAGGACAATGAACTCGATAAAATTATTTCTGAGCAAAAATTTCGAAATCTTAATTTAGTTAAAATTTCTGTTCTGAATTTTAATATTTGGTGTGAAGCTTCAGGAGAAAATCCTAGGCCTTTTGTTCCAAGCAGTTTACGTAGAACAGTGTTTGATATATTACATGGAATTTCTCACCCTGGTACCAAGGCTACACGCCGATTAATTGTTAATAAGTATTATTGGCCTAATATGAACAAGGAAATAAACATATGGTCAAAAGGATGCATAAGTTGTCAGAAATCTAAAGTTTATCGTCACACAAAATCTCCTGTAAGCACAATTCCAATTCCAAAGAGTAGATTTGAACACATACATTTAGATATTGTTGGACCGCTTCCTGTTTCAAAAGGTTATCGCTACATTTTAACACTTATTGATCGATTTACACGTTGGCCGGAAGCATATGCTTTAAAGGATATTTCTGCACAGACAGTAGCAAATAAATTTATTACTGAGTATGTATCGCGTTTTGGTGTACCTTTAGAAATTACGACGGATCAAGGCACTCAATTTACATCAAAATTATTTTCGGAACTAACTAAATTGCTTGGAAGTCACCATATCACAACGTCTTCTTATCATCCTCAGGGTAATGGTATGGTGGAACGTTTCCATAGACAATTAAAATCCTCAATTTTGGCTAGAAATGGAACTAGAGATTGGTACAATGAGCTACCGATAATTCTTCTAGGTTTACGATCGGTGTACAAAGAAGATATTGCAGCCACTCCAGCTGAAATGATGTTTGGCCAAAATTTGCGTCTACCTGGAGAACTTGTTATGCCAACTACAGAAAATGTAACTTCGACCGAAATTTTAAGTAGTTTACGAGAACGTTTTAAAAATGTAAATTCAAATTTAAAACATCATAAAGAATTTGATTCAGGAATTTATGTTCCAAAAGATTTACAAACGTGTAAATTTGTTTTCATTCGCATCGTTAACAAGCATTCTCTTCAACATCCGTATGAAGGACCTTACAGAGTTATTGAAAAAGATAAGAAATATTTCAAGGTAGATGTAAATAACGAAATTAAAACTATTTCGATTGACAGATTAAAGCCAGCGGTAGTTGAAAGAACACAATCACATAACACTAACAATCACACATTTTCAACAACGACTAAAAAGAAACAAGTTACTTTTAATTTATATCATAATGATTCTCTGGAAGGGGGAGTATTGTAGGGTTCATACTTTTTATTATACTTGCTTCATTTTTTAACTTTTTTAATTTTGAAAATTTTTGATTTAAGTTATTTTTGTAAATGGAAATCAAAATGAAAATTTTTCTTCACTTCAAATTTTTTCATCTTGCTGTATAGTTAAAAATGTATTTTTGTTAAACATTAAAAATTTAATTGGAACTAAACTTTACCGAAAATATAAGTTTTTGAAAGCACTACAATGGTCATTTAGGCAAAGCTTCCCTGCATAAGTTACAATTAGTTCTTAATAACGCTGCTAGATATATTTACTTAAAACGGAAGTTTGACCACATTTCGGAGTTCTCGTGATGGAGTGCCCGAGATGGTTGCTAAAATTCTAAATACCTCTGGCCTTGATCTGCTAAGCAGGTCCAAGGTTTTCGCCCTGTTATAGTCAGGCCATAGTTTTCTCGCTATCGTACAAGTCTGCATATCTGACCACCTGCGTCTAACCAGTTCAAGGAAATGCGTAGTAATCTCTCTTTGGACTACTCCAAGAGGGTAACCCTGTGCCACCACCTGGGATTCATCCAAACCGGCTTCTGCCTTCGCCAACTCATCCGCCTTCTCATTGCCTTCTATGTTCCTATGTCTGGGAACCCAGACAAGAGAGACGGTATTTGACTGAGACACCGAGCGCAATATTACTTTGCATTCCCCAACTAGCTTAGATTTGGTAACCGGTTACGCTATTGCCAATAGCGCCACTTCGCTGGATTTTGCAGGCTTCAAGGATCCCTAGGACTTCCGCTTGGAAGATGCTTGTATTATTTGCCAACCGTAGAGACAGAGCCACGCCGAGTTCCTTGGAGTAGACACCTTCTCCCACACCGCAATCCATCTTGGATCCATCGCTGTATAGAGAGATCTTCGCTCGGTCGGCCACTCGGTCTCTTCTCCAGTCCCTTCTGGATGGGAATAGCACTTGCACGTTACAGCTGAAATCCAAATTGCCTACCATATAATCTGTCGTCCTATTTAATTGCGTTTGATTTATGATCAACCCATGTCCGAAGTGTCTAGTCCTCCAAAGGCCCGACTCTCTGAGTCTGACCGCCGATTTCATAGCCACTTCTTTCAGGTGGAGATCAATAGGAATTAAATTGAGAATGGCGTTTAAAGCTTCTGCCGCCTGCGCCTGTTACTCCTGCGATTGCTGCCCTTTGTATGCTTCTTAGCTTGCTGACATTATATTGTCTGCTTAGGCCGGGCCACCAAACCAAGGCGCCGTATGTTAGAATTGGTCTTAGGCTCGCGGTATATATCCACATCACAAGTTTAGGATTTAGTCCCCAGTTTCTACTGAAGACTCTCTTGCAAGTGTAGTATGCTATGTAGGCCTTCTGTCTACGGAATTCGTCATTGGTTTTCCAGATAAGTTTGTTATCCAGCACGACTCCAAGATACTTTGCGCTGGGGGACAATGAGAGTGCCTTGCCGTCTAGCGATGGTAGCTTGAATTGTGGTAGTTTTAGGGTTGTTCGACTTCACTAGAAAGTCGACTTTTCGATCGACTCTGTACAGCCGACTTTAAAAGTCGACCGATCCACGAAGAAAAATCGATTTTGTTCGATTTTTTTTGACTTTTTTAATAAAAAGAAAATGTACTAACTATACTCTGCATTCAACTCATATATTAGCTATAAATATAAGAGTCAGAATACGCCAAAAATATCATGATTTACTAGTGGTCTTTAGAATAATCTGTAATTTAGTGAAATTCAATGCTAGGTAAAAAAAACACACTAAAGGATTTTTAAAAATTTTGAAAATTGTTCCAGTTATACAGTATGAAAATGTTGGTTCTGAGTGATTTCAAAAATTATATTTTTGAAAAATAATTTAAGAATTTTTAAATTTTCACAAAAAAAAAATCTAAAAATTTTTTGAATCAATATTTGGTAATTACGGACAACTTTTTGAAAAATGTGGCCTTCCAATGGAGCAGAATTGGCGGGTATTGGTAGAAATATAGTGCCACTTTATAAGCATGGATAAATATGGGAGTAGCCCAGACAGCTAGTGGATTGGGACTATCCACACGACTAACGTCGGATATTAACTGGAATCCTACCAGCAACGTTTTTAGCGGTGTTTAAAATGTTGTACCTTACGGATTGGTCAAATTCGAACCAAAGACGGTCTCTAGAAACTTACATAAACTCATGCAGAAAAAGTTTCTTGCATGAAATTTTCAAAATAAATACCTATGTTTATTTTACCTAATTATTAACTGAAGGCTGTGGAGATAACGATTAACAAATTTGAGGAATTTGTTTTCGTATAGTAATTTTATGCGCTGCTCTTAAATGTTTTGACAATGTTGTTGTACTGTCATTAAAATTCATTTCTCTACCACACTTTTCAAATTTCACTCCAGTTTTATTGGCAAATTTTTTTAAATACGACCAAACAGCACTCTGCGCCCTTGTTAGAAGATCAGTTTTTATATGCAAATAAATCAAAAAAAGTCGAAAGTCGAAAGTGAAAAGTCGACTTCAGTCGACTTCCATACACTAAAACTCGATCACTAAAATTCGACTTTCAGGAGTAAAAAGTCGATTTTGGTCGAAAGTCGAAGCCGACTTTGCCATCCCTAGGTAGTTTGTGTCTGTTGTAAATAATATAAGTTCTGTCTTGGCTGGGTTCACATTTAGGCCGCTGCTCGTAGCCCAGGCATGTAGCCTTCCCAGGGTTCCTTCAAGGATTTCGCTAACGGTAGAGAGGAATGGACCTGTGGCTGCTATTACAACATCATCCGCATACGCCCCAACTTTGACTCCTCCTGTATTGAGTTCTAGCAATATACCGTTCAGGGCTATCACCCATAGCAGTGGTAAGAGCATGATGTATAATAGAGTTAGCCCCATTTGTTGCCTGAATGATTCTATTGACTAGCATCGATCGTATCCATCTACAAATACTGTCGTCAACACCCATATCTATCAAAAAGTCTATGATGGTGTCAACCTCAATGTTATTAAATGCGCCCCCGATGTCAAGAAATGCCGCCAGAGTATATTGTTTAAAGTGCAACGATTTTTCTATTAAGCTCACCACTTCATGTAATGCAGATTCAGTGGATCTGCCTTTGATATATGCATGTTGTGCTGTTGAGAGTGTCGCTTCACCTAACAGCGATCTTATATAAATGTCGAGAAGTCTTTCCACTGTTTTAAGCACAAAGCAGGTAAGGCTTAGGGGTCTAAAATCTTTTGCTATTTCGTGGTTTTTCCTTCCTGGCTTGGGTATGAACACCACTTTTACCCTTCTCCAGCTTTTAGGAATGTAGCACAAGGTAATAGTAGCCTCAAAAATAGTCTCAAGTAACGGTGCTATCTCTTCCTTCACCCTCTGGAGCATTGCTGGGATTACGCCATCTCCTCCAGGGGATTTGAAGGGGGAGAAGCTGTTGATAGCGTAAATAATCTTTTCCCTGCTCACGATCGAGTTCAACAGTATACTGATAGTTGAACCAGGTTCAATTGACCCTGATGTGGGTGGATGTCGAATATATCCCGGGAAATGGAACTTGACTAACGTGTTTAGAGAATCACTAGGTGTGTTCGTCCACACCCCGTTTTCTCCCTTAATGAGTGTGATATTTGTGTGTTCTTTTGATAGGATTTTTCAGAGCCTGGCTGAGTCTTTAGAGTTCTCTATAGAAGAGCAGTAAGATTGCCAGGCCTTTTTATAAGATCTTAGGGCGCTTTTATCAGGCGCCCAGTTTTTAGTTCTAAAGCAATCATTGTAGATTTTCCTTATTATGTCTCTTTGGGCTCTGAGATCCCCATTCCACCAGGGTGGGGATTTCTTTCTTGCTGTACTAACTGGAGTTGATCTTTCAAAGGCTTTCTTCATAACCTCTTCTAGTTTATTTACTCTATTATCAAGGTCCTCAACTGTAGTGACAGTTGTATTTAGTGGGAGCTTACTTAGTTTACGCTTTAGTGTGTTACTATATCTTTCCCAATTAGTCCTGTGGGGGTTTCTGTATTTCGAGGGGGTGTTGGAAATTCCGTGCAGATTAAAGAGGATCAGACGGTGATCAGACACTGAAGGCCTATCAGATACTCTCCACTCTTCTACAGACACGCTGTCGTTCTCTGACAACAGGGTTAGATCCAGCACCTACTCCCAACCAGGAAACCGGTTTGAACTCGGGAAAATGAATGTGGGTGTATTACCTCTATTGCAGATGCTTAAGTTAGTATTTAATAAGAAGTGTAGTAAAGACTCACCTCGGTCGTTGCCTTGCATTCGCATCGCAATCGACGACTATAATTTGTCTGGGGTTTTCGGCTATTATCTCTTTGATTTCGGTTGGCGGACTGTCTGATTCTGCGCAAATAGCTAGCAGAATGGGCTTATTTGTAGGTCTTCTTGGCTCTTCAACCTTTATAAGCTCCCATTCCTCGATCGCCGTTATGTCTTTATTATGCAGCTTATGCATTTTTGTCAATTTTATTTAACATATACAGCGCCTTCTGGTACATCTGTCTGATGACCATGCCCGAGGGTTTCCTTTTCTTAGAGGCGGAATTGCTGCCTGCAACGGCTGCCGATTTGATTGTTGTTGGTTGCTCGTCCGGAGTACTACGGCAGGCACTACCGGTGCTATTTTTGACTATTTGAAGAGTGGTGATACTTTGTCTGGCATCTTCCACCCTGCTGGTTTCTGGCGCTTGTACAACTGGGGTACTATGGCTGGCGCCACCAGGAGTACTTGCAACCATTTTACCTGGCTTCGGGGATTTGAGGAGCTGCTCCTCCTCTGACAGCGTTACGTCGTCCCCTTCTTCGCTGGTACGCTGTTCATGTTGCTGTTGTGGCTTTGTTTGTGTTTCTGTTGTTGGTTTTTTTGTTTGTTTTTGTTTTCCATATGTGGTCCCATGA
Organism: Rhagoletis pomonella; assembly: GCF_013731165.1. Lineage (NCBI taxonomy): Eukaryota > Metazoa > Arthropoda > Insecta > Diptera > Tephritidae > Rhagoletis > Rhagoletis pomonella. The sequence goes on from NW_023458563.1 coordinate 8,781,475, forward strand.
GTAGTCCAGAAAGGGTTAGTCGCTTGTCCGCAGAGCCGGGATGCGTGGAGAAGGCACTTCTTACAACCGACCTTGCCCGGGCATCGGAGGGGACCGTACGCGGCCAGACATTTTTTACTACCCGCTGGCCATTCATCCATCGGCACGGTTGCCGGTAATCCTGCCATTTCCACCTTCAGCAATAAAACAACACTCCAGCTTGGATTGTTAAGGAATATTGCGGAAGGCTTCAATACCAGGCTTCCCTCTTAGTTCATGGAGGCATGATACAATTCACACTGTGAATTATACCATGACACCATTTAAGCTCCCTCGCCACGGCAAGACGACCAACGCTGAGGAGGAGATGCGTGCTATTTTGACCAGTTTTATCTACTAGGTAGGCACATATGTGTGTGTGTGTGTATGTACGGAGTGCAATGGGGTATAGTCATTGCTCTGGGTATGCAGTTACAGTTGCATGGCTATACTCAATCCCGACTCTTGCGTCCTCGTTCGCGCACTCTGGGCAACGTGAGCAACCCATGTGCGAGATGCGGTAACCAATCCGAGTGGAGCCTTGGGTCACGGCAGAAAGAGAGGGAGCTTCGGTGGGGCCACTCTGACTTATTCGGTTTAAGGGCTCACTGAAGTCTGCAGCGTCTGTTCACCAGTAGGTGCGGCTGCAAGCGGGTGTCTGCTTGGAGCAAGCGGCTCGCTATATAAACGTGTATTTGGTTGCGAAACTACCCCCGTCCCAGCAATGGGTTGTGCGCTGGGCTTGGGACCCGCCACGTAAAAACCACTTCCAGTGAAGAAGCAAGGCAAAGCCTCGGATGAGACCCCCCCTTATGATGACGACCACGGCAAATGTTTAAAGGACTACGATTTGAGGGCATGCACCTGGAATGTCCGGACCCTTAATGGGGAAGGTGCCTCTGCCCGGCTGGTTGATGTCCTCGTAAGGACAAAAGCTGACATCACCGCCATCCAAGAAATGCGTTGGACGGGGCAAGGCAAAGAATGTCTGGGGCCTTGCGACGTCTACTACAGCTGCCATGTAAAGGAGCGCAAATTCGGAGTTGGATTTGTGGTGGGAGAGAGACTCCGTCGCCGAGTACTGTCGTTCACCCCGGTGGACGAGCGTCTAGCCACAATCCGCATCAAAGCGAGATTCTTCAACATCTCGCTCATCTGCGCCCATGCCCCGACGGAAGAGAAGGACGAGGCATCCAAGGATCTCTTCTATGAGCGCTTGGAGCGCACGTACGAGCGCTGCCCCCGTCATGATATCAAAATCGTGCTTGGCGACTTCAATGCCAGGGTGGGCAAAGAAGGGATCTTTGGAACCACCGTCGGAAAATTCAGCCTCCACGACGAAACGTCCGACAACGGATTGAGGCTGATCGACTTCGCCGGGGCCCGAAACATGGTAGTATGCAGTACTAGGTTCAAGCATAAAAAGATCCATCAAGCTACCTGGCTGTCTCCGGATCGAAAAACGGGAAACCAAATCGATCATGTTGTGATAGACGGAAGGCACGCTTCCAGTGTTTTAGACGTACGCACACTCCGAGGCCCAAACATCGACTCGGACCACTATCTTGTTGCAGCCAAGATACGCACCCGCCTATGTGCAGCAAAAAATGTACGCCCAAATATGCAAGGAAAGCTTAACGTCGAAAAGCTGCAATCACAACAGACAGCCAGCGCTTTCGCTACTCGACTCTCACACCTGCTCTCAGAGAGCACTCTTCAACAAACCGACATATGCGAGCAGTGGAACCACATTTCCCGCTCATTAAGTACCGCCGCCGAAGAAGTAGTCGGATTTCAGCGAGCCCGAAAGAACAACTGGTACGATGAGGAGTGTCAGGAAGCTGCAGAGAAAAAAGATGCCGCCTACAGGGCCACGCTGCGATCGGGCGCAACGCGCGCTATGTGGGACCGCTATAGGGATCTGAAGAGGGAAGCGAGACGTATTTGCCGCAACAAGAAGAGAGAGGCAGAAATACGTGAGTGCGAAGAGCTTGAAATGCTGGCCGACAGGAGGAATGCCCGAAAATTTTACCAGAGAGTTAGGCGACTTACGGAAGGTTTAAAGACCGGGGCGCACTCCTGTAAGAACAATAATGGCGACCTAGTAACTGATGTCCAGAGCGTACTTAAATTATGGAGGGAACACTTTTCCGCCCTACTAAATGGCAGCAGCACAGAAAGTTGTGGAGAAGAAGAACCCGAGCCCGCAGTCGATGATGACGGAGTCGACGTTCCACCGCCTGACTATGACGAGGTACGTATAGCAATAACGCGGCTGAAAAACAACAAAGCCGCTGGAGCTGACAGCCTGCCAGCTGAGCTATTCAAGTACGGCGGCGAGGAGTTGATAAGGTGCATGCATCAACTCTTGTGCAGAATATGGTCAGATGAACGCATGCCCGACGACTGGAATTTAAGTGTGCTCTGCCCAATCCACAAGAAAGGTGACCCCGCCATTCGCGCCAACTACCGCGGGATCAGCCTTCTAAGCATAGGTTACAAGGTCTTATCGAGCGTATTGTGCGAAAGACTGAAGCCCACCGTCAATGAACTGATTGGGCCTTATCAGTGTGGCTTTAGACCTGGCAAATCCACCATAGACCAGGTATTCACAATACGCCAAATCTTGGAAAAGACCCGCGAGAAAAGGATCGACACTCACCACCTATTTGTCGACTTTAAAGCCGCTTTTGACAGCACTAAAAGGAGTTGCCTATACGCCGCTATGTCTGAATTTGGCATCCCCTCAAAACTCATACGGCTGTGTAAAATGACGTTGAGCAATACCACCAGCTCCGTCAGAATTGGAAAAGACCTCTCCGAGCCGTTCGCCACAAAACGGGGTTTCAGACAGGGCGACTCCCTTTCATGTGACTTCTTTAATCTGATGTTGGAGAAGATAATAAGAGCTGCAGAACTGAACCGCTCAGGAACAATTTACTACAAGAGCGTGCAATTGCTGGCTTATGCCGATGACATCGACATCATCGGTAACAAAAACCGCGAAGTCTGTTCTGCCTTTTCCAAGTTGGATAGGGAAGCAAAGCGCATGGGTCTGGTGGTAAACGAGGACAAGACGAAGTATCTCCTGTCATCAAACAAACAGTCAGCACATTCGCGCCTTGGCACCCACGTCACTGTTGACAGTTACAATTTCGAGAAAGTAGAGAATTTCGTTTACTTGGGAACCAGCATTAACACCGATAATAATGTCTGCATTGAAATCCAACGTAGAATCACTCTTGCCAACAAGTGCTACTTTGGACTGAGTAGGCAATTCAGGAGTAAAGTCCTCTCTCGACGTACGAAAACCACGCTCTATAAGTCACTCATCATGCCCGTGCTGGTATATGGCGCAGAAGCATGGACAATGACAACATCCGATGAGGCGGCTCTTGGGGTGTTTGAGAGAAAGATTTTGCGGAAGATTTACGGTCCTTTACGCGTTGGCGACGGCGAGTACCGCAGACGATGGAACGATGAGCTGTATGAGCTTTACAACGACATAGACATAGTGCAGCGAATTAAAATACAGCGGCTCCGCTGGCTTGGCCATGTCGTTCGAATGGACACCGACGCTCCAGCTCTGAAAGTATTCAACTCGGAACCCGCTGGTGGTAGCAGAGGAAGAGGGAGGCCCCCACTGCGATGGAAAGATCAGGTGGAGAAGGACTTGGCTTCACTTGGCGTTTCCAATTGGCGTCAGTTGGCACAGAGGAGAAACGACTGGCGTGCTTTGCTGAACTCGGCCAAAATCGCTTAGGCGGTTACAGCGCCAAAAAAGAAGAAGAAGAAGAAGAAGGCACATATGTGCATACATATCTATGTAGGTATAATTTTTTTAATGTTCAATAATTTCTTATAAAATTTCAACTTGTATAGTTAGGTCTTTATTTTTGAAGTTCTTTTTTATGCGCATTTAAATTTATGCGGGTTTTCAAACCCTTTTTTCGATGTAGCGATTTTGCTTTTTGAGAGCTTTTATTACTTTTTTTCAATGTGTAAGGGGCAATGCTTCTGATAAATAATTTGTCTGGCTTTGTATTCTTACATACAAGTAATTACTAAGTAATTCGGCTAAGTAACTATGTTACATATGTATACATGAGAATATAATATTTATAAAAATCATTATTTTGTATTTCATTTCATAAATGAGTAGGACATTAGCATATTCAAATAAATATTCCTGGTTTAGTCCCCATACATATGTATGTATGTATGTAATGCAAACTACTATTTGGGGTGTTAAAGAGTACTTGATAATTAAGGCTGGTCTACATAGAACTCTCGCGTTGACTTTGTAGTTGGCGTTGGTTTGACAGAACGCACGTTAAAAGTATGCGTTCTACAATGAAGCTTGGCAGAGACTACTTTGGCCATTAAATTAACATATTAACGTGAGATAAATTAATATTTCATATCAATAATTGCATGAAAAATTATATTTTTTGCCCTCATTTGATTAAAATGATATGCGTGCATATTATATATGCATATATGTATGTATATGATATTTATATGCATATATGTACATATGTACCCACCATTTTTTAGAGTATTCTGCATTGTAAAGAAATTTTAAAGAATTCGTTAAGATTGAATTCGATTGTTTGCCGAATTTTCTAAAATGAAATAAATTACGGCACACTTCCATTCTTTTACGAAATTTCGGAAGAAAATCTGTGAAGCAACGAAAATAATGGTGCTATGTGAAGAATATCTTTCAGAATTTTTCCAGAATTTTCATTATTTTTCGTACAGAAATTTCTTTACGAGTTCGTGTCAACCACTTCATATAATTTTCTTTGAAAATTCGTAAAAAAATCGTTACAGAAATGAGATACTCCTAAAGATTTCGTTAAGAATTCGGGAACTTTGGTTTGCAGGGTACGTACAATTATTAACATAATTTCGTACATAATCTATTGACGTACATTCCCAGATTTTTATGCACAAGAATAAAACTAAGGACAGGAATGTAGTGGAGCGATGAAGAGAGCGACGAGCAAAACGTACTTTCAACTAAAATGCTGATATACATACCTAAGTACATATGTACGTATGTGCATGGATACGTATGTGCATAGATACATATGAAACCATGGGTTTGAAGATAGCGCAAATTGACGTGAAAATATCAATTTCATATTAAATATATTTATGTATGCATGTACATATGTACATATGTAAAAATGTAGTTTCGATTTAAAAAAATCGGATAAAGTTTTTCTTTCGCCATTCATACACCTCTAATTTTAGTATTTATTAAAAAAAACTCAATGAAATTCAAAAACTATCTCTTGCATTTGGTTTTACTCAATACCGATTTGAGCTGTCGCACAGTGTTATCAAAAAACAAGTAAGAAAGTCTAAGTTCGGGCGGAGCCGAACATTAAATACCCGGCGCAAGTATTAAATATACGTTTTTTCACCTTTCCGAAACTTTCCACTAGATGGTAAGCCGGGGTGTATCAATTTTGAGTAAATTAGCGTCCTTCAATTTCGAAATATTGAAGTTTCAAGCATTTCT
>NW_023458563.1:8787125-8789797 GCF_013731165.1 Rhagoletis pomonella
TTTTTTTTATTTCCATATACATACATATTTCTTTTTCAATGCGAAATTATTTGCAATGGCCATATTTTTTCTTGCGATTTTTTTCGTTGTGACTTTTGCACTTGTCGTCTACATATTTAACAGCATCTGCAAGAATTAAATGTCTATGTTTATATGTTTGCGTGTTCGTGTGACAATGCATACATTTTCTAGTTCCCCCCTTCGGCGCTCGTTTTGCCCCTCCTGACTATCTTCTTGCTAAGTCAGCTACATATATCGGCATAACCTTGTACGATTTTAATGACATTAGATCGTTCAGCGTTGATTACTGAAGTTTATGGTCTCGCCACTTAATTCATTCACTCATTCATAACATAATGTGCTCTTTTATAGAATTATGCGGTTTGCAGATTTTTCCATCGAATGCCCTTTAACTCTTAACTACTGTTTCAGTTTTCTGGCTTTCGTGGTGTCATATTGAAATACTCGTATACATAGGTACATATATGACATAAGTATGTTTGTGTGCATTTGTAGCAATAATAAAAAATTGTAAAAATTACTATAATATTTAAAGTGATTAAATATTGTTGTTGCTTTATATTACAAACTTATTTCCGCTTATTTGCATGAGCGCAGTTTTGAAAGGCGATAAAATCGAGTAATTATTGGCAGTATTTTTATTAGTTAGTTTTAATACTTTTAAAAGTGAACTTAAATTTGAAATTGCATTTAACTTAGCTTCGCCACCAGGTGACTAGTTTAAGTTTACAAATAAACAATGGAACCTAGCCCTTCACCACCAATTTATTAGTTTCGTTACTTTGCTAAATTCGTAAACACTGATCTAAATAAAAGCCTTGTAAAATATATATTTTTTTCCGTGTGAAACTTGCTCTTGTGAATAAGCTCTCTCAAATCTTATGCGATCTAATAGAGACCTAGCCAATTTCAATTGTTATCTGGTCAACCAACTGCGGTAAGTTAACTCTAAAACAACCTTTCTTTCTGTCAAACCTCCAGAATTACCAGGTCTTCCTCTCTAACAGGATAGGACTCGCCATGCTACTAAGGGTGAGCGCACCGGATCATTTCCGTATTTGCGCGTATATTGAGACATTTTCTTTGTCCCCTTATTGCCGTTATTTTTCTTTTGATTTGTTTGTCCTTTATTTGAGTTTTTATTGTTATCTCTGTCGATATCATAATCGTTATGTACACAGAGAGATTTACGTTTTCAAATTTGTATGGAACCATTCATTATACCCGAGCGCACTTGTGCACAAGGGTATATTAATTTTGTTCACATAACGGTTGTTTGTAACAGCCAAAACGAATCGAGATAGATATAGACAAATGTATACATAAATGATCAGGATGAAAAAAGAAATCGATTAAGCCATGTCTGTCTGTCCGTCCGTCTGTCCGTCTGTCCGTCTGTCCGTCTGTCCGTCTGTCCGTCTGTCCGTCTGTCCGTGTACACGATAACTCGAGAAAAAATTGAGATATCTCAACGAAATTTGGTATGTAGGTTTCCCTTAATCCAAGGTAGGTTGGTATTGAAAATGGGCGAAATCGGACTTTAACCACGCCCACTTCCCATATAACGGTAATTTCCAGAAATACGAAAACTGCGATATTTTAGTAACTACTGAAGATAATTCACTCAAAATTGATATTTACAATAATTTTTTGACGAAAAATAAGAATATTATAAATTTTTGGAAAATGGGCGTAGCCACGCCCACTTATGGTTACATGTGTATATCTTGGTAACCGCTGCACCAATTTCTTCCAAACTTGGCACAGTTGTTGGCCTTGGTACAGCATAAAAAACCGCCGAAACTTTTTAAAATCGGATAATAACCACGCCCACATCCCATATAACGGTAATTTAGAGAAATACAAAATCTTCGATAAAACATTAAATATTGAAGCTAATTTATTCAAAATTAATGCTTGCAACAATTCTTTACCAAGAAATACGTTTATGGTAAAATTTTGGAAAATGGGCGTGGCACCGCCCACTTATGATCACATATAAGTATATCGGTAACCGTACCAAACGTATTTGTACCAAACTCGGTATGGTTATTGTACTTGCCACGTGTAAGCAAAACGTTGAAAATTATTGAAATCGGACTAAAATAACGGCCGATTCTCATATAACGGTAAATTTAAGAAATGCTTGAAACTTCAATACTTCGAAATTGAAGGACGCTAATTTACTCAAAATTGATACACCTCGGCTTACCATCTAGCGGATGGTTTCGGAAGGGTGAAAAAACATATATTTAATACTTGCGCCGGGTATTTAATGTTCGGCTCCGCCCGAACTTAGACTTTCTTACTTGTTTTTAAAAACGTTTTGACCCAGGTTTTGCACCTACAATATTTATTTTAGTTTTGAGAAAAAGACATACTCAATTCATATTCTAAAATGTATATTTTAGTTTTTAAAATGAACATTTTCAAATCGCTTTTTAAAACGATCGTTTGATAATTGGAAACTCTCATATTCAGATGAGATTCTAAAATTTTTATTTTATATTCCAAAATATGCGTTTTCAAATACGATTTTGAATTTCTATTTTGATTAAAACACGAAGTCATTTGATATTTAAAACTTTACATTGTCATACATTTATCGATATATGTACATTAGACTGCATCACTCCCCATACAAAAAAAAA
>NW_023458563.1:8789897-8793557 GCF_013731165.1 Rhagoletis pomonella
AACAAAATTAATATACCCTTGTGCACAAGTGCGCTCGGGTATAAAAACAACACATATGGGCATTCCCATGGCGGCGCACGTGACAGTCGTACGATTTCAATGTGATACAAAAAAGGAATACCATTTATTTTCATGAACTTTTTTTGGCCATTGTATAGCACATAATTAGCTCTATATTAAACCGAAAAATGGAATCAATCGAACTGCTTGGTCCTGAAATATAAGCATTTAAAGAGAGTGTCGTTACGTGACAAAAAATGGAAGTTGATTTTTTCTTTTCTTACAAAATCGCAAAACTCTGCGAATTGTGGAAGGCTATTTTCATGAAACTTATTTTAATATGATTTGGAGCAATTCTAGTTGTTTTTAGAGTTTTTGAATTAATGCAAATTGTTTCAATTCTCTTTTATAACCCCAAGTGTGAAACGTGACGTGACGTGGCGTCACGTGACATAAATTTCCATCGTTATATTTTTGTTAATATTGCTTTTAAATGAATTTTCAACTCAAATAAAACATGTTTTTTATGTAGAATATACTTTATATTTTGACTTCAGCGCCAATTCAGGGTCAATTTATTAGAAATCTATGATTTATTATGTTTCAACCACATACTCCAAATTCGAACCAATCGGACCATAAATACGGTTTTTCGAAATATCTCGACCTTGGCACCACCTAGGAAGACCATTTTATGCAAACATGATTCTACTTACATAGCCAGTATATATTTAAAAAAGCCGACAAATCGTCCCGTAAATACGTTAGATATAAAACTTTTATTTTTTTTGTCGTGGTGGACCTTCCGCTGGAAACACCGATATGTATCTATGCATATATGTATCTATACACATAAGTATCTATGCACATACATACATATGTACTTAGGTATGTATATCAGCATTTTAGTTGAAAGTACGTTTTGCTCGTCGCTCTCTTCATCGCTCCACTACATTCCTGTCCTTAGTTTTATTCAGATTCCACAAATGTCTGTTTTCTTCGAAAATACTCAAGTACTACCAGTAGAGTACTCTACTGTCAAATACCTTTTACTCGCAGTAGTTGCGGAAGGCAAAGCAAATACTCTACGCGTTTTGCTATTGATCGGTAGTTTACGTACGCTTGCAGAAACTGGTTTATGCTTACTCACACTTGACCCGAAAGGTGAAAGTAAAGGAGGGAAAGTATTTGCGCGGCGATCGGATGTCTTGTTAGGCCGTTTAAATAGAATTGCGCAGGAGTTTAATATGTATGTAAATGTGTGTGTCTCCATATGCATGTACTTTAGGGCGGATCAAATTTTTTGCATCAAAGGCACATCGCGATTATGCTCATTTGGGTCATTTCAAGCATTTTTGCCCAAGAAACCATAGATCTAAAATGGATTTCGAGCCAGCGATTTTTTCTATCTAGTTTTTTTTTTCGAAAAGTAGCTCACCTGTTGAAACAGCTGTATTGAAAACTAGCCAAAATGTGTATCTGGCGGTTTTTGGGGTCGAGGAATCCATTTCTGGCTTTAATTTTTTCTTTTGAGGGCCGACAGAGGGCGCTTCAGTACTTTTTTTTTTGATTTTAACGCATTTGTTCCGAAAATCGAAAACACTGTTGTGAAAAGCCACGAAATTTGACTTTCTTATAATGCAATCTCAATTTTTAAATAGCCTAAAATGTTCAGCGTTGAAAATTGTTATTATTATTATTTTTTATTTTATTTTTATTTTTTATTTTACAGATTAACCGCCCAATTCTATGTTTTCTTGATAAATTTTTTGTAAAGAAATTTCATCAAGATTTTTATCAAGTAAAAGCTTCGTTCGCATTCTGTGTCAATATTTATAAAACAAAAAGCTCTACGATTTCCACGTTAGTGGAACTGATTTCCACATGAGTGGAACTGATTTCATTGTCACATATGAAAAATATGAATTTAAAAGCGAAAAAGCTTTTGACTGCCGTAGCCGAGTAGGTAGAGATGTCGACTATAATTCCGTGTGTCGCAGGTTCAAATGCCGGCACATGGAGTATTTAATTGTTAGAAACAAATTTATTAAGATACAAAATTTATACATTTCACATGAAATTTCAATTTGTCAATAGCATTTCAATCTTGATAATTTATCAAGAAAAGAGCTTTTGATTTCTGTGCTAGAATACCAATTCTTGATAAATAATAAAAAAGTGACAAATTATAAAGATTTTAACCGCCCAATTCTGTGTTTTCTTGATAATTTTTTTGTAAAGAAATTTTATCAAGATTTTTATCAAGTAGAAGCTTCCTTCGCATTCTGTGTCAATATTTATAAAACAAAAAGCTCTACGACTTCCACATTAGTGGAACTGATTTCCACATGAGTGGAACTGATTTCATTGTCACATATGAAAAGTATGAAATTAAAAGCGAAAAGCTTTTGACTGCCGTAGCCGAGTAGGTAGAGATGTCGACTATAATTCCGTGTGTCGTAGGTTCAAATGCCGGCACATGGAGTATTTAATTGTTAGAAACAAATTTATTAAGATACAAAACTTATACAATTCACATGAAATTTCAATTTGTCAATAGTATTTTCAATCTTGATAATTTATCAAGAAAAGAGCTTTTGATTTCTGTGCTAGAATACCAATTCTTGATAAATAATAAAAAAGTGACAAATTATAAAGATTTTAACCGCCCAATTCTGTGTTTTCTTGATAAATTTTTTGTAAAGAAATTTTATCAAGATTTTTATCAAGTAAAAGCTTCCTTCGCATTCTGTGTCAATATTTATAAAACAAAAAGCTCTACGATTTCCACATGAGTGGAACTGATTTCATTGTCACATATGAAAAATATGAATTTAAAAGCAAAAAATCTTTTGACTGCCGTAGCCGAGTAGGTAGAAATGTTGACTATAATTCCGTGTGTCGCAGGTTCAAATGCCGGCACATGGAGTATTTAATTGTTAGAAACAAATTTATTAATATACAAAATTTATACATTTCACATGAAATTTCAATTTGCCAATAGCATTTTCAATCTTGATAATTTATCAAGAAAAGAGCTTTTGATTTCCGTGCTAGAATACCAATTCTTGATAAATAATAAAAAATTGACAAATTATAAAGATTTTCAATTTATCAAGTTCACAGAATCGGGCTGTAAATTTATCAAGTACACAGAATCGGGCTGTAAATGTAAATGAAAAAAGATCACTTGAATTCAATCATAGAAGGAACAGTAAGACGAATCGAGAGCGAGTTATTTTTGAAAGTCTTTTTTTCTTTCATGTCTAGGGAATTTTTCACGGCTTTCAAATGTAACTGACATAACTTCTTCTCTATGCTGTTCTAAAACTCGTTTGCACTCGCTAGTAAGCAATTGAATGAATCTTTCTGTTCCTGTATGTGTAACGGAATTTTCGGATCAGGCAGCGGTGGATCATTGTTTTCTAGATATTGTTCTAGATTGTCATAAGGAATACTTAAAGTAAATGGTGGTTCGAATATGACTGAATTATCATTCATGTCAACCATATTCGTGTTTTTTTTCATTTACATATCATTTGTTTTTATCTTTTAAGTTGAATTTTTGAATAAAAAAAAATTGTCAATGTTATTGTGGCTTGTTAACATTTTATTTTTAATATTTTTATTGAGCTTTGTACCACGATTGTTTATTAGGAA
>NW_023458563.1:8793657-8794087 GCF_013731165.1 Rhagoletis pomonella
TTTAATGTTCGGCTCCGCCCGAACTTAGACTTTCTTACTTGTTTTTTGATAACACAGTGCGACAGCTCAAATCGGTATTGAGTAAAACCAAATGCAAGAGATAGTTGTTGAATTTCATTGAGTTTTTTGAATAAATACTAAAATTAGAGGTGTATGAATGGCGAAAGAAAAACTTTATCCGATTTTTTTAGATCGAAACTACATTTTTACATATGTACATATGTACATGCATACATAAATATATTTAATATGAAATTGAAATTTTCACATCAATTTGCGCTATCTTCAAACCCATGGTTTCAATTGTACGCATATCGTCAGGGTTTTCCCCACAACTTGGTTTTGCTGCAGTGAAGCGACAGAGCAAGTGACGAGAAAAAATATATCGAGCCCTAACCGCCAAATTAACGTAAGCGACATTTTTTTTTTA
>NW_023458563.1:8794187-8796776 GCF_013731165.1 Rhagoletis pomonella
TTTTTTTTTTTGATGCAGAAAAGCATCTAGATGCTCTAGGAATATTTCTGCATCAAAAAGAAAATTTTGGAAAAAATGTCACTTACGTTATTTTGGCGGTTAGGGCTCGATATGCGGACACTTATATATGTATCTATGCATAAGGTGACCACCTGTACCTAAATCTCCGGTACAGTACCGAAACTTTTGGTTTTGTACCGTGTACCGAAACGAAGGTTTGGGTACAAGCAAATGTACCGGAATATGCAAAGGTATGTACATTTTTAGAAAAAAAAAATCAATCAGCTGTTTGACTTGACTTTCAAGTTGCTACGCGAATTGAAAGTAAAAATTGATATTAAGTCGACGTTCAAGTTGTAAACGTGCGTGTGTGTTAGTAAAAAAGTGTGAGTGTATTGCAACTTGAAACCAAGATCTTGATCGTGTACGTCCAAGTTATTTCTTTATTTTATCGACAATATCGATATTTTCCCCATTACTAGCTCAAATAAGAAAGCGAAAAATGTCAAGAAAGCGTGGAGTGAATGTTTTCAATGAAAACTTAAAAGAAAAATAACCAATGTTAAGTATTTATCTGGCTTTAAAAACAGGAATATTTGTCCTTTTTAAAGAAATAATAAGTTTTGCGAGCGCGTTGTAAATATGAGGAAAGTTTTTGGAATAAATCTGAAATTTAAACCAATTTTTATTATTTTTCCCACTTTTACAATATGTTTGCCAAAATTTCAAAAGAAAATAGTATCTTTTAGTCATTAATTTTAAAAGAATGTTTAATTCCGAGAAAAATTAGGTACCGTTCATTAAAATCAATAAAAATATTACGAAGTTATGAAATTTTTTTAAAGGACAAATTCAAATATTTCTATACGAACTATTCAAACCTCAAAATGAATCCAATTTAACTGATACAATTTTTCTGTGAAATTACATCGAAGTGATTTTGAAAAAATCTTAAGAAAATTCATAACTTTACTCGGAATTGCACATTCTTTTCGAAGCAATGTCTGAAAGAGACTATTTTGTTTTGAAATTTTAGAAAAAATGTTGTAGAAGTGGGAAAAATAATAAAAATTTGTGTTAACTTCAGACTTATTCAGACAAGTTTCAACACATTGACAATAAGGGTACTCATTTAAAAGCGCAAAACCCTCGCAAACTGGGTAAACTGTGCAATTTTAAACCCTCGCAAATGAACTGTCAAAATTTGTATGGAAAGCCATTTGCACAAAAAGGGAATCTTTGCGCGGCAATTTTGTAGCGCAACTTTGCGCAGTGTGCTGTGCAACCCTCAATCAGCTATTTTGTTTACATTCATTTTGGTTTGTGCTTAACGCTTTTTCGAAATAATTGCGGTAAGACTTAAATATTTACTCAAAGTTGCCCAATTGCCCAAATATGAAACTTGCGCGTATATATGAGTACCCTTAATGTGCTCACAAAACTTATTTATTCTTTAAATAGTACAAACATTCTTCCTTCCAAAGACTATAAACCTTAAAATAGGGTAAAAATTAACAGCTGAACATTTTTTAGTGCGGAAACTCATGTAAAAATTGTTTTTTAAGAATAAGTCGAGAATTTGAGGGTGTTACAAAATTTTTAAATGCAATTTCGTGAATTACTTGACCAGCCCTACAGATCTCAGAATGAACGAAATTAATTTTACTGTACCGGATTCTTCTAAAGGAAAGGTGGTCGGTCTTCTTATCTATGCACATACGTATCTATGCACATATGTCGCTTTACGACAGTGCGGACGCGAATTCTTTCTCGCTGATTTAAATTTCGAGTTTTGCAGTGTGTAAAGTGCTTATAAAGCAAAAAATTTGCTCAAAAGTTTAGGGTTAACTTATTTTATATAGTGCTTGTGTTTTTAATGGTGTGAATCACTATCAAGGTATGTAATTTGAGTTTTATTCTATATCTTTCCTTATAAGTATATAAATACAAAATAAGCAAAGGGGATCCCTTTTGGCGCCGGCCAAACAGCTGATTTTGACAGCAGTGAACTGTTTGCTGTGTGCAGAACTTAAAGCTTTAACCTAAGATTAAAAGCTTTAAAAAGCTATATCTTAAAGCGACTGAAAGCTTCAGTTCAAAGCTCTAGGCTTGAGCTTCCAGCGCTCAGCTTAAAGCTCTGAGTCTAAAGCTACCCTTTATAAGGTGATACCAACTCACCAAAAAGGGCCGCAAATAAAATAATGGAGAAGGCAGAAAATTTTCCAGATCCTTTTAAAAGGGGTGGCAAGATCTTGAGGTCACCAGTCGCGGATGCAGATAGGAAGGAGCACGATCCTCTCCCCTAGATCTCAGCCGTGATTGCATAGAGATAGGGGCAAACATGGCAGCAAAAAGTCACAATGTGCAGAAAAACGATACGTTGCTCATATTAGGTAATAAGCTGAGTAGCCTCGTTGAGATGATGGCACTTCCCAGACGCTCCATACATCAACCGATGAGAGACTTGGTGGATGAAATCGTAATATTATACGAGGAGGTGAAGTCGTTAAAAGGCAATGAAGGAGTGGCAAAGGAGTCCCACAGATATAAAGCCACTCAAACTTCTCCACCCCTTAAAAAGGTAAAAAA
>NW_023458563.1:8796786-8800700 GCF_013731165.1 Rhagoletis pomonella
AAAAATACCCGTGTTGTACCGAGAGGGTCGCCTGGATTTCGATGTGTACGAAAAGTTTGTAAAACCAAAAAAATGTATACCTTGCTACCATGGTAAAAAAAGAAGGTAGTTTCATTTAATGACAGTAGCAGCCATGCTATCCATTTGACTTTTGCTTGGATTATGACATTTTCATCAAAATCTGGAAAATTAGATTGAAAGTTATAATATAATTTTTTTCTGAAACGATTTTTTTAAAGTTCCCGCGCTTTCTTTTGTGAGACAAAAATGGGTTGAAGCCTGCGGCGTGAGCGAAAAGAGCCTTCTAAAATATCCGTATGTAACATTTAACTGATATTAGCATTAGCCAGAATTTGTTCACACTCTCCAAAAGTGCAGTACGAAATGAAAAGTAATGAGAAACTGTGTTGGTCAAAACACAGAAAAGGAATAAATTTTTCTTGCAGGCTCCAACTTGGGGAACGCTTCGGAAACGAAGTATACTAAGATGAGTACATGCAGTTTATTTATGGGTATTACTTAATGCTTTTCAATTATTTATGTTTTGATGGATTTGTTTAATTTATTAAATAAAATCATACATACATTAATTTTCAGTTTTGGGGTAGGGGTGAGAAATTCCATAAACGTAAGTACAAATGCCATTATCCGGTTTATTTGGAAGTAAAATTGCATTATTTTTATGTTCACATTTTCAATACATCTGTATATCATGTACTAGACTTGTTTGGTTTCTTCTAAGAAGACCAAAATATTTACACCCATTAACTGTGAAAGAAATGGCCTAATTTATTTTTAAATATTAACAATATGGTAACGCTGCTAGAAACATGAACAAATTATGAAGCTCAAAAAATCCCAGTATCCGTCAAAAAGTTGTTTATTCCCTGCAGTGAAATCAGAACTTGTCAAATACCAGAGCTGTGTAAGTGTGAAATCATTTTCAATTTTAAATCAACAATTTGTTTCTTTTCAGTTTTCATTACTTATTCCTCGCTTCAGATTGAGGTTTATAATTTTTGAAATTTTCCATTCACTCATAGCTGTTATGAATTCACACATCAACATATTCATAGCAAGATTGAAAACACCAATGGCAAATCAAAACAAGTAAGAGCAACGCTGTCTTCGGCTATGCCGAAGGCTTCATACCTTTCATGAACATCTACAAATTTTACTTTGACAGATTAATGCTTTTGAATACATCCGCATACATCGATAGAGGAGTTCCATACCTATATAAAAACTCGCATCTGAACAATCAGAGGTATGGAAGATATACCTTATATTAGCACCAATCTAAGTGATTTTCACTGCTATGTGATCGGTATGTAAACCGGTAATACAATTTATTGGGTTTAGTTTCCTACATAAAGGAGATACATCGCAAAAACTGGTATCTGAACAATCAGTGGTATAGGAGATAAAGCTTAGACAGCATAGATTTTGACGATTTTCTCAGTAGACTTTGTATTATTATTTATAAAATATCTTACGAAATTTATCGGTTTTAGCTGTTTAAATAAAGGAGTTTTACAGTAAAATCCCATATCTGAACAATCAGATGTATGGAAGATAAAAAAATGTTATAGTCACCCGATGCTTGTTATTTTCACTGTAAGTATTCTGTTAATAATGAGTGAAAGGGTGCGAAATTTCATGTTCCTAGCTGCAAAAATGGAGGGGTATTGATAAAAGGCCTCATATCTGAACAATCAGTTGTATGGGGGCTGCAGGTTATAGTGACCCGATCTTTGTTATTTTCACTGTAAGTCTTCTGTTGATAATGAGTGAAAACAGCGCGAAATGTCATGGTCCTAGCTACATAAATGGAGGAGTTATAACGAAAAATCTCATATCTGAACAATCAGTTGTATGGGAGCTATAGGTTATAGTTACGCCATCTTTTTAATTTTCACTGTAAGTTTTCTGTTGGTAATTATTGAAAACAGTACGGAATTTCATGTTCCTAGCTATATAAATGGAGGAGTTATAACGAAAAATTTTATATCTGAACAATCAATTGTATGGGAGCTATAGGTTATAGTGACCCGATCATTGTAATTTTCACTGTAAGTATTCTGTTAATAATGGGTGCAAGTACTGCAAAATTTCATATTCCTATCTGCATAAATGGAGAAGTTATAACGAAAAATCTCGTATCTGAACAATCAGTTGTATAGGAGCTATATGTTATAGTGGTCCGATTCTTCCGGTTCCGACATATGATTAATACAATATAAAAATACACCCACCTACCAAATTTTATCCGGATATCTCGAAAACTGAGATACCAGATTGCATACAAACAGACGGACAGATGGACATGGCTAAATCGACTCAGCTCGACATTCTGATCATATAAGTATACCAGAGACCGAAAATAACCGGTCCGCTTATTGCTGTGTCACAAATTGTCATTTATTTCTTGTTATAAAAAATAAATCACTCACAATAACCGTCATATTAAGTTTTTGGCGTATCTGCATTGTAAAATGTCTTAGAGGAAAAACGTGTTCATTCTGTTCCACAATAAGAATGCAAGTGTTTTTATTTCATCATTTTGACAGTTCAATGCTGTCACAATACATTACATCTTCCCCTTTTTATTTCTAAAATCTACGGATTGGTAATAACTAACTGCAATTGGACGGCGTCGGCTTCTGCGAGGAGTAGTGTCCACTAACTGTTCGTCATTACCCGAAATTACCTCATCATTTTCTGTAAATTTTTTGTCATTATGGTCATCATCCTGTACATCATCATCTGAATCACGCTGACAATTTACATCTTCTTCTAAAATTACAAATGGCTTTGAAACCTTCTTTTTTCGTATTTGATTTACATGAACATAACGAATGTGGTTGTTTACCCTTATAAGTATCTTAAATCAGAGATTTTTTTTTCGATAACAGCTGGTATCCATTTAACAATTTCTTTAAAATGATTTAAATAATATACTATCTCCCCTACTTTATAATCATACTTCGATTTTTTGTTTCTATCCCTGTTAGAGGTAGTTATAATATCATTTCATAAACAATTTTCTCACTTCTTAACAAATCTAATACTATTCTAGGCTTGTATGCGAATAACATTGATGAAGGTGACTGACCGGTTGCTGTTGTCGGTGAATTACGATAGTAAAGTAAGAATTTTTTTACTTTCTGTTCCATGGATAAGCATCTTTCTTTGCTCAAGCAATATTTTTTGAAAACTGTTTTAACTGTTCTAACACAACGTTCCGCTAACCCGTTGGACTCCGGATGATATGGCGGACTTTTATATACATTAATATCATTGTTTTTACAAAACTGAATGAATTCAAAGCTTTGAAATGGTGGACCGTTATCACTAACGATATATTTTGGATAACCGAAATATTCGAATACAATGACCAACTGATCTATTACGCGAGAGGCTATGGTTGAACTCATAATTTTTATTTCACAGAATTTGGTGTATGAGTCTACAATTAATAGAAATTTTTTTCCCGCAAAATCGAAAAAATCAATATGGATTCTCTCAAATGGAAATTCTGACTTTTTCCATTGTGTTTCGGTTTTGTGTTTGTTCGGTGTTCTAGTTTGTTGACATACTTCGCAATCGTTAACATAGTCTTCTATGTCCTTATCGCAATTATTCCACCAAACATACGATCTTGCTACCATTTTAATACGAATAATGCCCATGTGACTTTCATGAAGCATTTTTAAAATGCGATTTTGCAATTTTTCAGGAATTATTACTCTTGAAAAGTAGAACAAACAATTGTCTTCAATTGATAATTTAGCTCTATTGGAAAAATATTTTTTAAACCTTTCTTCATTTTTATTTGGCCATTGATCTTTAACGAAAGAATAAATATGTGCTAAAATGGGATCAAGCTTTGTCTGCCTAGCAATTTCATTTAA
>NW_023458563.1:8803700-8808488 GCF_013731165.1 Rhagoletis pomonella
CAAATCAAATAAAAGTCTAACCAATGCAGATACGCCAAAAACTTAATGTGACGGTTATTATGAGTGATTTATTTTTTATAACAAGAAATAAATGACAATTTGTGACACAGCAATAAGTGGGCCGGTTATTTTCGGTCTCTGCATAATACATAAAATAAATAAAAGCTGATTTGATTAATATTACATAAACTGGAAACTGTTAAAAATAAGTGCGCTTGTGTACAGAGATTTTAGAAAACATTTAGTTCCTAAAATGTCTGTTTGCAACACATAACAATAAAAATGCACATCGAATAGCTATAAATGATGAAGGAAATCGATTCAGACATGCTTGTTCAACTGGCCGTGCGTGCACAAAACTAGCACATGTTATTTAAGGGGCTATTCAAGTACCACCAGTGGAAAGCGGAGGTCTTGGTTTGCTTATTTTTAATGACAACGGGCAACATTTCTTCAAATAAGTAAAACATTAATTACACACGCACAAATTTTGCCTACAATTTCGATCACAATTGAACACTGCAATTCACTCTCGTTTCGAATTTTTGAAAGCGTTTTTTAAGCTATTTAGTGGTTTAACACTTCTTGGAGGCACTTGGCATTGGAAAAAAAATATGCGCAATTCTATCCCTAACTAAATTTTTTTATAAAGAACGCCCGTTTGCGTTAAATTTGTAAAAATACAATTATATTTTTATTTTGTTTACATCTGTCATTTGTTACAAATGAAGAAAAGTCCAAGAGTTGCCAAGTATAAACCTCTTTATATCTATTTATTAAAATAATAATTTACAATAATAATTTATTTAATTCATACTTTATTAAAACACAAATTTGAAGTGCAAATACATTTGTAAAACTGTTTATCACAAAATGTTATTAATTGTTTGCAAGTTTTCATGCATTTTGAGAACAAATAATCGAGTATGTATACATACATATGTATAGCATGAACTTGCGGCGGCCGCCGTAGCAGAGTGATTATATGTCCGTACTTCCACTCCATAGGACCATGGTTAGATCCCTGGTCAGATCATAACCCAAAATAGCAGTCGTCCTTCGGCACGCAATCGCAAACCCTCGAGTATACTTCTCCCTTGAAAACTCTTCTTATAAAATCATTTGGCGTTCGGAATCAGCCTTAAATATGTAGGTGTCTCCATTTGTGTCACAACAACAGAACTCATGCCTCAAGTTTGAGGAGAAGCTCGGCCAAACACTTATAAAAATATTTTAGCAGCAAATATTTATTTGTTTACTTATTTTAAGGCAGATGGCAATCTTCTGGTTTCACATTTTGAGTACAAAAAACTCAACCCTAATACAACAAATAGTATTAGTACTGAATGATAATGACAGATTGCATTCCCATAAACGTACAATCATACATGATTGAGTTTTTTGTTTGCATTCACATTCTCTATGTGAGTGGGTGTCAACCATTCCATAACACACTACATATTTTGTGTTTACAATTTGTAACCAATCTCAAGAGTGGTTGTTAAATTTTTTAAATCAAACAATCACATTTTTGAAACGAAAAAAATGAGAATGCACACTCAATTGATTCAATCATTACACAGCTCTGTCAAATACTAGTTTACAACTAGACTTGTACCAAGTACAAAACGATTTCTTCGTGCTCTGTTTTATTTAATTTCGACAGTTTATTACAGAAAAGTAAACAATATATTATAACTTTTATTTGGGTATATTATAAACCATAAAATCGAGTACGTACTCACTCGTACCAGACCTGTTAAATAACAGGGGTCTTCCATTAAACTCGTAAAAGCTTCGTAAACCTCGTAAGGCTCGTAAATTTACGAGCCTCGTAAAAGAACTGTCAAAATTTATATGGAGCTCTATTTACGAGCCCCTCGTAAAATTACGAGGCAAATTTGATGCACAAACGACCTCGTAAACTTCACTATTACCGAGGAGCGGAAAATTATATACTAAAATGTATTTTATAATATTGAAAACAAATGAAAAACAATAATATGTGAATTAAAAGAATGAATTTCATGCACTAACAGTAGTAACATGAGTTTTCTGCTAATTTTCGGCATTTTTAATTTTATTTTAGCCAATAGTGATAGAGACAAGATGGCGGGATGGTGATGGAAAATACTACGAAACAAAAATTGCTTTACAAAATCCTAGTTTATCTGTCAAACAGTCAGTTTACGCACCTTTTCACAAAGGGGGCGTTCCCGTAAAAGTCTCGTAAACTTACGAGTTTTACCCAGTTTAAGGGAATCTCCTAAATGGTTAATATTCATATTGATTATTAATTAAAGCATGTTTTTTTGGATAACCGTTTAATGATTAAATACAGATATTACCACCTGATTAATAATTAACTACTTAAAAAAAATTTTAATTAATTCCTTAATTTTAATTACGTCATTATTTTGTTATTTTTGCTCATTTCCAATTATTTTTGACTTTATTTTATTCTTGATTTTATATTATTATTATTTTTGACTTTACTTTATTTTTGATTTTATATTATTCATGAACTCATTTTATTTTTTCACTCCCAAAGTAGTGGTTTTGGTCCATAATTGGACTAGTATTTTTCTGCCTATTTTCAACTAGTATGAGACCGGTATATTTCTAACCGAAATCTGACAATTGCCATCTCGTAGGACATCCCCATGTTAAAAATACCAGTTAATTGCATGGAAAAAAGATAGTTGGCTGACTAGTTGGGCATGCGGTTCATACTAGTTGTGAGGTAGTTTACAACTAGTTCATGTGACTACAGGGTTGAAACTACCTTCTTTTTTCTACCATGCCTTGCTACATATCGCCACATGAAATACAAACGGCCGTAACTAACGCAAAAAAATCCAAAATAAACTTTTTATAATCAATATGCATTTTATTGAATTACACACATCGTTTTCTGCAGAAAAAGCTTGTTAGTTATGGGTTTTTGCAGTTCAGGTGACGATGCTAGTTACGGGTTTTTGCATTTCAGGTGACGATATACTGTGGAATTTTGTAGATTTTTTCAAATTTTGGATTAAGTTTGACACTTTGATTTATGACCGATTCCATCTCAAATCATGCAGGCCGACTGAAAGTTTAGTGCATTGTTCTACTCGGAAAATAAGCGCGTATGTATTTTTTTATTTGTCGATATCGTCCATGCACTTTTGAAAAATTACTCATCAATTTTCGATTCTAACAAATAAATTAAAATAATTACCAATAATCTGCCGCTTATAAATTAAAAAAAAAAATTAAGGTAACATCAATGTTATGTGCAATTGTACTTTTCATAAAAAATTAAAAATGCATTTTTCTTTTTCAAAAAGCCATATGTTTTTAGCAATTTTTGTTTTAAGATAGCTTGTCTCAATACCTACATATTTTTCGGTGTAGGTTATTTTTGTCTTTTAAAGGATTTAAAAGAAATTAAGAAAATATATTTTTAGCACAGTCAAGTTAGCTGAATAAGCTGAATAAATAAGCTTATAATAATTCGCATTAAGCTGAAAATTAGTAGTAGATAATTTGCATGGTCTAGACTTTTGTGACATCTTACAGTTCGACTGAAAACGCAAAAAAAAAACAATTTATCTGACCTTTGACCTCGAATACATTTTTTTGCGGATGTGGAATCGATGGGGACTTTTCACTTTTCATTTATAATGGCGTTCCCAACATTCGTACTTATTTTCAACATAATGCCAATTATTGTAAGCTTACCCCTATTTATTGAGCTAACTTGACTGGGCTAAAAATATATTTTCTTAATTTCTTTTAAATCTCTTAAAAGACAAAAATAACCTAAACGCCATATATACCAAAAAATATGTAGGTATTGAGACAAGCTATCTAAAATCAAAAATTGCCAAAAAATAAGGCTAAAAAAAACAAATAATTAGTAAATCAATAGCTGAATTCCCAATGTTGGCGAATTATTTATGAGTTAGGCACTCGGCACATTACGCGCCTATCAAAGTAGAGTAATCGTTTCATCATACCGAAACGAATGCATGACGACTCGACTTCTGCACACTTGCACGCCCTGCATAAGTCACCAGCTAATAAACACTTTCTGTACATAACAAATTTTTTGGCCGTTCTTTCGCAACACGCACTTCCGCAAATATTTCTGCTCCTAAGTATTGCATAAACGCTTGTGGTTTATTGCAATTTGCACGAATTTTAGCACGAAATCATTCATTTCCAATTAGTTTCTATTGAATTGACAAATAAATTTTCTTTCCAACACAAAAAAGTAAACAAATGACGATTTCAAAACTGCAAGTGCCTTACAATGTTGGGCGCTTCGATTCATGAAGCTTTTATGATTAGGGTCAAACATGATTTTGAATCGTAATCTACAGAGCTTCATTTAAATACATGGGTTCGGCATAAAAGCTTTATACTTTAGTATACCGAAACGATTACACTACTGTGATTAGGAGCTTAATGTGCGGAGTGCCTTAGTCATCTTTTAAGTACACTGAGAACTGACAAGAAGAGATAATTGGGGTGTTCACAGTTCGTTCCAAATAGTGTCTCAAAATGTAGACGTCTACATTTTAAGACGTTTTCTAACCGTAAAATCTGTGGTGTTGTTGTTTCCCATACAAAATTGGAAAACGACGCCGTCTACATTTTGTCACACTCAAAGGTATGTTTTTTACGCGTCTACATTTTGCAACCTCGCAGCAGAGTTGCATTATGGCAATACTAATCACATTTTTTTTTATTTATTGGGCACGTTTTCTGTATTTGCATTTAATTTGAGCGCAATTTCTGATG
>NW_023458563.1:8808588-8812173 GCF_013731165.1 Rhagoletis pomonella
TTTTTACTCTTTCAATTTCACTGACCAGCGCCGCAAACGATATCAACTAGTAGGCTAACAGCCAGAATTGAAATTTAATACGCAAGTACTTACAGTACTACAAGTATACAGAGAGTAGATTTGCTACTCCCTTTTGGTAGCAGCAAATATCTCTCGTACGCGATGAGAGAAAGTAGAGTACTTACTTTGGTGCAGTAATACTATTACTGTAATAGCAAGTACGTCAAGTATTTACTCTCCGAATGCCAAGTAGTGTATGTATGCGGAAAAGAGTAACAATGTGTTGGGAGTAGAGTACAATGCAAGGAGTACTTATTGAACGAAATGCGGCAAATACACTTGCGCTGGACTTTAGTATCAACCATTCCACATAACACACTACATATTTTGTGTTTACAATTTGTAACCAATCTCAAGAATGGTTGTTAAATTTTTAAAATGAAACAATCACATTTTTTAAACGAATAAAATCAGAATGCACACTCAATTGATTAAATCATTACACAGCTCTGGTACATATGTATGTAGATATGGGAAAATTTTCGTAATTTTTTGCGGCGGCGGCGTGGTCAATTTACAAAAGAATCGGCGGCGGCGGCGACGCCGGCGCGTCTGGAAACGCCGGCGCTACTGCCCATAAGGTAGATTCCAAAGAGCCATGAGGCTACTATTATCATGTCATCACGTCAGCGTTAGGCATTCACCATGCCAATTCATATTATAATTCTATTTAATTCATTCATTAAACTAGTTTTAAATTTAAATTACGTTACTTCCTACTTGAATTAAAATGTTGAGTGCCTGGCGCTGAGGGATGAGCGAACAGAAGAAGGTCTGAGGTATATACATACATACACACATGGCTATGTATGTTCTCTACACCCTACAGGAAATGTATCTGACTATAAGCTAACTTTAAGTTGATTAGGAACGAGCTAAAAGTCACTTATTATTTGTATATTTTCTTTGACGAAAGCTAACTATATTTCTATGGCGATGGCCGCGACATTGTCAAGGGTGGTTTACCTCTGCATTAGATGTAGTCAAAGGTGGTTACCTCTGCATTTGATGTAACTAACTTGTAACTAACTACTTTTGGACATAAAATATCAATATGAAAAGCAAAATATTAATTTTCATTTTTTTATTTTTATTTACTTTATTACATATCATATTTGTTTTCATATCCTGCTGTAGGTGGTCCCATATTCGAACTCCGTCAGACATAACTTCAAAATGATAATTATCATTATACTGTCCGGCGGGACATTAAAATTTACCGCGCATACTAATACATATACGCATGTACAGTGACGGTAACATGGTGTAACACTTTTTATTTCAGCCATCGCTATCCTTCCAAGTTCTAACGACTTTCACACTTTTGTTGTATATTCTTGTTGGTATATCTCTACTCCCTCTCTCATAACGATTTGAAGTCAATACAACAACAATAAAAAAACCAGCAGCCAAAAATGTAAATTAAGGCAGATGTTACAGTTTCGCACTCCTACATTTTTAAGAACTTTTTAACAATTTTCACAAAAAAAAAGAACTACTAACACAAGGTTCAGTACTCTTTTGCTTGTTTCCGTTCCTGGATACGATTTGGTACCTTATTTGTATCTCTGTAAAAATTCTGGAGGTATATCCTTAGCTTGCTTTCACTGCTCATGTGCTCGATTTTACGGACTTGGATACTTAGTAAGCTGTGGTTTTGGTTGTTTTCGCAAATTCTAAATGAGATTCATGTCCGCGGATTGTGGAGGTCATTTGAAATTAGCAAATTTTTGCTTTTGTATCCAGTCTTTGCGAATATGTGCAGTGTGTTTTGCGTGATTTTTCAGCAGAAACTCTCATTTTTTCGACTACATCTTGCGAATTTTGTTGAAATATGAACAGATACTGTTCCTTACGCATAATGTGTACTAACAGACCAAGAAAATTTTTGAAATACAACCTCAAACTATTATTGACCGACCACTGTTATTCACAGTTTGCCTTACATGCTGCGCATGGGCTTATTTTGGGTCTTTGATCCAATACCATGCCCGGCCATCTGATTGAAGGCGATTAATTTAGTCTTGTCAGACCAAATAACCTTCAATTGAAACTTAAAAATATGTTTGTTATTGCATTCTGAACGGCCTAACATATCCCAATAGACCGCGGTTCGGTTTTCGTGCGATGCAGCAACATGCTGGCACACTCGCACATGTAAATTTGCTTTTTTCTTCTTTATGATGCCTTTGCGCTCAATTTGGCAATTCTTCCCCTCGCTGTCTATTGATTTGCGTTAAAGTTTAATACCTTAAGCGCTTTTGTAATAGTGCATCGCTTCTTGCTGCTAAGTTCACATGATATCGTACCGTAATATTTTTTGACAGACTTCCTTTGTCCTTGGGAACACTTTAGGATATATTTTTTCTCAGTCTTAACATTTTCAAGTAGCAAATTCCAAAATTTTTTCCACTTTTCGTGAGGTCCCGCCTTTCCGCAGTAAATCTATTATTTACATTTAGGGTTCCTGATTAACTATATTATTTAATGGTGATCACTTCTTCAATAAATTACAATACAGAAAAAAGTTATCTGACTTCCAACTAAGTAAGAGATAACTGTCAAATGCAAAACTGAGAGTTGAGTGCAAAACTGTAACATCTGTGACTTCAAATCGTTATGAGAGAGGGAGCAGGGATGTACCACCAATAATATACAACAAAAGGATGAAAGTCTTTGGAACTTGGAAATATAGCGATGGCTGAATTAAAAAGCGTTACATCATGTTACAGTTTTGCTCGTCACTGTATGTATCCGTGTATGCAAATAGGCATATATATGTATGCCTATGCAGATACGTATGCACGTACATATGCTGGCATTAGGGTGGTGCGTAAATAAGTAATATTTAGGCTGAAGGCCTAAACATACCGGCCCCCTTGCGATAAGCAACATCTGGACAATTACTTGTTACGATAGCTACCAAGCTCTCCTGAGTCTGTTTACACTTTCATTCATTTTATTTTTTCTCAAAATTGCAAAACAAAATAGCTCCGGTGACCAGCGCGTTAATGTCAGTTCCTCTTCCTACTGCTGGGAGATGAGAGAGAGAGAAATAAAGGTACAGACGTGGTCATAATTCAATGCACTTTTATTTAGAAATAAAAACTAAAATAAAAATATACAAAAATTCATTATAAGCCATCTTACGAAAAAATATGAGGATGTTATTAAAGAAAATTATTATTATTTTTTATTTTTTTTGCTATCAAGCTCCTGGATGGGCCAGCGTCGATATAAGCTATTACGCGCTATATATCTTGTCAACAAACTGATTATCCGGAATTTGTGTTGATTTCGTTAAAGTATAAAAGCATTATTATCTCCCCTTTTATGGTACTAGTCAAAGTTTACTAATAGTTATTATCAGCGCTCGACCTGGAACCGCTTGAAGGAATGGGCAGTGAGTTCTGCGCCACTGGCACGCCAGAATCACAGTGCCTTTGTTCGGAAAAGCAACGTTTTTTGAATATGATTTTGAATCAGACATCATATACGGGGCATGCTGATATTTATGATAGAAAG
>NW_023458563.1:8812273-8814185 GCF_013731165.1 Rhagoletis pomonella
TGTCCGGCGGGACATTAAAATTTACCGCGCATACTAATTCATGTACGCATGTATGTATCCGTGTATGCACATAGGCATATATATGTATGCCTATGCAGATACGTATGCACGTACATATGCTGGCATTAGGGTGGTGCGTAAACAAGTAATATTTAAGCTGAAGGCCTAAACAAACGCCAAAGTTATAAGTATGTGGACCGGCCCTATTCTTTGTTTACGCAAATTTTCCCATATCTCCATATACATACATATAGATGCCTACGAGGGTGGGTAAAAAATAATCAAGTATTTTTTTTTTTATCCGACACTCGAGCACTAGTTCCCAGGTACCTCTAGAAAGTACTTACCAAGTCTGAGCTCTTAATGTTAACGGGAAGATTATGCTCATCAAAATTTTCCATTTTCAATTTAGTCTCATATAAAAAGGGGCATATCTTATCACCAATAGAATTTGAATTTGTCTGCAAATATACCAGCAGAAATACTCTTCACATGTGTACATGAGTAAATGGAACATAAATTTTAGAGTACTAAAAAAGATAGGAAGAAAAAAAAGAGAACATTATAAGTTTGAATAACTGAGCAATGTTACTCAACAGTGCTCTGCTACATAATACACTGTTTCGCTTTTCCAAAACACTTGAGTATGTTGATTGAATTCAGCAGTATTTGAAAAGTTCATAGGAAGTATACGAATACTTATGAAGTTTTTTCTTTCAAAATGTTATCATTTAACATAATGTTAAGAAAATTCATAAATTTTATTTTCATTGTCGAATTTGATTCGTTGAAGAAAGGGGGCTTATTTTATTGTTTCGCGCAATTAGGGGTTAGCTAACATTTTGCATTGTGTATTATTTGAACTCTCGTTCGTGTGATCCGCAGAAAATTTATCTTAAAGAAGGGAGTAAAATATAAAAGAAAAATGTTTTAATTATAAACAAATATTGATAAAAATTACACAGGTTTACAAAAAAAGTGTATGCATATTAAACCAAACCCTATGTTATTCGACAGGCTGAATGCGAATCCGAGGTCCGTTAGCCTCTATCACGTCAGGTTCTTGGTCAGTTGAACGTCAAGCAGGGAAAAATGCATTGAATAAACCTGAAAATTCATATATGTGGGGTTTTAGAACCCGAATCAGAGCTCCGTTAACCTCCATAATGTCAGGTTCGAGGTCAGTTGAGGGTCAAATAGGACAAAAAATTTATTCAATAAAAATAATGTTTTTTTTGTTTTTGTTGTCGCTGAATCCGAATATGGGGGTCCCTTGATTCCTCAAGGTCATCTATACGAATTTATTGAATTTCCAAGTTTATTCAATGAATTTTTCCCTACTTGGCCTTCAACTGACCACAAATTGACGTGGTGGAGGCTAACGGGTTTCGGATTCGCATTCAGCGTGTCAAAAAACATAGGGATATATAGGTTTGGTTTAATATGCATAATGCGCAAATTAAAACAAAAATTTCAAACGGAGAATATAAATTGATACAAAGGCAAGGTAGAAGCAGGGTGTGGGAGTTTTACGCAGGAAATCAAAATGAAGACGGACAAGAAATCGACAATATTGTGGCATGCAAAAGGTGTAACAGCGTTCTAAAACTCAACGACAAAAGCACGTCAAATTTATTAAATTATTTTTTGCAACATCATTTGTATTTGACTTTTGCTAGTGTGCAACGATCCCTCTTTCTCCCGGTATATCACATGCCGATCCATGTACATCCTTTCTAGCACAGAATCGTTTTTAGCTGCAACAACAGCAGTTAGTGGACGATATTTATCTTTGTATAGGCGGTGGCACGCCCCCTTTTCCAATAACATAATTTTCCCTTCGAAAGTTTGGGTTTGTCTTCATATCGTCGCCTCAGAAAACGGATGACGAATGTGCAAAATCACGATTTTG
>NW_023458563.1:8814285-8817686 GCF_013731165.1 Rhagoletis pomonella
GTCGAGTGAACACGCCAGTGAGTGGCGTAAAGCAATGCAAGACGAATGGCACCCTGAAATTGTGCATATGGAAACTGTGCATACGAAATAATGCATATGAAAAAAACCGAAATAATGCATACGAAAAAAACCGAAATAATGCATATATGCACAGTTTCGGTTGAAAACCGAAATAATGCATACGAAAAAACCGAAATAATGCATATATGCACAGTTTCGGTTGAAAACCGCAATAATGCATATTAGAAAAACCGAAATTATGCATATGCACTCTTTCGTTTGAAAACCGAAATAATGCATATGAAAAAAACCGAAATAATGCATATATGCACAGTTTCGGTTGAAAACCGAAATAAGGCATATGAAAAACCCGAAATAATGCATACATGCACACTTTCGTTTGAAAACCGAAATAACGCATATGAGAAAAACGAAGTAATGCATATATGCACAGTTTCGGTTCAAAACCGAAATAATGCATAGGACAAAAACCGAAGTAATGCATACATGCACAGTTTCGACTCAAAACCGAAGTAATGCATATGACAAAAACCGAAATAGTGCATACATGAAAACTAACTTCTTTCTGAGTAGGCGGCCTTCGGCCGCGCTTAGGGATTATAACCCTTACTAAGTAGAATTCTCCTTTCTGTGTTGCCGGAAAAGGGGGCCGGAAGTATTTTTGCGCAGAACTTCTTTCTGCGTAGGCGGCCTTCGGCCGCGCTTAGGGACTATAACCCTTACTAAGTAGAATTCTCCTTTCTGTGTTGCCGGAAAAGAAGGGCGGAAGTATTTTTGCGCAGAACTTCTCTCTGCGTAGGCGGCCTTTGGCCGCGCTTAGGGATTATAACCCTTACTAAGTAGAATTCTCCTTTCTGTGTTGCCGGAAAAGGGGGCCGGAAGTACTTTTGCGCAGAACTTCTTTCTGCGTAGGCGGCCTTCGGCCGCGCTTAGGGATTATAACCCTTACTAAGTAGAATTCTCCTTTCTGTGTTGCCGGAAAAGGGGACCGGAAGTATTTTTGCGCAGAACTTCTTCCTGCGTAGGCGGCCTTCGGCCGCGCTTAGGGATTATAACCCTTACTAAGTAGAATTCTCCTTTCTGTGTTGCCGGAAAAGAAGGGCGGAAGTATTTTTGCGCAGAACTTTTCTCTGCGTAGGCGGCTTTCAGCCGCGCTTAGGGATTAAAACCCTTACTAAGTGGAAGTAAATAATTCATATTAGAAAAAACGAAATTATCCATATGCACACTTTCGTTAGAAAACCGAAATAATGCATATAACAAAAACCGAAATAATGCATGCATGCACAATTTCAGTTCAAAACCGAAATAAAGCATATAGCAAAAACCGAAATAAAGCATACATGCATAGTTTCGGATGAAAACCGAAATAATGCATTTGTGATAGACGAAGGTATGCATACATGCACAGTTTCGGTTGAAAACCGAAATAAGGCATATAACAAAAACCGAAATAATGTATGCATGCACAGTTTCGGTTGAAAACTGAAATAATGCATATGAAAAACCCGAAGTAATGCATACATGCACAGTTTCGGTTGAAAACCGAAATAATGCATATGGGAAAATACCGAAATTATGCATATGCATACTTTCGTTTTAAAAGCGAAATAATGCATATGAAAAAAACGAAGTAATGCATACATGCACAGTTTCGGTTTAAAACCGAAATAATGCATATGGTAAAAACCGAAATAAAGCATACATGCACAGTTTCGGTTGAAACCGAAATAATGTCTAAATGCACAGTTTCCATATGCGCAATTTCGGTGCCCCAAGACGAATACGATGCTCTTATAGAAAATGACACATGGGAGCTGGCAGACCTGCCGGCAGAGCAGAAAAGCGTAAAGTGCAAATGGGTGTTTGCTGTTAAAAGAATTAAAAATGGTAACATAGATCGCTTTAAGGCAAGGTTAGTTGCAAAGGGGTGTAGTCAGGTGTATGGAATAAATTATACTGACACGTTTTCACCCGTTGTGCGTTACTCCACTATTCGAATTATATTTGCACTAGCCGCGGAATATCAATTGCATCTGCATCATGTCGATGTGTCATCAGCATTTTTAAATAGTAATTTAGACGACGAAATTTATATGGTTAAACCCGAAGGTTTCAAAGACGAAATGCATCCTAACAAGGTGTTGCGCCTAAAGAAGGCAATATATGGGTTGAAACAATCGGGACGTCAGTGGAATTCAAAATTGAATAAAATTTTAATTAGCATGGGCTTTAAAAGATGTGTGACTGAGCCCTGTGTCTATACAAGACATCATGATTCAAAATTTAATATAATTGCCGTCTATGTCGATGACCTGCTCATTGCGAGCTCAGATAAGTTAGAGCTGCAGTCAATAAAATAAGAAATCGCAAGTCATTTACAAGTTGTAGACAAAGGTCCAGTTCAACTTTTCCTGAGTATGGAAGTTGAAAGGGAGGGCGAGACAGGTCCAATAACTATATGCCAAAAGGGTCAAATCAAACAGCTTTTACAACAACATAGTATGATAGATTGTCGCACAACATCGACATCATTAGAACCCAAGCAGCAACTCCATTGTAGTAGCGATGAATGTAAACGAGTTGACCCACAAGAATATCAATCGCTAATCGGTTCGCTACTTTACTTGGCGTTATGCACACGGCCTGACATTATGCACTCCGTAAGTAAACTCGCACAGAATAACGTCGATCCACACAGCGAACATCTTGCAGCAGCTAAGCGAGTGCTTAAGTATTTACGATTCACCACCGACTTGGCACTTCGTTATTCCAAAACTGGAAGGGCAATTGAGTGCTATGTGGATGCCGATTGGGGAGGAGAAGCATCTGAGAGAAAATCGTATACGGGGTATACATTTTTGTTGGCAGGCTGTGCAGTAGCATGGGAGTCTAAGAAACAAGCGAGTGTTTCGCTTAGTAGTACTGAGGCAGAATATGTTGCCTTGTCGACAGCAGCGAAAGAGGCAGTGTTTTTAAAGCAATTTTTTGAAGAAATCTGTCTACACAATCCGAAAGCCATCGTAATTAATGGCGACAATTTGAGCGCATTAAATCTCGTTCGGAATCCTGTATACCACTCAAGATGTAAGCACACCGAGATCAAGTTTCACCACGTAAGGGATGTATTCGAGAAAAATCTGATTGAGCTAAAATACTGTTCCAGCAGCGAGAATATTGCCGATATATTAACTAAAAATTTAAGTAAACAATTGCATAACAAGTTTGTAAATTTGTTAGGTTTGAAATAATATTCATAAAGATTTTGAAATGTTAAATAAGTTAATTTAAATAATTTAAAATTTTGGAATGAATATCAGATTTGAGGAGGAGTGTTGAATTTCTAATCCAAATGGCAACTCTGTTATTCATTCTTCGTA
>NW_023458563.1:8817786-8833503 GCF_013731165.1 Rhagoletis pomonella
GTACCAGAATAAAAAGAGATAGACCCATTAAAATGTATACTTATATGATCAGAACGTCGAGCTGAGTCGATTTAGCCATGTCCGTCTGTCCGTCTGTTTGTATGCAATCTAGTCTCTCAGTTTTCGAGATATCCGGATAAAATTTAGTAGGTGGGTGAATTTTTATAATGTATTAATCATTCCTCGGAACCCGGAAGAATCGGACCACTATAACATATAGCTCCCATACAACTGATTGTTCAGATATGAGATTTTTCGTTATAACTTCTCCATTTATGCAGCTAGAAACATGAAATTTTGCAGTACTTGCACCCATTATCAACAGAATACTTACAGTGAAAATTAAAAAGATGGGGTAACTATAACCTATAGCTCCCATACAACTGATTGTTCAGATATGAGATTTTTCGTTATAACTCCTCCATTTATGTAGCTAGGACCATGAAATTTCGCGTTGTTTTCACTCATTATCAACAGAAGAGTTACAGTGAAAATAACAAAGATCGGGTCATAACTCCTCCACTTATGCAGCTAGGAACATGAAATTACGCACCGTTTTCACTCATTATTAACAGAATACTTACAGTGAAAATAACAAGGATCGGGTGACTATAACATTTTTTTATCTTCCATACATCTCATTGTTCATATATGGGATTTTACTGTAAAACTCCTTTATTTGAACAGCTAAAACCGATACATTTCGTAAGATTTTTTATAAATAATAATACAAAGTCTACTGAGAAAATCGTCAAAATCTATGCTGTATAAGCTTTATATATCTCCATTATGTAGGAAACTTAACCCAATAAATTGTGTTACCGGTTTACATACCGATCACATATTGTTCAGAAGCGATTTTTTATATAGGTATGTAACTCCTCTATCGATGTATGCAGATGTATTCAAAAGCAGTAATCTGTCAAAGTAAAATTTGCAGATGTTCATGAAAGGTATGAAGCCTTCGTCATAGCCGAAGACAGCGCTGCTCTTACTTGTTTGTAAATAAGGCCGTAAACATTTCCTTACATCGTCAATTTCCATATTCTATTTTTACTGTTTCAATTTCACTGACCAGCGCCGCAAACGATATCAACTAGTAGGCTAACAACCAGAATTGAAATTTAACACGCAAGTACTTACAGTACTACAAGTATACAGAGAGTAGATTTGCTACTCCCTTTTGGCAGCAGCAAATATCTCTCGTACGCGATGAGAGAAAGTAGGGTACCTACTTTGGTGGAGTAATAGCAAGTACGTCAAGTATTTACTCTCTCAACGCCAAGTAGTGTATTTATGCGGAAAAAGAGTAACAATGTGTTGGGCACGATTGAGAGAATACAAAGGTTGCGCCGATCTCGGACCGCTGTTCCTCTCATAATGAATTTGACAGATTCGTTGTTTGCATGACGTCACACTGGTGCAACTTGTTTACGTTTTCCTTGCAATATTTTTTCTTCTTCTTCCATTCTTGCTCACGTTTTGGCATTTCTCTCTCGCAATTGCACCAGTGTGACGTCCCACAAAAGTTATTCTCAAAAATCCTCTCTGATCGGCGCAATCTTGCATTCTATCATTCTTGTGTGTTGGGAGTAGAGTACAATGCATGGAGTACTTACCCTTCAGTACTGCTGGAGTCAATCGCTACTTTTGAACCGCTACTGCACCGACTCCTAGGTAAGTAGCTACTCTATTAACCCGTGGTAGTGCAGAGTAGAACCAGTCGTACGCAGGATAGCGAAAAACTACGACAGAGGGCGCCCATAAATCACGCAAGTGACTTTAGTAACTCCCGGTAGTGCAGAGAGAGCCGATGGTGACTACCGCCTAGGACATTGCCTTGTAAAAGTAATCGATTAAATACACTGCAAGTAGTCGGTCGGTAATTGACGGAGTTTACTAGGTAGCTACCGATTCATCAGTCCTGTAGTCGCTCCCCCGTACTGCAGGGTATTGAACGAAATGCGGCAAATACACTTGCGCTGGACTTTAATACATATGTATGTGTGCATGGATATGAAATGCAGACCTTCGTTTTATTTAGTTTTCTTCTAAGTAATACATACATCCATACATATTCTTATTCTATTTACGTGTGTATATTTTTAGTTTCTTATTAATATCCTTATAATAGCGAATCAAAACATTTAAAAGAAATAATATATGTATTTTTTTCTGCTTTTGTTTACTCTCAGTCTTAACCAGACGGCCATTTTTCTCATTAATCAATCTTATCCCCACTAAGTTCCATTTATTAGATATAATAAATAAACGCAATCACAATAATAAAATAACATGCAGATACACCATTTTACTGAAAAGTGTACGCTTGGAATATACTTTAACTAGACGTTGCATGTATGTATGTATATATATTTGTGCATATTCCTTGCATCTGCTTGCATTACTTACATATACATATGTACATATGTATGTATGCTGTATGCATAACAAAATACATACCTAAAACAAACGCGAAAAATATCTCTCATACAACGACGTTGAAAATTTTTCGCGATAAGTTTATCGCTGTAGTGAGTGATCGCGAATGGATTACTTGCATAGTTTTCTCATTTATGAGAGGCCGAAATCGGCAATGCTCGGACTTCTTATATTCGAGTGAGAGGAAATTTCTTTGCTTTTTTCGATCGTGAATGAAAAGCAGCGGAAATTTTTTTGTCGATCGCATTCCGAGTGTGAAAGATGCTAAATTTGTTTGCATTTTTCACTCGCGATGAAATAATGCAAAAATAGATTTGGAATATTATCGATTGCGATAAATCTCATAAATAAATGAAAACGAATAACCATAAATGAGAATTTCCGAACCCTGGAAACCTTTATCAAATTAAAATAAACCTTTTTCAGGTTAAGCGAAACCCTTTACAAATTAAATGGAACTTTTTCTAATTCAAAGGGATATAATTAGAAGACTCAAGATGTCGCCCCGCCAGAAGAAGTTAAATATTGCGTCTAAATCAGTGACAATCACACACAGCTACCCACGATTGAGAGAATACAAAGGTCGCGCCGATCTCGGACCGCTATTCCTCTCATAACGAATTTGACAGATTCGTTGTTTGCATGACGTCACACTGGTGCAATTTGTTTACGTTTTCCTTGCAACATTTTTTCTTCTTCTTCCATTCTTGCTCACGTTTTGGCATTTCTCTCTCGCAATTGCACCAGTGTGACGTCACACAAAAGTTATTCTCAAAAATCCTCTCTGATCGGCGCAATCTTGTATTCTATCATTCTTGCGCAGCTACCGAACTTATGCGCCACTAGCAACCGGTCAGTTTGCGTTTGTACTTCATGCTGTAAGCATCACATGCGCGAGCTGGTTTGCTGAGTACACACATACAGATACAAAAATATTGCGCTTGTATTGGGAGCTCTGCCAACGCTGTGCACCACTGGTCTAAATATATGCACTATTTACATACACTACAGCGGAAATGTACGACTTGCTAACTAGAATATTACGGCGACTACGCCTAAATACCTGACGCTTTCTTACCACCTACCAGTTGCTGCACATGTTTTGCCGCGTGACTTGCAAAATGCAATTCGGCAAGTTTACCTCTTGCTGTTGGCTTTTCCGCTGCAGCGATGTTGTTGTTGTCACGCGCTATCTGGTCGACGCATCGTCATCAATATCGGTGGGAGAGTTGTTGCTACGCTATTTCCACACTCAAACCTGCCGACGCACCGTCAGCAATATTGGTGGAAGTGGAATGTTGACCGGATACGTGTTTACCGGTGTTAAGTTCCCTTCGTTAGTTTCGTCAAGTTCTGGGTTTGTATAGATGCTGGTTGATCGTTGATTACCAGTATGCCACTATCAACTTCCTCAATAGCGGGAACATTATCGGCGGATTTTGACTTACATTTTGCAGAGTGTTGGTTAAGTAGTTGTAGCGTACAGGGGCTTTCCTTCAGAGGCTGACAAAGTTTGCCGCTACAGCCTCCTTGCAGTTGTAGAGTGGAACGTATTTACCATTACATTCAGCAATTATGTCTGTTTCTAGAGCGATAATTTTACCGTCATGAATCACTGGTAGCGGCTTTACATTATTACAAAATCTGTCTATTTTTGGAAATTTAATAACAAAGTAAATGCAATTCGTATCTTGAAATATCTTAATTTTAGAAATGGAAAATAAATCGCTTATGCTAATATTTGCAGAGTGTTCTGCAGCTAACAAACCATTGATCTCCATACCATTTAGCAGGATAGGGTTGACAATATTTAACCTGCCCAGAGTGACTGACGTTAAAATGGTTTCCAATTCCATTATAACTGCTCTAGTTCTGGTGGAGGCTAGAGAAAAGAGATATCCCGTATCTATTTGAGTGCTTTTTGCATTTTGTAATAATTTATTTACTGTCTCTGTCAATTCGTCTATTTTCTTTTATGTAGGTGAATTTACCACTATTTGTTGTTCGTTTGTGTCTAATAGGGCATTGGTTCTGGTCTCGAGCATTTGGAAGTCGTCAGAGTCTGGTGTCTCTGTTATGTATTTCAAGGCAGTCCCAGAATGTTAATACCTCTAGCGTACCGATGGTGTATTTTTATCGCGTCCAATAGTTATAATATTTCATTAGCGTCATTCTCCAGTAGTCGTTTAATATGTGATTGTGGGAATTGGATCAGTAGTTTGTCTGTCTCCTCAGCTATTGCTTCGAATGCTGAGAAATTAGTTTGGTGAAGTAAAAAGCCATGCTGCTCATAAACAGCTACAGCTCCGGATGTAATTGGGATGTAGAGTAAGAGTTGGTATAATCGAGTATTCCTGCATTGGCTCGAAAGCTTAACGAGAGCAAAATTATCCTAAGGGCGACAAAGGAGAGAGCGGTCAGTGTCTTAAATTATTTTTGTGCACTTTTAGTTCATCAATTATAACAAATGTACCAAGATCCTTTTGAATTACTTTTTCGGTGTAAAGTTTTGAAAACATGTTTCCTATTCTTTTATTAGTCTTCACATAAACTTTATCCCCTGGATTATACTGTCGTGTTTGTCTATTTCCATTATGTCTTTGTAAATCTTTCTGCTGAATACGTGTAAGTCTAGTTTTTATTTTCCTTATTAATTCGTCCGGTGTTGAATGTATTACGTCTATTGGCTTTTTATTTATTACTGAATGAATTGTGCGGTTGTACTTAGCTGTGGCTAGCAAAATTAGCTCAATTGTGTCAGAGATACCAGTCTCAAGCTTCTGACAGCGGGCAATTTCCGTAAGGGTACTGTGGAATCTTTCCACTTGTCCGTTAGTCGTACTATGGGCGGGTGGGGTGGTGTAAATTTCGACGCCAAAGTGATTTTTTAGTATTGATTTAATGGTTTCCGAATTCAACGATTTCTCATTGTCACAGACCAACACCTTAGTCTTTCTGTAAAAATGGAGAAGTTCGTATATGGATTCTTTAACATCAACTATGGCTCTATATTTGATTGGAAATACTATTGCAAACTTTGAGAACTTGTCTATTGATGTTAAGAAATGTGTCTTATCGGTGGAGTAAATGTCGACATGAAGGATTTCTCCCGGATATTCAGGTAAAGGAGTCGATGCTATTTCTGGGTTTGGGGGATGGCGTTGGTATTTGGCCTCGTGACATATCTTGCAATTAGAAATTATTTCCCTCAAAATTTTCCGTATTTTAGGGAAATAATAACTTTCTAGGACCTGTTCCTGGTTTTCACGGAGTGACCGATGAGCTCGGTTATGTTCGGTTTGAAGAATCGCGCGCTGGTCAACTTTGTTAAATACGTCTATTACCTGTTTGGTGGTATGACGGAATTTGGCGGACGGATATGCCGTGACCAGTTCATGTTGAATATTTGCCAGGATGGGCAATTCACACTGAAAGCCGTTCACAACATTTGGGTTGACACATTGTTTTATAGTTTTCATCAGTTCTCCTACATTATTGAACGATATTCGGTGTCTCATTCGGGATTTAATATAATTTTCGAGCTAAGAGCTGTGTGATTTCCTTCTTCAAGGACTATTTGATTCCGAAAACAATTTATGGGGTTCTTTACAGCGGGAATTGCTTAAGACAGCGACTCTTCGCTATTCGCAGCCATGCTTGCCGTGTCCATGTCATGGTCTAATGCATTTATATGTTGTCGGGAGAGGGCGTCCACGACGAAGTTTTCCTTACCAGGCTTGTAAAGAAACTGCGGTGAAAATTCCTCAACAAAGGCACGCCATCTTTTCATTTTCGCGTTCGGATTTTTATCGGATAAAGCGAATGTGAGTGGTTGATGGTCGGTGTAAATATTCAAATTCTTTACGCCATACAAATAGTTGCGAAGCTTTTGTAGAGCCCATACTATTGCCAGCAGTTCTCTCTCGTTGGTAGCGCAGTTTTCTTCGGTTGAGGAGAGGGTCCTGGAAATCATTGTGATAGGTCTTCCATTCTGTGACAGAACGGCGCCTATGGCATAAGAAGAGGCATCTGTAGTCAGATCAAATGTTTCTTTGTAATCAGGATAAAGAAGCAATACGTCTTCTGATGCAAGGATTTTTTTAAACTTATTAAATGCGTTAAGTGCTTCTTCATCAAGAGTAATTTGAATTTTATTTGACTGATAAGCGCCTATGTTTCCGTTTTCCCCCCTTAGGTACTTCGTTAGAAGTTTTGCAATCGAGGCATAGTCCTTTATAAACCGTCGATAATATCCTGCTAATCCTAGGAATGAACGCAAAGCTCCTAACGATTTTGGAATCGAAAATTCTAAAATGTCTTTGACTTTGTGGGCGCATGTTTTGATTCCCTCTTTTGGTACGGTAAAGCCTAGAAATTCAACACTTTCCTGAAAGAACTTGGATTTCTCAGGGGAAACGCACATATTGGCATCGAAAAGTTTTGTCAGGATTTAATCAATGTCCTTACTGTGTTGTTTGGCAGTTTTGGAGAAAATGATAACATCGTCTATGTAAACATGACACGATTTCCCAATTTCATCCCTAAGGACATCATCAATGGCTCTCTGGAAAATGCTAGGATCATTTTTTAGACCAAAGAGGAGCCTACAAAACTCGTACTTTCCGTTGTTGACCGAGAAAGTCATTTTCTCTCTATCCTTTTCTGCCAGTTTGCTTTGGTGAAATCCTGATTTGAGGTCTATTGTGGAGAAAAATGTTGCACTTCCCATGTTTGCTAAAATCGCAGAAGTGTCCGGTATTGGATATTTATCACTTATTGTCTTGGTGTTTAGCTTCCTAAAGTCAATTACGAGTCGTGATCTCTTGTTGCCATTTTCACCTAAACCTTTCTTATCTACAACCCAAATTGGATTGTTATAAGGGGAACGGGATGGTCTAATGATTCCGTCACGCAACAGATCTGATATTGGGTACGGGTAACTTTTCGAGTAGACGGGTAAATCGTCCACGGTCCTTATCGTACCTACAATGCTGGTATTGTAGGGCAGCGCTTCATCTGGGTCTTTAGCATGATGCTTCAGCAATGTAGAGATATCAGTATTGTCCTTGCTTGTTTCCGATTTAGTTTCTACTAATTTGTTAACGTCCGAGCAGTAGTAGTACAAGAGTTTTTCCTTTCCACCATCATAACTCAACGTACCACTCTTTAGGTCATTATATCATTCACCTCTTTTAATAAGTCGAATCCTATAAAGCCGTCAAAGGTCTTCAAACTGAGTAGGACAAAGAATTCAATATTTTTATTTAATATATTTATTGTACATTTTTTGATAATTGTATCGGTACCGTGGATGGATTTGACAGTGAAAGGGTTAAGGAGTCCCTCTTTTCCTTAACCCTTTCACTGTCAAATTAGTTAGTCCTAAAAAATTAACGTCGTCTTTCGGTCCGTCCAGGTCATATTAAGCACTCTTAGTTTCCGTGTCATGATAATAGTCATCATACCCGGTATCACTCCGGTATTCACCTTCCGGTTCGTATTGGTTTTGGGTGATATTTTTGATACGCTGTACCTTTTGTATTGGCAGCTGATCACTTCCATGCTGTCTTTTTTCAGCTTTTTCTTTATTCAGGCCTGTTGATACAGGCTGATGGCGATTGAATATGGCGCCCGTGTTACTGTTATCCGGACGAGTTACCTTAGGGTAAGCTCCTTGATTACGGTACCTATCGTCATTTCCGTGGAGTTGTTGGGGTCTCTTCTGTCTGAAGCGGGAGTACGACGGATCTATGTCCATTGGTACTGGAGTTTGCTGAGTTCGAGTTTGTCCTCGTTGGTCTTGAGGTATTCTACAGTATTGGGGTGAATAATAATAAGGATCTAAGTTATGCGATGCCTGTCTGTTAAAGGAACTTGCAAACATTGATCTGGCTTGATTCGCTTCCAGTTCCTGCGCTAGGGCAAGTGCTGACGGCAGATCACCGGGTCTAGAGGAGAAGAGAACGTCGCACAAAGGGCGATTGAGTTCCGAGATGAACACGCGAAGTGCATCATCCCGATATTTCTTATTAAGTGATCCTATCAGAGTGGTGTTCTCTCCTGAGTCATGATTGTTTTATTGGCTATCAGAGTCAACTTTCTCTCCACTGCATCATAGAACTCCACTACTGATGATTTTCCTTGTCTAAGGGTCGATAACTCCTGTTCAATTAAGTAAATTGGTATTTTGTCCACATAGGCAAAGTCTAGTCGAGAAATGATAGCGTGATAATTTAAGACTGTATTTATTTCGGATTATGCCTACCGCTGGGTAGTGTCTTGAGCTATCGTGATACGCTTCGAACACTCTATAAGCAGTATGAGCTGCTTGTCCCCAAGCCTTTGAATTCCGGCAAGGTTTTCACAAGGTCCAAGGATTCGTCACGTGGTATTCCGGGTTGAATAGTCACCGGTTCGTATTGGGTAACACGGACTGGTGATTTGATCCTTGCTAACCTGTTTGTCAGTTCGTCAACCCGAGACTGAAATTCCCTCCGGGAATGCTCGGTCGCAGTACGAATGGCAGTATTAAGAAGAGCTTCCAGAGTTTGTGCGTCCATATTTAATTTTTTCTAAGTCAGTTAAGTGTTAAGTGGATACAGGGATTTCCCTTTCTAACCGCTACCCACCTTTACAAAATTTATTTATTATTTAAGAATTGTCAAAAAGGATAGTAAAACTTTTTAAACAAAGTTAGCTGCTAAAATCACTCTACTCACATGAAAATTTCCATATCCCGATAAGCTATGTCACTAAATAAGGTATAATAAGGCAGCAGCACGATGATTCCTCAGGTGGTGTTCCAGCAGCAGGAAGACAGGATTACGATGATTAGGATGCTCTATTTTTTAGAGCAACGGCTCTACACTTTTTCCCACTTGTTATGTGGTGTTTTAATTTTTAAACTTTATCTTTTCAAATTGTTAAAAAACTTCGTAATGTTCACGGTGTTTGTAATTAAAATGTTTTGTTGCGTAATAAATTGTTCGCGGCTCACTGTTTATACAGTGGTTAACTTTCCCGCAATTGTCGAGTGGATTCGAACCACGGCCACGCACAGGATTTGTCCTTTATAAGGATAACACAAGAACTGCACTGTGGCCTCACGATGGGCGCCACTTATTAAAACACTTGGTTGGGTTTTAATGTTATTTCATTTCTCTTGGTTGCACAAGAGCAATTATTAAAACACTTGGTTGGGTTTTAATGTTATTTTATTTCTCTTGTTTGCACAAGAGCAGCCGGTCGAGTTATTACAACTGAATTTGCAAACTAGAATATTGCGGCGACTACGCCTAAATACCTGACGCTTTCTTACCACCTACCAGTTGCTGCTCATGTTTTGCCGTGTGACTTGCAAAATGCAATTCGGCAATTTTACCTCTTGCTGTTGGCTTTTCCGTTGCAGCGATGTTGTTGTTGTCACGCGCTACCTGGTCGACGCATCGTCATCAATATCGGTGGGAGAGTTGTTGCTACGCTATTTCCACACTCAAACCTGCCGACGCACCGTCAGTAATATCGGTGGAAGTGGAATGTTGACCGGATACGTGTTTACCGGTGTTAACTTACATATGTATGTTTATACTAAACGTGAGAAAACAACATTTTGCTTGCATAGTCTTCTGTTCTCTTTTCACTGCAAGTTGAATTATTTTAATATCTATTGCAAAATTTTATACAGACAAGACTAAAAAGTATAAAATAAATAAAATAAAAAAACGCTTTTTAATATTCAACGCTTTTATAAATGGGCTAAAAATTAAAAAATATTATTTCTCAATCCCATAGAATTAGTCTTGAGAAGTTTTGATTTTGAAATTTTAGCAAAAGTCATTATAAAGCATTTATGAAATTGAAAATGAAAAGCGTGGGGCGCATGTAATAGACCTGAATTGATATAAAGGGTAATATGTGCATGTGTGAATGTGGATATATGAATAACGACCGCTTAAAATCGATTTCAAATTTGTACTTTCTCTGTAGAAATTTTAGGTCTAAGTTATGTAGTTTGACTATTGTCAATTAAATCTAATGCTTTGTATTGCATGCGCTCCACGTTGTTCGTTTTCAATCTCATAAATGGTTCATAATGACTTTTGCTCAAATTTCAAAATCAAAAGTTATCAGAACAAATTATATGGGACTGAAAATTTATTTTCTAATTTTTAGTCCATTTATAAAAGCGTTGTACATATATTAAAAAGTTTTTTTTAATGTTATTTATCTATTTACTATATATTTGGA
This sequence comes from Rhagoletis pomonella, assembly GCF_013731165.1. NCBI lineage: Eukaryota > Metazoa > Arthropoda > Insecta > Diptera > Tephritidae > Rhagoletis > Rhagoletis pomonella. The sequence goes on from NW_023458563.1 coordinate 8,828,476, forward strand.
ATTTAAACTGCCAAAGTTTGTTTACATATTTTCATAGCAGTTGAGAAACCTGTTTTAGCATTTTTAAAGAGAAAAACGCAATTCACGCAGCTTGTTGGTTATAAACATATTGCCAATGTTATAATTCAAAATCTTAGAAAGAAAGTGTCGTTTACGTACGACTTTCTAAAACGTGAAGCGTAGAAGGTATGCTACAATATACATTTTTATAGCTTCTACTTTCTCCTTTTACTCCATATCTTTATTACATAAACGCAGGGTTTTTTCAGCATTTAAAATGCAACATTTAGCACTTTCGAACAAATGTTTTCGAAGAGCATTCATACTATCGCACTTAGCAAACGTACATTTACGCGAGTTCGAAATCGTGTGTTTTTGACAAACAGCCGTGTTCCAGTCGCTTAACCCTTAATTAGGCGCATGGGGTTAAAGCCATTTCAAGTTGAAAAAAAGTGTCTTAGAGTACTTAGAGCGTGCTCGTGCTCTTTCTAGCTTCCTAACTCCCCACGGGGTACGTAAATAAGTCACTGCCAGAACATCGGCGTGTACGCATGTGTCGCTACTCTTTTGAGTCCTGACCCCATGCGACCACTTACGTAACATTTTTATTTTTAAATCTAAGTTTGAAGTCAAAGTTACGCTTTTCTTTTTTAAAGTTAACTATAATAAAGAGCTTTAATATTTATGACAATACACATTTCGTCTTATTTATTTAGTCACGGCTAGAACATCGTCGCGTATATATGTATCGCTACTCGCTTGAGTTCTGACCCCATGCGACCACTAACGTAACATTTTTTGGGGGAGGTAAGTTTTTAATTTTTTTTTAAGTTTGAAGTCGAAAATATGTTTTTGTTTTTTTCTTAAGTTAACAATAATAGTGTACTTTAATATTTTTGATAATACACACTTCGTTTTTTTATTTTGGAAACTCTTTTTTCAGCACTTTTATTGGGGTCACTGGGGACCCCATGCGACTAATTGTGTGATTTTCTTTATGCGCCTAATTAAGGGTTAATCAGATCCGTATCTAACATGCTAAAAACTTTACTAAAAAGGAAAAGAGAAATTGTATACAAACAATTTTATACAAAAATTTGAACTGTTTTAACCATAACCGAGAACTTTTTTGTATATATGTATATTCGTTTGTCGGTGCCATCAATTAAAATTGCCTAAATTAACTATGCAACAAAACAAACAGAGTTGATCACAAATTGAGGCATATTTTCTATCAGCATCACATTGATGTTAGAGTTTCGTGACATTTTTTTTATCCAAATATTCTAAAATAATAAATTAAATTCCGATCGGCGATTACTGAAACGCGGCGAGCAAGGATACCCGAAAAAGCAATGTTGCCACTTTTTCTCGTTAAACCATGTTCGAATCGCGGTATTTTTCGAAGGTCAGACGGAAAGAGGGTTTTATCAGGGATGCTTTTAGAATGTATTTAGATTCTTAATGCAGAAATGGAGTTGCATTTAGCCCTTTCCGTGCATTTGTACAATATATTATACATTTCATTTTTTGTAACATTGGAAGCGTGCTACTAAAAATCTTATTAATATTTTTGAAAACGAATTAAACTTTATGAAGTTTTGGACTCTCCCGAATAGTTTACGTAAATTTCAAAATCGAAAACGTTTCAAAAATATTTTTAGAATTCAATTTAAAAATAAACAATTTTACGCACGTGGTGGTAATTTACTGTACAAAAAATACGTGAAAGTCAAGTAAAATCAGTAAGAAAAGCACATAGCATGGAAACATAAAAAGCATTTCATCATATAAAAATGATAAAATTAAACTACATATGTATCATGATTTTGAATATTTTTCCCGAGTGGTCAAACAAATTTGCAATATATTGTACATTTACACTGAAAGGATGTAAGTGTCTTGTACATGATATTGTACAAACTTCCGCAAAGGTTGCAGTTGAAAAGGCAATTAGGGTGGTTTTGCCGTGATTTTTCAAGAGTTTGTGTGCTGTTGTTGCAGTAAAGGGTTTTTTACTTCTTGATCTACTGAAGACAGAAAAACCGGGAAGGTTTATTAAAACCGGTAATTTCGTCGTTTAAAGTACAAAACCGCGTATCAACAAAATGCAAAAATTATTTTCTAGAGAGTAAAGACACTCGTATTTCAAAATGGTTATCTTTTTTATAATGCAATCGTATTTCTGGCTAGTATATTTTAGGACGAATGGATAAGGATTGAGCCAAGAGCTTGTGTGAGCAAATCCTATTTTTGGCAGCAAATGTCAGTTACGCGGTTTTGCAGAATGACGATGCGCTGTTTTGTACTTTAAACAACGATTTGTATTTTATATTGTAATTGTATCTGAAATTTTTCAAAATTTCTTTGTATCATTCTCTTCTCATGGAAAAACTTTAAATTTTTTAATGCGAATCTTAACTAAAGATACTTAAAAAGATATAAAATATTCCAACATATCTGAAGTAAAATAAATTATTTTGTACATACATAAGTTCATTTTCAATGATATAAAAGTTTTATTCGCTCAAACTTAGTCAAATATTTATTGCTTTTACTCCTTTGCGGATTTCGCTTTAGGGGGGGGTTTTATGCAAAGTAATTCGTACCAATTGTTTTATTTAGAGTATTTAGCATATTGTATTTAATTGTGAATATAATTTAGCAAAACTCAAAGAAAAGTCACATGCAATTCACCGAGGTATAGAAAAAACTTATTTTACTACTGAGTTAACATTAGGTTTGTTTCACACGAGCCCGCGGGATCCCGCGGGTGCGCAAAACAGCCCAGAAAGCGTACCTCACGCTAGAAAAATTTGTAATAGAGAGCGAATACCTTCCACTTTTGGATCGTAAATGTCTTCTTCTTCGTGCCCGAAACAGCCCGGACTTTTTTCCGGACAGAAATGTGAAAAAGGTTAGTTTGAAATTTTGTAAAATACAAAAATGGAAAATAGCACTAAGTTTCAGATATGTAGGTATTTGATACTTTTATTAGCCATATAATATAAATACGCATAAAATCCTTGTTTAGAGCTGATTTATTGATTCCGGGAACGAAATGTGGTTATTTAGCGTTCCTCACTAGGGTGTCCAGATTGTTAAAAAAAAACGCAATTTATGAAAAAACAATCGCCAAAAATCGCCAATTTTTTTTATAAAATTAATGAAATCGACCTAACTAATATTTTATTTTAAAACTAAGATCTTGTTGTAATATAGTTTTTAAAACCAAAAACGAATATAATAACTTCAGGGTAATAATAAATAACACAAATAACTTATATAATAGTGATGCACAAATAATTTTCTTTAACAATACACATACTTTTTTAAAATATTTGTATCACCACATTTCGCAATAGGACTGCGCAATTATTAAATTTATTATAACTCATATTAATTGATTAATCGCACAATCCGCTTTTCGGCTAAAAATAAAATAAAAGCCTATAATAAGGCGAGATCAGCTATTTCCACAATTTCTTCAAAATCACCGATAGTGTCTGAATCGTTTACATTTGTGTTGTTTTCATATATTCAGCTATTCAACCTTGATAACGTACTGTTTGATATTTGAAAAGTTTTGCAGCATATAACATATAACATTTTATTCGACCTATTGAATTAAGGCTTTCCAACCTCATCCTATTTCGAATCTTAGTTTTTGTTGAATTCATTGCGGAAAAAATGCGGGCAACAAAAGCATTTGAGCAAGGATAATAATATGAAGGCTACTTTACTTATTTTCCAAATATTTTATTTCCTGTTGCGGTTTTCACTCCGTAAGCAATTATCCAAAATTATTCAGAGTCAGATGGAATGCCGTTCTGAATAAAGTTATTCCATGGGAAAGTTAAAATATTTAAATAAAAAGTCAAATAGTTAATTAGCAGATCCCTGAAACTCGCCCTCTTGTGATTCAAAAACTTTTCTGGTGACAAAATCAAAGCTTTTATAAAAGTATTTAATTGACTAGGTAATCGTTTCAAAAGTTCTTCGATTAGGGTGATTAAATATTTTTGACAGCCTTTTAATATGCTTGTTAAGTCAAAGAAACAAAACATAAAAAACTATAAGCTATAGCTTATTAGATTTTACTTTAACCTAGTGTAAGCTTATAGTTGCTAAAAATTCCAATAACTACACACTTTTTTGCCGACCGTATTGTTAATTTTCTTGGATAAAAAAAAAAAATGCAATGTTAAGAGATGTAAAGAAGAGAGAAGTTTCGCTAAAACCGACATCGAAAGTTTTCAAAAACTATCGATAGTGGCGACAGATTTCAACTATCGATACCATCGATATTACCATCGATAGTATCCCAGCTCTAAGCCCATTGTCTGCTCGTAATCTGCCCATGGCTGCACATGCATGATGATATCCATTGAATTATTTTGCAAAACTATAACTTTATATGGAAGCGAAGGGTATTATAGACCACAAAAGGTAAAATTTCTGTAGAAAACCGGAAATCTGAAATTTTGCAAGTTTTTAATGGATAACACAGCCCAACAAAAATATAAATAATTGTTGGTACGGCAAACGTCAAAGCTGTTTTTAATAGACTTTTTTGTTCTGATTACGAATCCGTAAACATAAAGTTTCCATCAGCTCCAGATTTTGAGGTCAAAGTGTCATAAAATTTGTTTTTAGAGGCTCTAGCAAAGAAACAAAACGAGGGCTTACATTCAATACCTTCTATCTGCAATTTTCACAAAAACTACTTTGTGACCTTAAAACCGATCTGAGACCTATCCGACGGTTCCACGATTCATAATTCGCTCTCTAAGTAAGTCGCCAAGTAATTCGTGAATTACCCTGTTTCCACGGCACATTCGTAATTCGTTTGGCAGCTCTACTTATTGTTCTTCGCTATTTATTTTTATTTATATTTACTGCAATTATCGAATATGGGAAAAAATGTTAGCTATTACCAAACATTTTAATATAGAGACAATATTTTATTAATTACTATTTTTGTTGGAACTTTGGGATTTAGGAAAAATATTTGGAACACGTGTTGAA
>NW_023458563.1:8833603-8840965 GCF_013731165.1 Rhagoletis pomonella
CGAAGAATGAATAACAGAGTTGCCATTTGGATTAGAAATTCAACAATTTTATTAATTACGGCGATAATTCGTCTTAATTTTTTATTATTTCGTTTTGGCTCTCAAATTTCGATATATTTTAGAGAAGGCACCGATTCGTTCGTCATGAGCTTATTCGCTCTCAAAATTTTGTATGCCGAATAACGCAATTCGAGGGGCAATTGGATGGCGAATGACAAATGGGAGAGGAAATTACGAATGAGAAAGCGAATTATGAATCGTGGAAACGTCATATTACCTGTCATGACTGATATTAATTCTGGCTTTGCAATCTAATAGTAAATTCTTCTGTCAAACGTTATAGAAGGTCAGCATTAATATCACCGAAGATAGTTGAGTCTTAGGTGGATTTGTATATCAGAATCTCGTTTTGTGTGAAAAGTGCAGATAGAGGTGGCAAGGATGACTACTATCTCTGAAAAGAGATCTTAAAATATTTTTTACCATTATTATCTTAAACTAAATATTGGAAAATTTGTATGTATATTTCCTCAACCTCGAAAAATAATCATCGAAATTTCGAACTTTGTAATCTGAATTCCTATAATATGTTTGGGTATACAGTTTTATAGCTTATAAAATGTTTGTATAAAAAGTGCAATTGCGAGTCGATTTTTAATAATTCTTTTTAAACTGACGACATTTCGCACTCTTTTTCATATAAAAATTAATTTTTTATGGAAGAAAATACGCAAGATCATTGCAAAAAAATTTCAACAAATCCAGTATTTATAAATAACACTTGCTGTATGAAAAAACTTTTGCGGCACACAGTGGTCGGAGAAACTATGTTTTACGCGAAAAATTAGGAGGGCTGTTACGATTATAATAAAAATGCATCATCGTAGTATTTTTGTTATGCTAAATCTGAATATGCCATAAAATTTTTAGTTTGACAGTTGACAGCTGTCAAATCAACTGCTAATTTCTCTAAAAATAAGTAAATCTTTTTGAAAATACCACTTATTAGGTTTTTAGGCATGCTAGTCACGAATTTTATGTCAAATTAATAGTTTGACAGTCGATAGCTGTCAAACGGACTGCCAATTTTTATAAAAATCAGAGAATCTTATTAAAAACGTTACTGATAAGGTTTTTAAACATGCTGATCACGAATTTTACGTCATATTAAAGCTTTGAGAGTTGACAGCTGTCAAATTGACTGTTAAATTTTCTGATAATAAGAAAATGTTTTTTAAATGCCACTGGTAAGGGTTTTAGACACGCTAGTCGCGAATTTTACGTGAAATTAAAACCTTGAGATTTGACAGCTGTCGAATGGGTTGTCAGTTTCTCTAAAAATAAGGAGAATTTCCCAAGAAGTAAACGTATTAGGTCTTAAGGCTCACTGATCCCGAGTTCTATATTACCTTCAAACTTTTTTAGTTGTCAAAACAACTGTCATTTTTAGTTGAGTAACTCAATATATTTGTTAAGCAAAATTACTGATTTATTGTATTTGATCGAACATATTTAAATGAATTTATGATCAAATTATGAATTAATAACAATAATTATATTTATAATTGGGGAATAGTTGGGGCCGCCTGCTATATGTTCAGCCCAAACAATTTTTTAAGATTTTTTTTTATTTCATACCAAATTGGTGATTTCCAAAACTAAAGTTTTCTCATTTTTAAATAACGTTATTCAGGTTTGAATTTTTGTAAATGAGAAATTTAAAAAAAATATAAAACCTCGGCGGCCTAGTTGAAATTTCTGGGCGGAACACATAGCAGATGGCCCCAACTATCACCAGTTCACGTATGTTCAAACGTCTACCAAACACCCTGTTTTAACTAATATTACAGACAACAAATTAAAATAGAAATGACGAAATATTATTTCACTCATCTCTATCACTTTTAACAAAAACTCATGTGTTTTGAGTTGGTTCACACAAAAGACTGATAACTCCTTCGGAAATGACATTTGCTTTTCGAAGAGGGGGTCGTCTCATACTGGATATAACAGGATCCGATGTTATGATTAAAATGTGAAATAAATCTTCGTTAGATTCCTTCCTGGTCATTTTCGAGTGTTATGCTCGCGATACCATCTGAAGTCTTTGTTGCGAGCCTCCTGGTCTTCTTCAGAAATTTGCCCTACTGGCAAAGGCATGCCAAAGGCAATACCAAATGTCATGAAAATTTAGTTATTTTTTAGATTTTTCCGATAACTGTCTTCGAAGTTGCCATGAATGCGAACCTCTAAATAGCAAATAACAAATTCCGAAAAAATTCAACAATTTATTTAAATCTCGGACGCCAGATTGGATTTTGAATTTTGAATTTTCTAAAACTAGTTTGAAATTTGTGATAAGCGAACTTAGGAACCTCAAAATACCAAATTCCATGAAAATTCAGTATTTGATATTTTTTATTCTTGGACACCATATTGGATTCCTTATTTTCGGTTTTTGAAAATTGATTCGGGATTGCCCAGACGCATCTTATAAATAATATGATGCTAAGGGCGGGATTCATAGTGCTTAGTTAAACGATTGTTAATTTAACCACCAACTAGAGTTTAACTTTGAATTTATATTCAGAGCAGGGACCGAAAGGGTTATAACTTTTATTATAAAAATCACTTTTTAATCGTTGTTAATTGATTTTTATTTTTTGCTCAAAACATAACGATTATTTTTTGAGTTTTATTTTTTACTCAGAAAATAATTGTTATGTTTTGAGTTTTGTTTTTTGCTCGGAAAATAATCGTTACGTTTTAAGTTTTATTTTTTGCTCGGAAAATAATGGTTACGTTTTAAGTTTTATTTTTTGATCGGAAAATAATCGTTACGTTTTGAGTTTTATTTTTTGCTCGGAAAATAATGGTTAGGTTTTAAGTTTTATTTTTTGCTCGGAAAATAATCGTTATTTCTTGAGATTTATTGGTTGCTCAGAAAATAAACCTTAATTTTTCCGTATGCGTATGCGCATTTGTGAACCACACATTGGTTTGTGAATTGCTTCAAACAGGCACTATATGGTACTAAAATTTCATGGCCTGTAAAACAGAATTTTCTAAAAAGTCAGATTAAATTGTCCGAAATTTGAAAGACAATTTTTGGAAATTTTTATAAAGTTTGAAACTTTGAAGTATGTTGTTTTTGTTATAGCATGAATAATATTTGTATAAAAAATAACGAACAAATTTTGACTTGAAAAACATTGTGATATTAATAAATCAAGACGTGTACGTTTGTTTGAGTTACTGTATAAGGTTCAGGAAATTCGTGTTTAAAACCTGAGATTGAATCGTGACAGTCGTGAACGAGCAATCCCGCATGTAAGAATGCAAATTTTGGGATAAGTGGCGTAACTATAACATCTGAGGCCCGTGGAAAATTTTTTGGATGGGCCCTCCCAATAAAGATCGTCACGTTGTAATTTAATTTTAATAAACCACTTAAGTAGTTACCCAACACTATCAAAAATAATGTGTGCATTTTAGTTAAATATCTAATAAATTTTATTTTCAAGAACATGGGTTTATAAGTACAAATTTATAATGAAATAACAATTTATTTTGATAAGATATTTATTAATAAAATTTATTTTCTCCGAACTTTCTGTTCCGCAAAAGAATCTATAACGTCATACAAGTTTACAGATAGAGCCATCGAATTTTCAATAGACAGAATAGCCAAGTTACGTAGCCTATCTTGTGCCATAGAGCAGAGGTTCCCAAACTTTTTTCACCGCGGCACCCTTGTTGTGCTAAACAAATTTCGCGGCAAAATCAGCTAGTGGTGTAGTCTCAAGTACTTCGCTCATCAAAAGTTCTTCTTCGATTTGCATTGCGAATGGGTACCTCACTAACACGAGAGGAACATTAAGTCCCACTACGTCGGTACTTTCGTCAAGTTGCAAACTAAAATATTCACAGCTTTCAAACTTTTTATAAGACTTATAATATAAGTTCGTTCCCGACTGCCTGTAAAATCGTGTTGATTCGCTTTTTCACAGTGTGATTGTGAAGTTCCAAAGAATAAGTAACATATACACGTGCGCGAACTGCTGCGCTTGTTACGAGAACAGCCCAGCCAGCAAAATCCTAAACTTAATCCGAAAACGTGAGAAAAAGTGGATGAAACGCGGATAAGGTCTACAAAAGTACCGAAAATGGTTGTGAAAAGGGTACGTTTTCGGCTATTTTTCTGAAAATTTTCTGATTCAATTTTTCGTTGACAAAATTTTCGTTGAAATACACCACACAAGCGGCTTGACAAACCAAGCGAAATATCCCTTTGCTGCAAGCCATTTGTGTTGTGTATGGGGTTTGACGAGCCGCTGAAAGCAATTTTAATAAAAATAAAAAAATCTTGATTTGCTGGCCGCCATGTTGAAGTTTGATCAAACCGCGTTACCCACTTTGGAAAAGCCCGCCGTAGAGTTTCTCAAATTGGTTTTTATTAATTTTAGTTTCAAAAATGATCGTTCAGCACTAGCTGTAGGCACAGGAATTGGAACAAATAACACTAATACAGTACATACTTCAGAAAAGCAGGACGACATAAAGTAGAGTACGTTTATATGCTTTTGAAGTTCAAAAAACAAGGAAAACATAAATTTTGAATGAAAAGTGAAGTCGATTAAGCCATGTCGGTCTGTCCGTCCGTGTACACGAAAACTCGAGCCAAAATTGAGATATCTCAATGAAATTTGGTATGTAGATTTCCCTTTACCCAAGGTGGGTTGGTATGGAAAATTGGAGAAATCGGCCCGTAACCACGCCCACTTCCCATATAACGGTAGTTTACGGAAATACGACAACTGCGATATTTTAGTAACTACTGAAGATAATTCACTGAAAATTGATATAAATATTATAAATTATTATAAATTTATAAATTTTTGGAAAACGGGCGTAGCCATGCCCACTAATGATTACATGTGTATATCTTAGTAACCGATACACGAATTAGTCCCAAACTTGGCACAATTCTTAGCCTTGGTACAACGGCTGAAAATTTTTAAAATCGGACAATAACTGCGCCCACATCCCATATAACGGTAATTTAGAGAAATACGAAATCTTCGATATATCAGTAAATACAGAAGCTAATTTATTAAAAATTTACGTTTGCAATAATTTTTTAGCAAAAAATGGGCGTTGCCGCCCACTTATGACCAGGTACGTATCTCTCGGTAGCCGTTTGATCAATTTATACCACCCTTGGTACGATTATTTCGCTTTCCGCACAAAAGCCAAGCGTTAAAAATTATTGAAATTGGAATAAAATTCATATACTTGTAATGGTAAATTTCAGAAATTCTTGAAACTTCGATATTTCGAAATTTAAGGACGCTAATTTACTCAAAACGGATACTAACAACAATCCCTCAAAAGAAGTAACATTATTATAGAATTTTGGAAAGTGGGCGTGAAATCGCCCACATCTAACTATATAAGTTTATCTCATTAAGTATAACTGAACATATTTCGAAATTGTTAGAAATAGGGGTAAAACCACTCCTCTTACCATGTAGCGGTAGTTTTCAGAAAGGTTAAAAACTATATTTAATACTTGCGCCGGGTATTCAATGTTCGGCTCCACCCGAATTTAGACTTGTTTGCTTTGTTTATTTATAGCATAAGTACCGGTCGCGAACGTACGGGTCGCGAACGTACGATTTTTCCACCATATTTTATGCCTTTCATTATTATAAATTTAGTCCAATGACATTCAACAATTTTATTGAGCTTGAGACCGTTTTAATGAAAAATTTTTGTGCAAAAAACGACAATTTACATTTTTGGTAGAAGTTATAGCTATTTCGGAGATCACCACATCTTCTCATCAGACTTCTTCAACTGAGCTTCGATCCAACGACCCCAGCCGCTATAGCCAGCAGCTTACCCACTGAGATAAGTTCGCCATGTAAGCAGTTGTTGCTTTTTCCACTTTTAAATTTTGTTAAGGCAATCAAGCGCAGCTATTCCCGTGCTATTTAAACTTGATCATGTGGTTGTTGTTTTTGCTAATTATTCTACTTTCAGAATGCTTAAATTTATGGCCTTATAACAATTATATTCAACAGTTTTATTGAGCTTGAGGCCGTTTTTAATGAAAAATTTGTGTAAAAAAAAACGACAATTAACATTTATGGTAGAAGTTATAGCTATTTCGGAGATCACCTCCTCATCAGACTTATGCTTTTGATAGACTCTTTTGTGCTTATTTCGAATCCGTAAGCCCAAAGTTCCAGAATTTTGAAAAAACTAGGTCAAGGTTTCAAAAAAACGCGTTTTTTGCAATATTTTAGAAGCTCTTGCAAAAACACAAAAGGTGATAAAATCTTCCTGGCTTAAATTAAAGGTAGTATTCTCGACGTCTTTTGTTATATACTTTTATTCGATTCTAGAAAAAATGAGGAAGAAGTTGAATCAAATTTTTTAACGCTTATTATGGGTTTCAAACAGAAGTGTCATTAACATTGGTTATTGTGGTACACCAACTGTACACTGAATTCCTGTCCAAAAATATATCTTTCCCAGATTCCAGAAAATTATAAAAATAATAAATATTATGGCTCGTAGTCAAAGTAAATCATAAAAGCCGACTTTAGTTAGTAAAATACTAAAAAGAAAAATCCGACTTTATTTTTGGTATTGTCATAGTCAGTTTAGTACATGGTGCTAACTAATAACGACATTGTCAATCAGTAAATGTGCAGAAATGGTAACGCTGCGAAAATAGTGATGATATATTGGGGGGAAAAATATCGCAAATTAACTAATGAATACATTTTATCGAGGGATTTTGTTTTAAGTTGAGAATTTTACAACAAAAGGCGGTTTTGTTGCCAGAAATCATTAAAAATAAATTTCAAACGACATTTTATGTTTTTATACTAAGTAAAAGATGATAATTGATGTGAAATGTTGTACATGAAATGTGATATTAGTGTTTATCGATTAATACAGCACCCGTCTTCAGGATACATACATAAATCAGCTGGTCTGTGTTTATTATTTGCAATTGAGATGGAGGAGGAAGCAAGATTAAGTAATTTTTTATTGTTTTCTAGAGGTTGTTTAATTAAAAGCTTTTTCTGCATGCAGGGAAACGCGAACACAACTGAGCTGCATCCAGCGTTGCCACTAACAATTTTTTCCCTACCAATTTTCTTCCCAAATCCGATTAAAATCGTTTACATCCTACCAAGTAAATTTCAATTACAACCAAGTAAGAGCAGCGCTGTCTTCGGCTATGCCGAAGACTTCATACCTTTCATGAGCATCTGAAAATTTAACTTTATCAGATTACTGCATTTGAATAAATTCAAATAAATAAATATTCACAGCAGGCATAGA
>NW_023458563.1:8841065-8842520 GCF_013731165.1 Rhagoletis pomonella
AATCAGTTGTATGAGAGCTATAGGTTATAGTAACCCGATGTTTGTAATTTTTACTCTAAGTTTTCTGTTGATAATGGGTAGAAGTAATGCAAAATTTCATGTTCCTAGCTGCATAAATGGAGAAGTTATAACGAAAAATCTCATATCTGAACAATCAGTTGTATATGTTATAGTGGTCCGATTCTTCCGGTTCCGACAAATGATTAATACATTATAAAAATACACCCACCTACCAAATTTGATCCGGATATCTCGAAAACTGAGAGACTATATTGCATACAAACAGACGGACAGACAGACAGACAGACAGACAGACAGACAGATAGACAGACGGACAGACGGACATGGCTAAATCGACTCAGCTCGCCGTTCTGATCATTCAAGTATACATTTTAATGGGTCTATCTCTTCTTATTCTAGTACTTACAAACATCGGACCAAAATTATAATACCATTTCATACTCATGAAAGGTATAAAAAGCATTCTCAAAGCATACAATTCACTTATTTAAGATTAAAGTAAATTTAAAAGTAAATTTAAATCAATTAATTACACAAATCTTTAGCAGCTGACCACACATAGTGCGGGTCATTTTTGTTTACAAGTGCCTTGCATAACATTATGCTATTGATACTGTCAATCTTAAGTTTATTTCTTAGTTTAGTTTTTATCAAAGAAAGCGTTAAAAATTTGCGTTTTACAGCCGCAGAGCTATGTGGTAGTGAAATTATATTAAAAACAAAATTGGCGAGATGCACGAAGCCATTTTCATTCATTCCATTTTTAATATAATAAACTTTTTCCCAAAACACATCAATATCCAGATCGCTGCAAATATCAAGCTCCCTTAGCCTCAGTAAATTTCACTGCGTGGTTATTATATCAGTATCGCTATCTATGAGATGGGGAAACTTTAACAAAAGAGGTAAAATTGGTAAATCTGCTTAAGAAACTACCTTAGCTGGTGTCATTATTAGTAAAAGTTTTATCTCTTCACGCTTGAAATCATATCTTAAATTTTTTTGGTCCAAAAACTCTGTGTAAAACTTAAATATATTGGTTTCACCTTCAAGGATTCCAGAACAATTGTCCTTACTTTTCATTAACATCTCAACTTTTGTTCCAACAAAAATGTCAGATATTTTAACATGATTATTTTCATTTTCAAAATCAACATTAATATGTTACTGATCGCACCTATTTTAATAAAGTTACTCAAAATTAAGAGATAATTAGGTAGGTAGTTTGATAGTTGTATATAAGTATGGCAAACGAGAGCTTTCAGCTTGGAACTCTTTGTTAAGTTGGTTAATTATGGGGAAACAAGTAAGAGCAGCGCTGTCTTCGGCTATGCCGAAGACTTCATACCTTTCATGAGCATCTGAAAATTTTACTTTAACAGATTATTGCATTTGAATAAATTCAAATAAATAAATATTCACAGCAGGCATAGA
>NW_023458563.1:8842620-8873748 GCF_013731165.1 Rhagoletis pomonella
AACTGATTGTTCAGATATGGGGTTTTACTGTAAAACTCCTTTACTTGGACAGCTAAAACTGATAAATTTCGTAAGCTATTTTTTAAATAATAATACAAAGTCTACTGAGAAAATCATCAAAATCTATGCTGTATAATCATAATCTCTTATACCACTGATTGTTCAGATACCAGTTTTTGCGATATATGTATCTCCTTTATGTAGGAAGCTAAACCCATTAAATTGTGTTACCGGTTTACGTACCGATCACACAATAGTGAAAATCCCTTAGATTGGTGCTATATAAGGTATATCTTCCATACCTCTGATTGTTTAGATATTATTTTTTTATATATGTATCTCCTCTATCTATGCCTGCTGTGAATATTTATTTATTTGAATTTATTCAAATGCAGTAATCTGTTAAAGTAAAATTTTCAGATGTTCATGAAAGGTATGAAGTCTTCGGCATAGCCGAAGACAGCGCTGCTCTTACTTGTTTTAAGTGAGAAACTTACATATATGAACCTGAAGAATCTTTTAATTCAAAACTTGTTTCCTATAATTTTCTGGATCTAATGAAGAATCAATATGAATATCCTTATGATCGAAAAATGCGTGTTCTCTCCATTCGTTACCGAGATTTCGCAAGGTCAAAATAAGTTGAAAATATAGCGATGGACTGAAAAAAAAAAATTATCGATAACATTTTGAATATTTAGCAGCAAATGCAGATGTGCTTAAGAGCGAAAAACACCACACAAACCAAGCGAAATATCCCTTTGCTTAAAGCTATTTACGTTGTGTGGTGGTGTTTGAAGGTTTGACAAGCCGTTTGAGGGAAATGTGAACAAAAATCAAATTTTTCCGATTTTCTGGCCACCATGTTGAGGTTTGATCAAATCGCTTACGCAAGAGAGAAAAATCGGAGAAAGCCAAACCCTTTTACATTGTAAACCGAAAGAAAACTAAAATTTTTTGCTTGAACGAGTCATGTTTGCATGGTGTATGGCGAAATGGGAATAGACCCCAGCAAAAAATCGGTAATCACTTCTAGTGGTAACGTGTTCTAGAACGGATTCCCTTATAATGTCTTCTAATTTTTATACCCGAGCGCACTTGTGCACAAGGGTATTATAACTTTGTTCACATAACGGTTGTTTGTAACAGGCAAAACGAATCGAGATAGATATAGACAAATGTATACATAAATGATCCGAATGAAAAGAGAAATCGATTAAACGGTGACTGTCTGTCAGTCCGTCCGTCCGTCCATCCGTCTGTGCACACGATAACTCGAGTAAAAGTTGAGATATCTTAACGAAACTTGGTATGTGCACTTCTTTCGGCGGTATGACGGATGGTATTGAAACTGGACAAAATCGTACAATAACCACGCCTACCTCCCATATAACGGTCATTTTCAGAAATACGAAAACTGGGATATTTTAATAACTACTGAAGATTATTCACTCAAAATTGATGTTTAAAATAATTTCTAGACGAAAAATAAGAATATTATACATTTTTCGAAAATGGGCGCAGCCACGCCCACTTATGGATACATGTGTATATCTTGGTAACCGCTGTACCTATTTCTTCCAAACTTTGCACAGTTGTTAGTCTTGCTAAATGGCCGAAAATTTTTAAAATCGGACAGTAACCACGCCTACCTCCCATATAACGGTAATTTGGAGAAATACGAAGTCTTTGATAAATCAATAAATATTAAAGCTAATTTACTCAAAATTGATGCTTGCAACAATTATTTACCGAGAAATACGTTTATGATAAAATTTTTAAAAATGGGCGTGGCGCCGCCCACTTATGTATCTCGGTAACCGTTCTACCAATTTGTACCAAACTCGGTATGATTATTGTGCTTGCCACATAGAAGCAAAACGTTGAAAATTATTGGAATCAGTTTCAAATTACGACCACTTTTCATATAACGGCAAATTTCAGAAATGCTTGAAACTTCAATATTTCGAAATTTAAGGACGCTAATTTACTCAAAATTGATACACACCGGCTTACCATGTAGCGGTAGCTTTCGCAAAGGTGAAAATCATATACTTAGTACCTGCGCCGGGTATTTAATGTTCGGCTCTGCCCGAACTTAGACTTTCTTACTTGTTTCGCTTAGTTTAGGCATTGCCGGTAATGCATAGCAGAATCTTCTACAATATTTTATTAATTTCGCTGCTTTGAATCCATCCACCATAGTCAGCTGAAAAATAGAATGGATTGCCAACAATTTTTTTCCGACTGTTACTTTCTCGCATAAAAATCATGTTTTGCTTTGTTTAATTTACAGCGAAGTTGAAGTCAGTCAATGAAGTGTAGTACATGAGTGAGGAAGTACAATTTTAAGTTGAATTAAATATGCATGTATGTACCAGGGTTGTTGCGAATATTCGCATTCGCATCCGCAACTGCGGAGCTTCCTCATTAATTTTAACATTCGCATTCGCAATAAGCAATGCAGAGCTTTTGAGAATGCGAATGTTGTGCAAGTGCACCGACAAAACGTATATATGGCAAACAAAATGACAAATTGTAGCCAATATTTTTGCTTGTGGTCGTGGTAGTATTTGTGTAACAAAACTGGTCAAATGTCATATTTATCAACTTTGATAAAAATGTCTTTAAACGTATTATTTCTTAAGCTTAAGATCCAACTTTTACTTGACCTTTGGCGTACGAATACCTGCATTGCTTTCTTTCTTTCTTTATTATGATTTTTATGGACCAATCTTAAAAAAACTACTAGACACAAAAGAAGAAAGTGTGCACTGTAATTCTTAACCAAATTTTCGTGATTTGCCTTTGATGTTACATACATATATTCGTTTCAATAATTTCAAATGGGGCTGTTTGGGGAATTTATTTTTAGCAAACATTTTAAAAACTGTAATTTTGTTTACTTGTCGAGCAATATTTTTTTCATAAGGATATACATTGGATCCTTGGCTAAAAACTTCTGTTGTAAAACTGTTCCTCCTTTGCTATTTAAAGTCAAAGATTAAGCTTCTTAAATAGGGATTTCCAGAAGAAATGATAAACGTCTGGCTATAAAGAGAATCGATGCTCAAATAATTAAAAAACTATAGGTCCGACCTTCAATAAGATAAAAGTTACGTAGCTATCTGAGATTCAAATGCTTATAAGATAACAGGGTGCTTTTTTTAAATAACAATATTCATTCCTGGAAAATAGTAATTTATTTTCCATATCCACCTATTTAGCTCGCTATAAGCACGATATTTCAAACCAGTCGCAGAAGGAAGTATTAAAAAACACTCATGAAGTTACAGATTCCCCAAATTCTGAAACAGCCAATGGAATGAGCATGAAGAATTCTTTTTAAAGAGCTTTAGAAAAACCTGACACATCTGGTTTGGCTTGTAAGCGCTGTTTAAACAACGATCTCGCCATTATGCTAGATTCTAATTGTTTCTTAAAAATACTTAGCAACGCGAAGAGGTTCTTCGCGTTCGTTTTAAGTAAGTGAAAACACTCGCGTTCTGGTTAAAACGTTATAAATGTTTTATTTGACAATTAAATTATGTTTAAGTACATATATACGAATGCAAATATATAGGTTAATTACGTCCGGGATATGATTCTGTGGTGGGCGTTTTCCCGTGTGCGCGCGTTGACTGTTGAATTTGGAAAAGTTTTACCTTCCTCCACTTTCTTTTTGCAGTACCAAGAAAGTTGAAAAGCAGAGGTGTTAGGGTGCTCCCTCATTACAATCGGTTGATTGTACACTGCCCAGTGTGCAGTGTATTCTACGCCATAATATTGAGTATGTGGCGGTTTGGCGCTACGGCTGTATGCATTTGCGTATCATATTATTTTAGAAGGTGGCGCTAACATTAGGCTTCGTGTTGCTGTCGTTTCCAATTATGGCCTTTCCTTGAGATGTCGTCCTGTAAAGGAAGAAAGCGAACGATTATGCAGAGGGCGTGCTCTATATGCATTTTAATCTTCTTGGTGTTGGGCGTATAAATATAAATATTTGTGTATTTTTGTAGTGTGCTTATGGTTTTGAAGGAGAGGGGTTTAATTTATTGCTCTTTGGTTTTAAAGTTTTGCGTTTTATTTGTGCTCATGGGCTAGAGCTTATGGCGTTAGGGTCTTATTTATTGCGCTCTATTTTCATAGTTTTGCGGCGGAACCGCTTATCACCCAACCAAATATTGTTTCTTGCGCTATTACATTATCTTGTATTTTTCGGGCTCCGGGTTGGAGAATTTGTGGAATTATGTCGCTTCCAATGACCAGATCTATGGGTGCTGGTTTGCTGAAATGGGGGTCAGCTAGTTCATGGGCATTGAACTCTTTGATAAATTCAGGACTTACGTGAGAAGTCGCTAAGTGCTCCGTTAATTGCTTGAGTATGACAGCTTTTGTAGTTATCTTCTACTGTGCCTTACGGGGAGTTATATTTAGTGCACATGCGTTCTTAGTGCGTTTTAAGTTACATCCACCAATTGTAAATACTTCGGTTGGGAGCTTCAACCTCTTTTGAGCTGCTGACGAAATAAAGGTTCGTTGGGACCCTTGGTCAAGCAATGCTCTGAGTTGAAACTGTTCTCCTCGATGCTCTATTGTCACTATTGCAGTTGGGAGGAGAACTTCACTTTCATTGGCAATTCGGAGCGAATTAACCTGCGCGGAGTTTGAGCAGGTGGGTTGCTTATCCGACTTGTAGCTTGATAACTCTTGGGGGCAATCTTTGGTGATCGCGTGCGCTATGCCGTATTGCGCTATTATTTTTTGAGTTTGCGTATTGGTTGGGTGGTGATCATAGGGGATCACTTGCTCTTTATTTTGTGGGGCTGTGGTCTTTTGAATATGACCACAGCTTTCTTTTATTTGTCGATCGGGGTTGATCGATTTCTTAAGAATTTCTTTTATACCAGCCTTTTGAGAATGACCTCTGGATGTGTTCACATGCAGTAGGGAGTTATGTCTTTTCTTACAATACACACATGCAAATTGTGAGTTGCATTTTGCCAAACTATGATTGAAAGCAAGGCAGTTGAAACACAATTTTTGCGTTTTAACAAAGTTTATGCGCTTTTGTGTTGAGAATTTTATAAATATGGGGCATCTCTTCATCGGATGTGGGGTGTCGCATAAATAACAGGAAAACACCGTATTGGAATTAGTATGAAAAGCTTTTGTTTTACTGTGAGATTTTTTTAGAGCAGAAGTCTTGCTTACGTGTTTTGGGAATTTCATTTCTACCCTTTCTAACACTTGAAATTTGGACGTTAAGAATTCGTCCATTTGAGACCATGAGGGAAGGTCTTTTCTGGAGGGCAGTGATTGCTCCCAAAATGTCCGGGTTTCTCTGGGCAAGTTGGATACGCAAATGTGTACGAGGATGGGGTCCCAACTGTCTGTGAAAACATTGAGGGCATTTAAAATGGACAGACATGTTTTTATTTTGCTTTGGAGATTAATGATCTGTTCACTATTTTCTTCGTGAACACTAGGCAGATTCATTAAAACTTGGATTTGCTTATCCACTAATATGCGTTTATTGTCATAACGTTCGCTTAATGCTTGCCATGCCAGATCAAAATTCTCGTCGCTAAGAGGGAACTGCTTGACGATTTGACCGGCTTGCCCTTTTGTTTTATACCGGAGGTGGTATAATTTCTGAGCGGATGATAATTGGGGGTGGTTTATGTAGACGGCTCTAAACATATCTCGGAAAGATTGCCATTCTTCATAACCACCGTGGAAAATCTCTGTATCACATGGCGAGAGATGCAGATACATGTGAGGATTTTCCTCTATGTGTGAGTTCTGTGCTTCTCGGGAGTGAGAGCTTGGGGGACTTATAGCTCGGATCAATTTGAGTTGATCTAAGATCTTCGCTTTAGTCATTTCATAAGTATCAATACTAAATTGATACTTGCCTTCCGCCAACGCAAAAAAATTATCTTGAAAGTCTTCCTCATCTTTTAGGAAAAGTGAGTCATATGCGGCTTGTAACCGCGCCCAGAGATTGTCAATAGTTCTTTTTTTTATTTCGAGGGCCGACTCTGTGAATTCCTCTATGGGAGAAGAGGTGAGTCTGGCACAATATCTCATGAAGCGCTCATTTTCGATATTAAATTTTTGCACACACGGGTCATGAGATGTTCTTTTTCCTGATTTCTTTGCTTCGGCAGAAGTCTGAATCTTTTCAAAGATTTTGGCGGGAGTTGATTTCCTTGGAATTTTGGAACTATTTTTGGGGCTTTGTTCAGCTGGCATTTTTGATGTTAGGAAATTTATTTATATTTTAGTATTTTGGTATATAAAGGAGGCTTTTAATTGAGCAATTTCTTGTTATTTAGTGTTTTTGCGGACTGTATGTATTTAAATGTATGTATATTTGGGACTCGTGGAATTAACTGCTAGGTTTTTTTTAAATATTTTAGTTTTGTATATATATTTATATATGTACTCTTTTAAAAGTGGTTCGAGAGTGTTCGTTTTCGTCAATATAAATTTTTATTTAATTTTTTATTTAATTTATTTAATTTAATATTATATTGAAAACATTAGTGCATTAAGATGTAATCTTTACTTGCACAATGATACAAACAAATTGCAAGAAATAAAATAAAAAGTACAGATAATAATTAATATTACAATATAGATTAAGGTAATGTGAACGTTGAATTACAAATCATATATTCTAAAATAAAACAAAGGTAAGCTTATAACCACTATTCTTGATCACGCTTGGAAGAAAAAAAGTTAAATATGAGTTTTTTGAAGTTGCCTATGTGCAACGCGTTCTTCAAGGACAGTGGAAGGGAGTTCCAGAGCCTTACCGCATTAATAAAAAACAGTCTTGAAGTGCATAAATAGTTAAATCTGAGAAGAATAAGACCTGACGAACGTGTACTCTTGGAGAACTTAAGTTTATTGTACAGATATTCCGGGCTATTCGTGATAAATAATTTGAACATAAAAATGCAATTACGCGCGTTCAGAAAATTTTGTAAATCACAGCCAAGTATAGAATTACGCATAGATGAGAGATGATCGTATTTCTTTAAACCAAATACATACCTTGTGGCAGAGTTAATGGCGATATTCAATTTTTGGAGTGAATGAGAGTCTAATTTGCCGTAGACGATTTCAAAGTACGTGATATTAAACTTGTAATTAACTTTTTCTTAGTGGCTACCGGTACATAAGGTGAAGTTACTCTAAGACATCGTAGAGTAAAAAATATTTTACTCACAACTTCATTAACATGATCATCACACGCAAGTCTAGAGTTAATAACGAAACCCAAATTCCTGGCTTTGTCAACTAATTTAAGCTGGTTGGCACCAATAAATAAGTTGGGAATATCCGATGCAAAAAATTTATCTTTAGCGACAGGTATTACACAAGATTTTTGAGCATTGAGGCAAAGTAAATTCTCCCTAGACCATGCAAATATTGAGCTTAAGTCCTCGTTAAGTTGTAGACAAATATCCTGAATCGATCCAATTTTATTAGAAACATACAGCTGCACATCATCGGCATAGGCGTGTGCGCGCATGAGTGCAGGTGCTGAAAATGTCATTTATGAAAATGCTAAACAAAAGGGGGCCCAATATGGATCCCTGAGGGACACCAGAGTATATATGCACGAGGTTAGAACAATTATTATTGCCGATTTTCACCTTTTGAAACCTGTCGCTCAAATAGCTCTCTATGAGTTTTACTGCAGTTTTGCTGAAGCTGAAATACTTAGCTAGTTTTTCACACAATTACAGAATCAAAAGCCTTAGAAAAATCAAGCAGACAAAGTAGTGTTAAATGACCTTGATCGAATGGCTGACGTATATCGTCTAAGACTTTAACAACAGCAGTAGAACAGGAGTGACCAGCTCTGAAACCACTCTGCAGAGGGTTTAGGAGTTTATTTTTATGAAAGAAGTCTGATATTTGCTGCGCTAAAAGCATCTCAAAAACCTTAGAAAGTCCTGTTAATATACTTATGGGCCTGAATTCACAAATCAGAGAGGCACCAGGTTTTTTGGCTATTGGTGTGACATTTGCTACTTTCCACTTGGATGGAAAGCACGAAGTGGTTAAACAGTGATTGAGTATGTGTGTAAAGCAAGCGAGAATGTAAGGCAAAATTAATTTGACAAACTTTATCGGAAGCTCATCATTCCCCATAATAATTAGATAATTAGTAAATTTGCTGCTGGGTTAACTTGCTTAATATGTGTATTTATGTATATATGAATGAAGATGTATTTAAGGGCAGCGCAATGGTTTCACCGAAATGCATGCGTTAGTAAGTATGTAGGTATAAATATACAGAGTTCTAATCTATTGGTTCTGCTTTTATGTATGTACGTATGTATGTATGTATGTGCATATGTTTGTGCAGATGCAGTATACTGAGAGCTGCACTGCTTTTGGGGGCGAAAAATAGGCGCAAATGTAAGCCAAAAATATTTGTTAGCAAGCGACAATTCGTTTTTAACAGCTGTGCTTTGTAATGGACGCTAGTTTGGTTTGAGGAGGCGCTTTGTAATTATGCGCAAATAGATCGGGTACATATAAGAAGGTAGGCAAAGGGATCACCATGCATTTATGTATGTATATACGTACGTTTTGGCGCTTACTGGGTGAGCTCAACTGAGTTAATAATTTTTATTTCTGACAATAGAGCTTTCTTTTTTTATTTTTATATTTACTTATTTATGTGAGTATGTTCATACGTATGTTTGTATAGTGAGATTAAAGGTTCTCTAAGAGTTTTTTTTTGAAATGTCGAAAATATATATGCGTACTAAATATGTTTAGTTTACTCTTACGTCCCTTAGGGTTTTCCCCCTTCTGAAAAGCTCTGTAGCTGTTGTCTCTGCTGCTGGTGATTTTGCTGGTGTTGACTTGCGCTTTTCCTGTTGGTGAGGTGCTGCTGCTTCCCTGGTAGATGCTACCTTCCTTTGCCTGCTTTGTTGCTCCTTTTTTGTTGTGATTATCTTTTTGTTTTGGTGATTTTATCGTTTTTATACCCGAGCGCACTTGTGCACAAGGGTATATTAATTTTGTTCATATAACGGTTGTTTGTAACAGCCAAAACGAATCGAGATAGATATAGACAAATGTATACATAAATGATCAGGATGGAAAAAGAAATCGATTAAGCCATGTCTGTCTGTCCGTCCGTCTGTCCGTCTGTCCGTCTGTCCGTGTACACGATAACTCGAGCAAAATTTGAGATATCTCAACGAAATTTGGTATGTAGGTTTCCCTTAATCCAAGGTAGGTTGGTATTGAAAATGGGCGAAATCGGACTTTAACCACGCCCACTTCCCATATAACGGTAATTTCCAGAAATACGAAAACTGCGATATTTTAGTAACTACTGAAGATAATTCACTCAAAATTGATATTTACAATAATTTTTAGACGAAAAATAAGAATATTATAAATTTTTGGAAAACGGGCGTAGCCACGCCCGCTTATGGTTACATGTGTATATCTTGGTAACCGCTGCACCAATTTCTTCCAAACTTGGTACAGTTTTTGGCCTTCGCATAACATACCAAATGGCCGAAAATTTTTAAAATCGCTCGATAACCACGCCTACTTCCCATATAACGGTAATTTTCAGAAATACGAAACTTCGATATTTTAGTAACTACTGGAGATTATTCACTCAAAATTGATATTTATAATAAGTTTTAGACGAAAAATAAGAATATTATAAATTTTTGGAAAATGGGCGTAGCCACGCCCACTTATGGTTACATGTGTATATCTTGGTAACCGCTGCACCAATTTCTTCCAAACTTGGCACAGTTGTTGGCTTTGGTACAGCATAAATAACCGCCGAAACTTTTTAAAATCGGACAATAACCACGCCCACATCCCATATAACGGTAATTTAGAGAAATACAAAATCTTCGATAAATCATTAAATATTGAAGCTAATTTATTCAAAATTGATGCTTGCAACAATTCTTTACCAAGAAATACGTTTATGGTAAAATTTTGGAAAATGGGCGTGATCACATATAAGTATATCGGTAACCGTTCTACCAATTTGTACCAAACTCGGTATGGTTATTGTACTTGCCACGTGTAAGCATAACGTTGAAAATTATTGAAATCGGACTAAAATAACGGCCGATTCTCATATAACGGTAAATTTAAGAAATGCTTGAAACTTCAATATTTCGAAATTGAAGGACGCTAATTTACTCCAAATTGATACACCTCGGCTTACCATCTAGCGGAAGGTTTCGGAAGGGTGAAAAAACATATATTTAATACTTGCGCCGGGTATTTAATGTTCGGCTCCGCCCGAACTTAGACTTTCTTACTTGTTGTCGTTGTAGTTCTTTGTACTTCTTTGTATATGTATTTGTTATCCCAAATTTTAACTGAAGTTGTTTTTTTTTGTTTCAAGTTCGCCTTCTATGCTTTTAATGTTTTGTATTTGTTCACTTTAATGTTATTTTATGTATGTATACTTTTAAGTAACCCAGTTTTTGCGTTTTGTACTAAATGTTCACTTGTCTTTGCTTCATATTTTGTTTTTGTGTTTTATAAATTGTTTGTTTTCACAGGTGCCTTTCTTTATGGCGCTGAAGAGGTTCTTCGCGTTCGTTTTAAGTAAGTGAACACACTCGCGTTCTGGTTAAAACGTTATAAATATTTTATTTGACAATTAAATCATGTTTAAGTACATATACACGAATGCAAATATATAGGTTAATTACGTCCGGGATATGATTCTGTGGTGGCCGTTTTCCCGTGTGCGCGCGTTGACTGTTGAATTAGGAAAAGTTTTACCATTCTCCACTTTCTTTTTGCAGTACCAAGAAAGTTGAAAAGCAGAGAAGGTGTTAGGGTGCTCCCTCATTACAATCGGTTGATTGTACAATACTTGACATCCGCATTCGCATCCGCATCCGCGGATGTTAGCTGTTAGATATTGGCATCCGCATTCGCATCCGCGGATGTCTAAAATTCCACATTCCCAACATCCCTAGTATGTACATACAGATTCTTAAGTACAAAGTTTCTCTGGATTCTGTTTATCCATGCATTCTCCCACCATGGTGCGAAATAAAGTCAATTGACATTATTACCTTTTCAAACGCGAAATAAAATCCATTGGCATTATTGCTCTTTCAAACTTTTGCTTTTGCTTAGCTTAGGTTCTAAAAAAATTCTAAATTTCTTTTCTAAGATTCCGAACGCCTGTTCAATAAAAACTCTTGTGGAACTGAGGATGTTATTAAAATTCATTTGGTCCCGTGATAAGTGGCCATTGTCTTTATACGGAACCATAAGCAAATTCTCTAATGGGTAAGCGGCGTCTCCCAGCAAATGACATTCCGGCGATACTTTTATATCTTTATTAAGGAATGCTTTTCTAATCGGGCTATTTTGCCAAACAGATGCATCATGGTATCACCCAGGGTAGCCTACAAACACGTCCAAAATTCTCATTTTACTATCGCATATTGCCTGAAATAAAAACAAGTAAGAGCAGCGCTGTCTTCGGCTATGCCGAAGGCTTCATACCTTTCATGAACATCTGCAAATTTTATTTTGACAGATTACTGCTTTTGAATACATCTGCATACATCGATAGAGGAGTTACATACCTATATAAAAAATCGCATCTGAACAATCAGAGGTATGGAAGATATACCTTATACTAGCATCTAAGTGATTTTCACTGCTATGTGATCGGTATGTAAACCGGTAACACAATTTATGGGGTTTAATTTCTTACATAAAGGAGATATATCGCAAAAACTGGTATCTGAACAATCAGTGGTATAGGAGATAAAGCTTATACAGCATAGATTTACGAAATTTATCGGTTTTAGCTGTTCAAATAAAGGAGTTTTACAGTAAAATCCCATATCTGAATAATCAAATGTATGGAAGATAAAAAAAAGTTATAGTCACCCGATCCTTGTTATTTTCACTGTAAGTATTCTGTTAATAATGAGTGAAAATGGTGCGAAATTTCATGTTTCTAGCTGCATAAATGGAGGAGTTATGATAAAAGACCTCATATCTGAACAATCAGTTGTATGGGGGCTGCAGATTATAGTGACCCGATCTTTGTTATTTTCACTGTAAGTCTTCTGTTGATAATGAGTGAAAACAGCGCGAAATTTCATGGTCCTAGCTACATAAATGGAGGAGTTATAACGAAAAATCTCATATCTGAACAATCAGTTGTATGGGAGCTATAGGTTATAGTTTCCCTATCTTTTTAATTTTCACTGTAAGTTTTCTGTTGGTATATATTGAAAACAGTGCGGAATTTCATGTTCCTAGCTATATAAATGGATGAGTTAAAACGAAAAATTTTATATCTGAACAATCAGTTGTATGGGAGCTATAGGTTATAGTGACCCGATCTTTGTAATTTTCACTGTAAGTATTCTGTTGATAATGGGTGTAAGTACTGCAAAATTTCATGTTCCTAGCTGCATAAATGGAGAAGTTATAACGAAAAATCTCATATCTGAACAATCAGTTGTATGGGAGCTATATGTTATAGTGGCCCGATTCTTCCGGTTCCGACAAATGGTTAATACATTATAAAAATACACCCACCTACCAAATTTTATCCGGATATCTCGAAAACTGAGAGACTAGATTGCATACAAACAGACGGACATGGCTAAATCGACTCAGCTCGACGTTCTGATCATATAAGTATACATATTAATGGGTCTATCTCTTTTTATTCTGGTACTAACAAACATCGGACCAAAGTTATAATACCATTTCATGCTCATGAAAGGTATAAAAAGTAATTGTAATGAAAAATGAATACAGTGAAGCCCGCTTAAGTACCTCACGAAAAATGTCAGCTTTTTGAGGTACTTAGGCGGGGTGGGTGCTTAAAAGAACCCGCTTAAGTACCTCGATGCGGGTACTTAAGCGAACATAATTACTGATGTAGTTACATCTTCTTGTTAACTTACATAAATACTTGATTAACAACATTTAATGAAGTATACATAGTTTAAAACCAAAATCGTAGCATTATTTAAACACCCAAACAAGTAAAGAAAAACTTTATTAAAAAAATAGATATAGCGCAATGGTATTTCATTTTTACAAGTATTAAATTGTATAAAAAGTCAAAGTTGGACATATCATTTTGTACCAAGTTACCACTTATATTTATTTAGTTATTAATTTTTGAGATTTTTCAATCGATTAAAATACAGTTCATTCCCTAACAAATACCATATAAACTTAAGCTTAAGATTTTGTAGAACACTTAAAAAAAGATGCATCATAATTCCAAACTTTTTTTCTCAGAACTGTTTTTTGAGTATACAGTTTTATAGGCCATTCAATTTTGGTGTAATAATGTGTAAGTTTCAAGTGGCTAAAAATTACCGTTGATTTTTTAGAATTTTTTACCGAAGTTGTGTAGAGTTGCTACTGAATTTCAAAATACATTTCGAAAATATTTCAAGGAATTTTAAAGAGCACTTAAAAGGGGAAAATTCTAAGTAAAATTGTAAATGGGGCACGAAAAGTTTAGGTACTTATTCGGGTTGGGTAAATAAGCGAGGAGGTACTTAAGAGAGGGATTTTCTTCAGATTATATTAAAAAATTCACGGTGTCCAAAAATGTTGGTTACTTAAGCGAGTTAGGTACTTAATCGGGGGGGTACTTAAGCGGGTTTCATTGTAGGTTCGATTATGTTAGTAAAAAAGGATGGATACCTGAACAATGACGGAATATTGTCGCTGCGCCAACAAAAACGGTTATGTGATTTTTGTCAATTTTTTTTATTGCATATTTTATTAACACTATCTATTGCCCACATTACTGCATTTGCCGTTCTCTTATATATCTTTGGTTTAGGACTGACCAAAAACCCGCTTACTTGCGTATAACTGTTTGTGATCGTAGGGGAATCTGATGAGGGTGCTCTGATTTCGATGTAAAAAATAATTATAAACCAACTAAATACATACATACATATCTATGCTTATACCACTTACACTACATAGATTCTACTATTTAATTTGATCGCTTGCAATTGGAATCCGACAATTAACAAAGGTAAAAAGTGTGGAGGTAGACAATGTCCACTCTACATTAGAAAATGTGTTCAATTCACCGATATATTCACCAATGGACTACATAAGTCGTATGCGACAGGCGAGGCCATCACATCCTTATATTATTAATTATACAGAGTATACATTTTTTTTTAAATTTATGTACAACTATGAGGCCAGGTAAAAAGCAGTATCAGAGGTGAAGTGAAATTCAAGTTGTGTCATACCGACTGCTGGACATCTTTGCCACAAAAATGAGCTCTGTTATTACAGCAGTACGAAACGGAGCTATTGCACGATGTTCCAAAAAAATTTATCAATCTAAATACAACAGCCTTCTAACGTTAAAGCAATATATACACAAAGATTTCTATTAGTTTTATTATAATCTACCTCGAAAAATACATAGTTTTATAATTTTATGCAATTTACTATGTTATGCAAATTTGACTAATGTAACAATTGTGAAAAAATTAAGTTGTATTTATATTGAAATTATTTCTTGTATATACGAGCTTTCATTGGATATCACCCATCGAAACTTTGAAAAAGTGCATTGGTTCAAGTAAATAGGCAAATCTAAAAAATAGGTACACTTTCCAAAAAAATTAAATTTTAAAATCTGTGAGCACACCTTTGTTTTATATATCATTTTATTCGTAATCTCTTAATAAATCGACTAATATAAGTGTAATTCATTTTCGTCAAGTGCTTCAAAAGTTAGACGAGGGATAAACATGAAATAGAGAACAAAAGAATAAGTTGGGTTAAAATTACGCTGTTCAAGTTGTGAATTGTGAGCAAAGATTTTGAAAGTTGAACTCACTAAATTGGGGTGTTCTAAATTCAATGGTATCCCCCGTTTTACAAGATTGGCTCCGGTTTTTGAGATAACGGTACTTTCAAATTTGATTAAATTTTAACTATTTTATAAATAAGTCCATCAGTTTTGAAGTTATTTTACAAAAATTTTTCACATAAAAGTTTTTTAATATTACCTAAATGAATCCTAAATATTATCGAAATGGGTTCACTGTAACATCCCAGCAAACATTTGGAGTCATAAATGAGTCTTTAAGGAGTCCCATTTCGGAGCCTTTGTGCTCATAATGAGCTCATTTAAGAGTCCGAAATGAGGGTGTTTCCCTTCGTGCGTAGGTCGACCTATATGAGCTTAAATTCATACATCAAATGAGCCTCAATATGAGTCATATTGGACTCTTATTGGCCTCAAATACGGCTAATTTTGGACTCTTTTGAAGCTCTTAAATGACTCTTATTGGCCTCATAAATGCCTACTTTCGGAGCTCCTTGTATGCTGTTCTGTGACTCTTATTGGCTTTATTCTTCAACTCTCTTAATGAACTTACTTTAGAGACATGTTAGCAAGGAATTCATTTCAAATACTGTTGGATATTTATATACAAACCTCTGCGCATACATATATATGTACATATATTGCAGCATTCATGTAATAGCAGTTGCTGCAGCTAAATTTTGTTTATTTTTCCTTCCTAATTATTTTTCATATCTGTATAAACAAGTTTAGATATAAATTTCTAGTCGTTATTGTTTTTATACTGGCACAAAGTGCTGGCTCATAACTTGGATCATATATGCCTCCTAAAAGATTCATATAAGAGTAAGAAAATTTTTGTTTTTGAAACT
This sequence comes from Rhagoletis pomonella, assembly GCF_013731165.1. Classification (NCBI taxonomy): domain Eukaryota; kingdom Metazoa; phylum Arthropoda; class Insecta; order Diptera; family Tephritidae; genus Rhagoletis; species Rhagoletis pomonella. The sequence goes on from NW_023458563.1 coordinate 8,858,359, forward strand.
CATATTTCTTACTTACCTAGGACTCCTTTCCGACTCATATATTCTGAGCGCTCAGAATATGTTTGCGGGGATATAGCTCCAATACAACTGATTACTCAGATATGTGTAACTTCATCTAATATATAAAAATCTCGTGTCACGGTGTTAGTGGTCGAACTCCTCCGAAACGGCTGGACCGATCTTTATGAAATTTTTTGTGTATATTTGGTAGGTATGAGAATCGGATGTAAAGTATATTTCATACCGCTAGGTTCAGGGGGCGTGGCACCTCCCACACAAACCGAATATTTCATACTGCAAATCTCTGGAAGTGTTCATGGTAGAGTACTCTAACTTGGTATGGAGATATATAAAACAAATCACATGCTCATGGAGAAAAATTATGGTTATTGGAAAAGGGGGGCGTGGCACCTCCCATACAAACCGATTTTTTTTATACTGCATATCTCTGGAAGTTTCATGGTAGAGTACTCTAACTTGGCATGGAGATATATCAAACCAATCGCATACTCATGGAGAACAATTGTGGTTATTGGAAAAGGGGGCGTGGCACCTCCCATACAAACCGAATTTTTCATACCGCATATCTCTGGAAGTGTTCATGGTAGAATACTCTAACTTGGTATGCAGATATATCAAACCAATGGCATACTCATGGAGAAAAATTGTGGTTATTGGAAAAAGGGGCGTGGCACTTCCCATACAAACCGATTTTTTCATACTGCATATCTCTGGAACTGTTCATGGTAGAGTACACTAACTTGGCATGGAGATATATCAAACCAATCGCATACTCATGGAGAAAAATTGTGGATATTGAAAAAGGGGGCGTGGCACCTCCCATACAAACCGATTTTTTTATGGTATGGAGATATACGAAAACAATCGCATACTCATGGAGAAAAATTGCGGTTATTGGAAAAGGGGGGGTGGCACCTCCTATGCAAACCGAATTTTCCATACTGCATATCCCGGGAAAAGTTCATGGAAGAGGACACGAACATGGTATGGAGATATATGAAAGCAATCGCATACTCACGGAGACAAATTATGGTTATCGTAAAAGGGGGCGGGGCACCTCCCATACAAATCGAATTTTTCATTTTGCTTAACTTTGGAAGTGTTCATGGTAGAGTACTCGAACCTTGTTTGGAGATATATGAAAACAATCGCATACTCATGGAGAAAAATTGTGGTTATTGGAAAAGGAGGCGTGGCACCTCCCATACAAACCGATTTTTTCATTCTGCATACCTCTGGCAGTGTTCACGATAGAGTACTGGAATTTGGCGATTAGGGTGTCCCTATCCTAAAAAAAAATGTTCTCTATTTTTTTCTTTTAGATCTTTTGGTATTTTTGTATGAAAAATCTAATATAATAAAATATCGTGTCACGGTGTTTGTGGTCGAACTCCTCCGAAACGGCTTAACCGATTTGAATGAAATTTTTTGTGTATATTTCGTAGGTATGACAATAGGGTGTAAAGTATGTTTCATACCGCTAAGTGAAGGGGGCGTGGCACCTCCCATACAAACCAAATTTTTGACACTTTATATCTCTGCAAGTGTTCATTGTAGAGTACTGGAACTTGGTATGTACAAGACATATAAAATCAATCGCATAGTCATGAAGAAAAATTTGGCTTATTGGAAAAAGGGGCGTGGCACCTCCCATGCAAACCGAATATTTCACACTGCATATCTCTGGAAGTGTTCATGGTAGAGTACTTGAACATAGTATGGAAATATGAGAAATCACTCCCATACTCTTGCGGCTATTTATAAGGGGGTGTGGCGCCTTTCAAACGGTACTGAAGCTATTACGTATCTTTGTATGCAAATACAATTTTGCTAGGTTATTTAAGATGGTAATCGAAATATGCCTTCCGACAACCACCAAACCGTAATATTAGAAGATAAACGCGTCACTGAAAATCTTGGACGTGAACTGTTGGTGAAAATGTTGTACCAAAATGTTTCAATACAAAAAATTAATTTTGGGCGGGACGAAGTTCGCCGGGTCTGCTAGTATCTGAATAATAAATTGCATGCGTGCTATATGTTAAAGTGAACCTATGCCAAATTTGTACCCGCTTAATTGCAGGCGTTATAACACAAAACAACGTCTCAGAACAATCAGTTGTATGGGGGCTAGATGTTATAGTGAACCGATTTCGATGATTTTAAGAGATAGTGAAGGTACTGTAAAAATGCAATCGTGCAAAATTTTAGTAAAATATCTTCAAAACCGAGGAAGTTTTTTTATAAAATAGTTAAAATTTACGCAACGTTTCAAGTACCGCTATCTCCAAAAGTGGAGCCAACTGGGCAAAACTGGGGACGCCATTGAATTTAGAAGGCTCCTGTTAAGTAAGAGCAACTATCAGAACCTTTGTCGAAAAAAATTTGATTTGATACCACGCTCGAAATATTCTGACTACAAGAAGGAGCATAATTAAAAGTACTAAATCAGGGTTTTCACACACTTCTAGACAAAATTTTTTTGAAGCATTTTACAGGTATATGTAACGTTATAAGGACTAGTAGTTATAAAAATATTTAGATCGTTTTGACGCATTTTCCAAATGTGCCTTCAATTAAGATTTGTTTGGAATAAAAATTACGCTCAAGATCGCAGAATATATTATCTTTTAAAGTTATGAAGTGTCCACATAAGTGCTAAATACACATTAAATTTCAAATCAGAATATGGTGTGCTTCAAAAGTTAATACATAACTAATTGTGCCCCTTTTAAATATTACATAAAAAATTCACTTGCTTTCATTCTTTCTTTAAATTTAAACACTATAATTCAAAAGTTATGCAGCAAATTGATCAAACTTTTTTTTTAGGCTTCAAGTATACGTCAATGAATTATATCCATAAGTAAACTGCTTGATATAGTTTACAACGGTGAAAATAAAGCTAAATAACATAAAGGTTACCTGTTTTTTCGATTTTCCCTAATACGCTGACCGATAAAACAGTTCGCATCTCTGGTAATCTCATGGTTTGTACAAAATATGTGTCCACTTACCACTTTGCATTAATTTTTATTACATAACAGGAGCAACGGGCAGATGTCGTTTCGGTTTAGCGTGGGTACCTTCCGCGATCTAATGCAGTCCAAGCTCCACGGAGCCCTTAAAGCTCAACGGATCAACTCAATGTGAAGATAGACGCCCCGAAATGCAAGGCATCGGTTGCAATGCAACTCCACATCGAGCCAGACGACTCTCCCGCATTTGGGTTTAAACCACAGCCACCACGATACTCGCCGTAGGGCCAAGCCGCACGAGAAGATTGGAGCAAGCTCCAAGGGCAACTGCTCCCCGTGGTACCAGAATTAAGTCTTCGGTCAGACCTCGTGGCCGAAGCCACTCCCGTTTGAGTTACCATACTACTCTTGACTGGTAGCCATCACCAACACCTCCTTCCTACTCGACTCGTCAACGCCTTCTAAAAACATCACGTGCGAAATTCCTCAAGTTCGTTACCGTCAAATGTGTGGAGAGGGTACTACCAAAGTCGTACCGTCCATCCGTCCATTTTACCCCCTCAAGTCCGAGTATCTCGGGCATTCGCAAAGCACGTGCTCGACATCCTCAAGCTCCGCTCTACACTCACACCCCTCAGAGTCATGGAGGTTCCTCTTACGCAAAAAAGAATTAAGAGGACCATGCCCCGTTAGTAGAAAATCCAAACTCAACCAATGCCCGAAGTCCGGATTCTCTCCCATAAACCCTACACTCGGAATGAAGCGGTATGTAACACGACTATTAGAACTACCATCCCAATGGTCCGGCCACATACCACGCACTCTGTCATCCAACAACCGTTTGCACTCAAGATAGCCCCTCTCCAATTCACCGTCCGAAACCCTCCCAGTCAACGGCAACATGTTCATGCCTCCTCTCATCCTGAAGGTCACAGCTCTCGCTATAACCACCAGGTCAAGAGGAGGCACTCCCATCAATACCTGAAGGGCATCCGTAGAGACGGTGCGATACACCGGAAGACAACCCAGCAACAATACCCTCTGACAGGATAGGACCTTCTGGCGACCTGCAACCTTCATAACTGTTTCGTACCAAATAGCGGACCCAAAAGTGGCACAAGCCACGAATAGGCCCCGATATATGGCACGAACAGCACGCCGGCCGAGGCCCCATTCACATCTCAGGATGCGACGTACCTTTCCCACAACACCAACAAGGCGCTCCTTAAGGCACGCCAGGTGGGGAGCAAAGCTCATGCTTTCCCCGATGGTGAGCCCCAAATACCTGACTTGCGTCACATATCTAAGACTGACCCCGTTGACGCGAACCACCGGTGTACGTCCCAACGATAGCTTCCCCTTGAGTAACATTGTTACCGTCTTTCCAACCGAAGTGTCGACCCCCATACGTTGCCCCCAGCTACCGATGCTCTCAAGCAGCCGTTCTCCCTGCCTTTCTATATCTGACTTGGAATTTCCTTCAGCCAAGACGAGAAGGTCATCGGCTTATGCACTAAAGCCACAAACTAGCTCGAGCTCCCACAGCAAGGAATCCATCATAAGGTTCCAAATAAATGGACCACTGATGGACCCCTGCGGACAGCCACGAGCCACATCGACCTCAACAGTCCCCGCAACACCAACCATGGTAGCTCTGCGATCGGAGAAATAACTCCGCCAGAGAGCCATCTCTGCACACCCCACCTGTTCCAAACGCTCAATGACTCCGTCCCAACATAGGTAGTCAAAAGCCCCCTTAAAGTCAACAAATATGCCAAGGACATACTTGTTGACACTCCCCCCGTACTACACTCTGAACATTCAACCAAGCATCCTCTACACTACGTCCTTTCCTGAAGTCCTACTGTCTATCCGACCCCGCGTTAACTCCTGAAGCCGCTCACCCATTATCCGTTCCAGCACTTTTCCAAGCACTGGAAGGAGGCTGATGCCCCGATAAGATGCCGGATCACTCCTTATCAGGCGACTTCAGGAGGGGAACAACCCTGGCAATTTTCCACTCACGCGGAAAATAACCCTCCCATATGCACTTATTATAAATGGCCTCAAAGTATTCCGGAATGAACTTCCACAAGCATTTACACATCTCTCAGGAGCAACGGGCAGTTAACTAATCGAGTCCTCAACTTCTATACATTGCATATCGCTAGCTTAGAGTGCAAAGTTGCTAAGTCCATTTTTTTTCAATAGTACAGGAGACACAAAAAACATTGCTAAGTAATTTTCTTTAAGTATTTTGCAAAACTTTGAATGCAACATTTCGCGTTTTTCATTTACCCTTTATTAAAAAAATAATAATAAAAAGTCTTCTTTTTTAGAAATGTTTAGATAATTTTGTGACTTAGCAAATTTTCTACTTTTTTCTTAAAATTTTTTTGTTGGACTTAGCAAATTTTCCATGAATTTTTCCAATATGTACTATACGAAAAATCCATCTCGTAGGTACATTTTAAGAAACGATATGTTTGAACAAATTCTTTAGGTTATTTTAAAAATAATAATAACACAAGGGAACAGTGATTTTGTTGCATCAAATGTTAAAGCTATTTTTGATAGACTTTTTTATGCTGATTACTATAAGTGACCATCAATTCAACGTGCAGGGATGGTATTTTCAGAGATAGTAGTCGAGAATTCTAGCTTTAATTTAAGCCTAATATCACCTTTAGGTTCTTTGCTATGGCTTCTAAAATATTGCAAAAAACGCGATTTTTTGACACTTCGACCTCGTTTTTTCCAAATCTAGAGCTGATGGACACTTTATATTTACGGATTCGTAATCAGCATAAAAAAGTCTATCCAAAACAGCTTTAACATTTGATGCAACGAAATTGTTCCCCTTTTTTGTTGCCTTGTGTAATAGATTGGCGCTTACACATATGTTAGTATTTGGCCGAGCTTCTCCTCCGATTTGTGGCGTGGGCCTTGATGTTGTCACACAAAGGGAAGGGACTTACAGTTTTACGCTGTTTTTCTTGGCAGAAATACACTCGGAGGTTTGCCATTGCCTGTCGAGGGGCGACCGCTGCTAAGGATAAACCTTCCCTTCACTGAACAGCACATCTTCTAGAAACACTGGTTTACTTATGTTTAAGCATACAATATAAAAATTGCAAATATAGGAAAATGACAAAAAATTTTGTTAAACATTTTTTTTATTTTAAAATAATTTGTTTATAATCTGAATGATTTTGATGAAAGACCAAAGTTATATCGAAAACCTTAAGTGGATCTCCAGTTTTTTTCTAAAAAAAAAAATCTCTTCAATTTTATAAATAACCTTTAAATGAAAGAACCGGATTACAGAAAAGTATGCCAGGGAGTGACTTTTTTCGTTCAAGATGAATGCAAAGCAATATGGTCCAATTCGAGAGTCCTCAAAAGGATTTTCCAGGATATGTTAAAGACTATTGTATTTACCTACCTACAATTACTTTTTCACATAATGGAATTAACTAAAATATTTATGCAAACACTTGTATTATGTTAATGTATGCAAATACTTATACTTATGCTTGCAACTACTATTAACCCTGTAGTCAAATGAACTAGTTGTAAACTACCTTACAACTAGTATGAACCGCATGCCCAACTAGTCAGCCAACTATCTTTTTTCCATGCAATCAACCGGTATTTTTAATATGGGGATGTCCTACGATATGGCAATTGTCAGATTTCGGTCAGAAATATACCAGTATCATACTAGTTCAAAATAGACAGAAAAATACTAGTCTAATTATGGACCAAAACCACTACTTTGGGATTAAAAAATAAAATGAATTCATGAATATGCAATAAAGAACTTTTAAGTACACTTTAATATATAACACATTTTTATTTAGCAGCCTTAGATTTGCCAATAATTAGCGTTAATTTTTTTGAGTATTAATTAAAAGAAAAAATAAATGCATAGATATTGCAAACTTTCGAATATAAATTTAAATTCATTTTTCATAAAGTGTTATTAAAGGGAAAAGGTTTCAGGTATAATAAATACTATATTTTTATCTTTTTTAATAATATGGAATATGCAAAAGAAAACATTTTAGTTAAAAATAAAATGAATTCTTTAGATAATTTTTGAGTGAACTAAAATAAAAATAGTAGTTTTCATTAAAATAAATTAAATTCATTAACTTTGCACATTTCAGTCTATTATTAAAAAAATAATAATAATAATTAATGTTTAAAATTTGAGATTTAGATAAGAATAAAATAAATAAGTAATTCAAGCAGTTATTAAATATTCTTAATTTTTGTCTATAGTTTGGCCTGTTGATATTAGAAATTTATCAAATAATTATATTAATAGTGTAATTAAAAAGTCAAGAATAATTGAAACTGATCAATAATAACAAAATAATGATGTAATTAAAACTAATGAATTAAACGGTTATCCAGAAAAACATGCCTTAATTAATAATCATTATGAGTATTAATCATTATTTAACCGGGCTAGTATAACTGAATACGTATTCGATTTAATGGTTTACAATATACCCAAATAAAAGTTATAATATTTTGTGTACTTTATTGGAGTAAACTGTCGAAGTTAAATAAAACAGGGCTTGAATAAATCGTTTTGTACTTGGTACAAGTCTGGTCATTTTCGAACTAGTTCGATTTCAGTCAGGGAATTCTAGTTGTAAACTAGTGTTTTTCCTGACTAGTTTGGGATTTCACTGCAGGGAACTTATCAAACGATTCCTAATCTTTGACAATACATATTTGACTTCATTCACCACGATCTTGAAAACTGACCAAATCGGCGTGACCAAGTCCATGGTCCTTTTAATATTATATAATCATCCGAAAGCATTAAAACGTTTGAAATAAATCTCGTCTCACAATTTTGTATTTCTCACTTGGTTGCTGAAGCAATAAAGAATTGAAAATTCATAAGGGAAAATTATAGTTTTCTTATTTTGTATTTTAATATCTTAAAAATTTGTAGACTTATTGAAAAATGATAAATGAACTTGAGGTACTAAATTTAATAACCTTTAATTTGATATATCTTCCTGTTTATAACAATTAACGCATTCCATAGATATTACAAGCCAAAGTTTCATTTTCAAAATTCATGCACTTTGGTTCAATTGCGCGGGCTAAAGACAAGTTTTAAATTAATCTTTCTTGGCCAATAACAATTGGCTTAGACCTAAGACATCATAATATTACTATTACAATATGGTCAAATGCCTTTTATTTTCCCCCATACAAAATCGACCCAGCCTAATATACATACATACATATGTACATAAATATTCAAAAATAATGTTGTTGCAAAAACCCTCAATACAAATCGAATTCGATAGCGTAAAAAGAAATATTCATATTTTTTTGGACTCATCAAATTTTCTGTGACTACTTTGGACTTAGCAATTTTGCACATCACGGAATAAAACGGGTAGAAATAAAAAAAAATAGTTAGATCCTTTCAGAAACGATGCATTCCAATATTCCTTGCTTCCTGCATCAAAAACTAATTGTCCATAAAAAGTGGACTTAGCAACATTTCACTCTAAGCTAGCGATATAGGCCTAACGGCAGTATTATGTACAAATTGCATACGATTCCATACCGCCAAAAGCAAATTTAAATCGTGTATAAAAACAGCTATGTGCTTTAAAGCGGCGCAAATGTTGATCACGTCGTAATTGGTAAAAAATTTAATTTATCTTTTTCACAAATCAGTAGCATATTTTTAATACGAAATTTGCAAAATATAATAAATAATCCACAAACACGTTTCTGGGCCTTTCTTTTTATATCGCTCTTGATTACAGCACAAGAGTTTTGGTCCCCCGAAACAACAAGAAACTCCAATAAATTTTGAACTAATATTTGTTTTGCTACGTTCGCGGCCATTTCGTTATGGAGAGTCATATAGAGGTGTAAAACTATTGATAGCATTATCGTTAGTATCGATATTTTTTATTTTTGGTACAATCGATTGTTTTTCGGCTGTATCAATGGTGACTCAGTATTTACTCAAGTTTTGTTTCTTCTTTTCTTTTAATTTCTTTATACATCCAAGTTGCTGCTTTTTTTAAAAATAGTGATGGAAAATTTTGAAAAGGACGGAAAACCTTGCACTCTAGTAAAAAACAGATACAAATTAACTTAGAACGAGCAAAGAATAAAGTCCATTGAGCTACAGAAAAAAGATGAAGGGGGCGGGCCCGCCCTTTTATCCTGATTTTATTGGCATACCAAATTGTTTGTGCAAAATAATAGGGCGATCCTAGGGCAGGGTAAAAGTTGGAATTTTCCATAGTTCCCAAATGAAAGTTATTTTTTTGCTCTTTTCGATTAACTTGTCTTTTTATGTAGTTAATTACGTTTGATTTATTTTAAGAAAAACATACATTTTTATTATGAAACCGGCCATATATTCGTTTTTTAATTTTTCTTGAAATGTGTATAAATTATTTATACGAATACAAATACGTACCAAATAAAAGGGTTTTCAATTACTTGTCTAACCATATACACATTTTGAAAATCGGTGTAATAATTTTCGAAAAATAAGCTAAAATATGGAAAATTCCACTTTAAGCCTGCCCCCCTCCCCACCCCCCCATTCATTTGCCAAAAAAAAATGTATACCATTAAAATCTGGATAAAGGGGAAGGCCCCGCCCACTTCCACATTTTCTCTAGCTCAACTAGTCCTATTCTTTACTTATGCTATTAATTATTATTATTATGCTATTATTATTATTATATTATTATACCAACATTTTATGTATATGTATTATCTGCTCAACGCTATTAAATAATACAAACAAAATGGTTTCTTGTCCTAAAATTTTCATTTACTCCCTGAGTGCCTTATATAAGCATGACCGAGAACGTTTAAAACCACAAAATATTAAATTCGAGAAAACCTTATATTTTTCAATTCATTAAAAATTTTCAATAACCTTACTTCTAACTTAAATTTAAGCGTGTCCAGTAGGTATATATAGTATTGTACTATTTTTCCGATCGGCGTACTATATACTGTTGGAAATAAATATACTACGCAATAATATTATATTTCTTCAACTATAAATATAAATATATTTCAATAATTTGCACGAAAAATTAAAATGGATGACCTTTATACTGAAATAAATATTTGTTTTTGTTATTTTATGGCCTTATAACAATTATATTCAAAAAATTTTTTTATTGAGCTTCAGGCCGTTTTTAATAAAAAACTTATTGTGGAAAAGCAACAATAATTTTTAAAAATTGGTAGAAGTGATAGCAATTTCGGAAATCACCACATTTCCTCATCCGACTTCTTTCAGTAGGATTCGAACCGACGATCCCACTGACTCACCCAGTTTCCTACGCACTGTGCAAAGTTTGTCTTGTAAATTGTCCTTGCTTTTTTCCCACATTTTCAATTGTTAAGCCAACACAATCAAGCGCAGAGCTATTCCGCTGCAATTTACACTTGATCATTTGGTCGTTGGTTTTTTTGGTTTTTGTTAAAGCTGAAATAAATATATTAAATGAAATATTCTTTAAAGTAAAAGGTCATTGTGAGTTTATAATCAAAAAAGGTAACATATTTTTAAAAACACTGAGATAGAATTAAAAGATTTACTTAAAATTATTTCATTTCCACTCTCTATTCCAACAACTTCGGCATTCACAGGAAGAACTTTTTCCATAACTTAAAAATCGTTTTTAATTTTTCTTTTAAAGGAACTTATATGAAACTGAAGAATCTTTTAATTCAAAAATCTGTTTCCTATAATTTTCTGGATCTAATGAAGAATCAATATAAATATCCGTATGATCGAACAATGCGTGTTCTCTCCATTCGTTACCGAGATTTCGCAAGATCAAAATAAGTTGAAAATATAACGATGGAATGAAAATAATTTTAACATTTTGAATATTTAGCAGCAAATGCAGATGTGCTTAAGAGCGAACAACACCACACAAGCGGCTTGACAAAAAAAGCGAAATATCCCTTTGCTTACAGCTATTCATGTTGTGCATGGGGGTGTTTGAAGGTTTGACAAGCCGTTTGAGGGAAATGTGAACAAACATCAAAATGTATTTGTCAATGTTATTGTGGCTTGTTAACATTTTATTTTTTAATATTTTATTGAGCTTTGTACCACGATTGTTTATTTGTTGCTTTTTCAATTTTTCCTATTAAACAACCGTGGTACAAAGCTCAATAAAAATATTAAAAAATCAAAATGTTTTGATTTTCTGGCCGCCATATTGACGTTTGATCAAACCGCCTACGTTGTGTATGATAAAATCGCCTAATTCGTAAAGAAATTTTTAAAGAATGAGGACGCAAGAGAGAAAAATCGAAGAAAACCAAGCCCTTTTACATTGTGAACCGGAAGAAAACTGAAATTCTTTGCTTGAACGAGTCATGTTTGCATGGTTTATGGCGAAATGAGAAAAGTAGGTTTGAGGAATATTTGACAAGCCGCTTGTGTGGTGTATTTAGCTCTTTATAAAACTTCGGAAAGATTTTTGTTCACAAATTTGCAAAGCGATTTAACAACTCTGTTGTATAAAACAAGGTTGCATTTTTTATCTGCAAATATATTGAGAGAAAATTCCTCAAAATGAAAATCCTCAAAAAATACTCAAGCGCACTCGAAATTCCTCACGTTTTGAGGAATTACTCACAAAGTGACAACACTGGTTGGCAGCACTAATTTCATACTAATAGCACGAGGAAGGCGAAATTATAAAAATGAACTCACTAAATGGGGAAGGGTACATTTAAGCGAAATAATATTATTAACAAATATTTAGCGTAAAGGAAATTTATTTGAAGCATGTTAAAAGAAGCAGTGGCAGAATATATGTTGTGTATACATTCATTTGTCAATGCTACCAAACCGTACTGCCATATTATCAGTGACACAAACCAAAAAGAGCGGATCCAGATCCATATCAGGATCATATCGTTGTTGTTGCATTTGCGTGCAAATTTTTTATCCGGATACCGATCATTGCCCACGGAAACACAGAAAATATGTTAGTGTTTGGCCGAGCTTATCTTCCGATTTGATACGTTTTATGCCGACTCGGAACGGCGATTGTATTTTTTTGAGAAGCTGTTTTTCATGGCAGAAATACGCTCGGAGGTTTGTGGACTTCTAATCACTACACCACAGCGGCCTACATACGACACCAATATTCAGATAATTTTTTTTTGGATTTTGTTATCGATATGTGGGATATCGGGTCTTTTTATTCCGACATTAATACTTTAAATGAGTATCCCTACCAATTAGCTTGATTTCAAAATATTTGATAAACTTCTATTGAAAATAATACAACCTTCTCTAATAAGTAACCAAATAATACCACTACATCAGTTTGGTTTTCGTGAAAAACATGGCACTGCAGAACAAGTTCAAAGAATTGTTTCTTGTATTAGAGAAGTTCTCAAAGGAAAGCAATATTGCACCGGTGTATTTTTGGACATCTCTTAAGCTTCTGACAAAGTCTGGCATGATGGCCTTATATACAAACTAAAGTTTTCAATCCCTGCAAATACGCATGCATTTCTGGAAAGCTTTCTACTGGGGAGAAACTTCAGAGTCAGGCAGGATTCCTTTAGAACGGAAAGTCACCCTATATAAGCAGGTGTCTCTAAAGGCAGTGTTTTAGGACCTATATTGCACGTAATATACACTCGTGATTTGCCAACTGATGAAACTCTAACCACTTCAAGGTTTTCTGATGACACAGCTATTCTAAGCAATAGTTCAGACCAGTTCAGACCCAAAATACTTGGAGTAACATTCGACAGCCTGCGCTCCTTCTCTGCGCACGCAACCGCTATTGTCAATAAAGTACAGAGCCGCAACAAGGTCTTCAAGTCGCTAGCAAGCAGTACTTGGGGCAAAGACAAAGAAACGTTGCTGGCAACATACAAGGCAATAGGCCGGCCGGTTTTGAACTACGCAGCGCCAGTGTGGTCGCCGGGGACTAGTAGGACGCAGTGGACGAAGCTTCAGACGGCACAGAACACCGCACTCAGGACAGCGACGGGATGGCTCCTGATGTCGCCCGAACACCATCTTTACGGCGAGGCGCAAATGCTCCCCGTAAAGGAGCACAATATAATGCTCTGCAAGCAGTTCCTGATCGGGAGCAACAGAAGTAGCCACCCAAACAGACAGCTGCTTGCAGAGGAGCCCTCGCCTAGGCACGTCAGGAGGCATCTATATGAACTGACGGACGAAGTCCAGAGGTTCATCAAGCAACCTCTGGATCCGACTGCTTACCGACAGGCCCTGAACGGCATTCACAGGGAGTCAGTCTCGAGTTATGTAGACTCCAGACCTGTGAATGCCGTTCTAGGCATACAGCCCCCGGACACAGACGAGACGGAGCTTCATCTGCCTCGGGAGACGCGCACAACACTAGCATAACTTCGCTCCGGCTACTGCAGCAGGTTAAACTCCTACCTGAGTAGATTGAATGAGGATGTGCCGAATGAGTATCCAGCATGCGGAGAGACCCCACATGACTCGAAACATCTCTTCGCATACCCGACAACCCTAACGGCCTTGTCCCTGTGGACCAACCCCGCAGAAGCTGCACGCTTCCTAGGGTTGCCGTTAGTGGAACTTGACGACAACGATTGAGATACCAACCGTCTTGGGCGGGGTTGTTGTAGCCGCTACAACAACAACAACAACAACGGGGGTTGTTGCGAATATTATTCCGTAAAAGTTCTTTCCGGATAATAAGCAAACCGCTTATCCAAATTAAAAAAGTTTGGTATCAAATGCAAGAAGATTTAAATAGCTTTAAAACTGAAATGTCTAAACGAAGAAAGCCACATATTTAAAAATATTTCAATAAAAAAGGGTGACTAATTACCATAAAACAAATCTTGTGTCATGTATATGCATTTCTTTAGTATTAAATTAAAAAAAAAGAAGTCGTTCGCTATTTCTGTTTAAAAGCTATTTCAGTCCTCTTTCATATGATACCAAATTTGTTTAATTCGGTCAGGCGGTTTGTTTATTACGCGGAAATGACTTTTATTTCGGAAAAATATTCGCAACAACTCTGGTTCAGACCGTAGAGAGGCTTCTTAAGAGCTACAAGAATATCTGAAAAAGTAGGAGTCATGGCTAGGTTCTTGGAGGATGAAGGTTAACGAAATTCCATTTTGAACAGACTTCAAACACTGCAGTCGAAATTTTTTCGCGCCATATGCGGAGCACCGTGGTACATAAAAAATACGAATATCCACAAAGATCTTAATGTAAATACGGTGCATGACGACATAAGAGAGCTAAGCACAAGTTACTCATCACGGTTAATGAACCATCCAAATCGACTAGCGAGAGATCTTCTTAGCCCGAGATATGCAAGAAGACTAAAAGAAAGGATTTTTCCGATATTATCAAATGATGGGCAATATAATAAATTTCGGTATGCGAAATATATCAATTTCGGCTCTGGAACTTGTCCTTTCAGACTGACTACCCAACACCTGTGTTAGTGCGGCTCGGAAACTTGTCCTTTCCGACCAAATACAGCCTACTGGATTGTAATTACTTAAATACAGAGAAGCGAAGGCAGTGCGGCTCTGGAACTCGTCCTTTCAGATCGCCTGCCCAGCACGATATCCTGCGATTCTGCTGCTTGGAATCCTGTCCACCTCGACAGCCGCAACTGCCGCAACAACTGCAATAAATATGAATATACATACATATGTATGTAAAAAAAATATGTATGTATCTCAGTGGTGCACACGGGAGTCTCCGGGAGCTACTCGGCTTTCACGTACAAGTCGTATGTGCGCAGACAACGAACTGTTGCGACGCTAGCAGCGAATTAGTTTGCGTTTCCCAGTAGAAATCGGTTGTATGCATTCATGAAGAATGCTTGCTATATGAGAGAATTAGTATGAACAATTCATGCGCAGTCATGAATTTCCCCGAATAAATTCAAATTCTAGCGAATTGCAAGCGAATGTACATTGTCGTTGTTTTAACTACATTTCTTGATAAATTTGAAGTGGATTTGTTTGTAATATTTTCAGTCTTGTATAAAAATTTTAGTGAACAGACGTGTTGTGCGATACTATTTTCAGCACAAACGGACTTTTACAAGATATGCATTTGCATATGTAACTGCCACTTATTTGTATGCCCCCGTATATTAAAATGTAATGAAAAGTAGCATTTACATATGGGGATACATATCTTGTAACAATGCTTTAATACTTTTCCATTAATGAATTTTTGTATGTTTGAAACATTAATACAGCCATATGCATACAGCAGTAGTACAAGTGTATGATTAGAGTAAGCATACGCTCTGAGAAACCACGGGTGTTAAATGGAAATGAAGGTTCATTTATACTG
>NW_023458563.1:8873848-8874851 GCF_013731165.1 Rhagoletis pomonella
AGTGCAATTATAGAAAAGTGCTTCTCAGCGCGACGCACTAGGGCACAAATTGCATACTTTATTTTATAATATTTTTTTTATCAAAAGAAATCGATAGAGGAATGTAAATGCTGGTTTATGCCCAAAAATACTTAATGAATAATATTTATAAGTTATACTCTATTTTTAAGACTAAATACCTACTTATATGAAACAAGTAATTTTTAGCAAGAAAAAAACCGACTTCAACTCTCATATAAAAAAAAAAAAATATATATATATATCTCACGATCCACTGATCGGATCTTAACCAGATTAGTATGGGACCACCTCTGAGACACTACCTTTCCGATGCAAAAAGAATTATCGAAATCGGTTGACGTGGTCCAAACTTATGCGGTAACATACATAAAAAAAAAACAAAAAAGATTCCGACGAACTGATAACCTCCTCCTTTTTTGGAAGTCGGTAAAAAAATAAGACCTAAACACCGTAACCATCTGGCCGGTCAGCATATAAAAGAATTTGTTCTAATAAAACGGAGCCCAGGTATTATACAAATGAGTTTACCTAATTTAAGTTTTTTTAAATTATACAATTACTAAATTTTTCTTATGCAAAAGGTTGTATAAACTAATAGTATTAGTTACTAAAAACTTCCAAGGTTCATTATTACACTATAGGTATAAGCAAAATAGGCCAAAATACCCATGCACGAAAAATACCACTTTTAGTACATTTATAAAAAATGCGGCAACCATAACTGAGCGCGACGCACTAATACCATGACAAAATGAGACTGTGTTGGTGTGCCCAGCTATGGTATAGATACATCAGTGGTGCACAGCGTCGACAGAGCTACCAATACCAGCGAAACATTTTTGCTTTAGTATGCGTACACTAGCAACCCAGTAGAAATTTTATGCACGAAACGACATCGCTGTTGGTGGCATGAGCTTGCTGCTGTGTATACATGCCAGTATAAATGAACCTTCATTTCCATTTAACACCCGTGGTTTCTCAG
>NW_023458563.1:8874951-8877357 GCF_013731165.1 Rhagoletis pomonella
ATCTATACATAGTATAAAGGAAAGTCTAGATTCTTTTTACGCGGTAATCTCGAAAAGTACTAAACGGATTTTGACGAGATTTTCTCTAATATATTCTGTATCGATAGAAGCGATTTTTTTAACGAGAATTTTAATGGGGTTGCCACCTGTCTCAAAAACTATAAGATCCGCACCCTTCGTTGGATTACAAAAAGTGAGATGTCAAATGAAAGCGATTGGCCACTAGAAAAGCACTAATGTCTTATTTTTTTATTAGGGTTGCCAACTGTTAAGAAAATTACTATATTCAATCCTAATAAGCGTAGGCATCAGTTCTGCACCGTCACTGTCAACTAAAAAGACTTAGTGTGTAGATGTGTAATAATGTATTATTTTTCTGAGTAGGGTTGCCACCTGATTAAAAACTATAAGATGTTCGCAAAGCCAAGATTTTTGACCAGGCTAATCTCGAAAACTAGATTTGGACTAGATTTTGTTTTATATATTCTGTATCGATATAGGGTATTATCTTTAGTGCTTACAAATTCTACAGGGTTGCCACCTGTCTAAAAACTTATAAGATCCTTGCGTTAAATTACAAAAAGTGAGATATCAAATGAAAACTCTTGGCCTCTAGATCAGTGATGGGCACAGTAACACTATCACATTTTGATCCTGTCTTAGTTTCCTTTGCGAGAGCAAACGACTCGGCCATTCAGTTTATTACTTCAGTTGTAACGAGGAGGTTGTGCGTGCAAGATTCTGGAATTCAAGAAAAGCGAAACACAACACCTAATTTTCGACAAAAACTGCGTGCTAAGAAGCGTGCCAACAGCGCATCATGCCTCGGAAACAGCTTATGCCAGACTAATTCTTTGGTTGAATTTAGTTTTTTTTCGTTCGGTAATATAATGTGGGAGCATATACGTGTGAAAAAGCGTTCAGTTGAGCTATACGCGTGATATGAAATGTCAATAACTGATCTAGATGTTCAGTATTGTGTTATTTTTTTGAGTAGGGTTGCCACTTTTTTAAATTATAAGATCTTCACCGTGCGTTGGAATAAAAAACGAAGTACTAAGGGAAAGGATATGATCTCCGAATGAGCACAAAGCATATATTTGTGTTTAGTGTTTTTTCACCTATCTAAATTTTAGAAATAAAATTTTTATTACTTAGATACAGCAGATTTTCACCGTTCATTCAATTACAAAAAAAAACAAGTGGAAGGATATGATCTTCAGATGTGCAATAAGCTTTAATTTTTTTAGTGGTATTGCCATCTATTTGAAAATTATCACCTTACATATAATACGTGACGGCATTTTTTATTAATTACATCAGATTTGCGCAGTTCGTTCATTTAAAAAAAAATTTGGTCTCAAAGGAAAGGGCTTGGCGTTCAGATGTGCAATAAGGTTATATTTTTTTTATAGAGTTGCCCCTGCAGAAAAAATTATAAGATCCACACCGTTCGTTGCACTAAAAACATAAGATGTCAAATGAACGGGCTTAGTCATTATGTGTGCAATAAGGCTTTATTTTTTAATTGGGTTGCCACCTGCTGCGTATATGTACTTAAGTACACATTCAGAAAAAACGTTTAGTTATAATTACCAAGATTTGTTTATAGTGACCAAGTGACATATGGCGAAATAAATATCTAGTTCACGAAAGTCTGCAATTTACTTGCGACTTCTAGTTGGGACAAATGTATATTTGTTAATAATTACAAAACGACTACCTTGAGTGGACAATATTGTTAGTTGAATAAAATCATTGTTGAGCAAAAATAAACAATGCTTTGGTTGATACAAGTTTTAAATTAATTTTGTGAACTTGCTGTAGACGTGAATCGGCTAACCGTTTATTATTGGAAAAAAAGTTCCAGTTTGACACAAATAAAAATTTACTCGATGGTTGTTGTGTTTACTTTCTTCTTTGATTTGCATATATTAAGCATAAAAAATACATACATATTTACATAAATAGTTACTAGTGTAAACAATACATTTGTATATGGTGAATATGAAACAGGAATAGTCGTGCGAAAACCCAGGTCAATATCTGCTGGAAGTGCTGGTTTAAGTATACTGCTTTGCTTTTTCCTTGGCTTAGTAGATACTTTCAAATTATAATTCACATGAATTATATATCCACTGAAAAACCCCGATTGGCATCAAACTTTATATTTTAAAATAACTATGCGCTCACCGAAACAATTCGCGGCGATGGCAAAACTGAAACTGAGACAAACAAGTCTGGGCATGTCATAGCACACACTTTTCTTGCTCTACCTAGCGCAGTGATCGACATGCCATAGCTTACTGAGCGCTCTGTGACCATATGCGTGTTTCACCCATATACGAACCCCGGTAACGGAGCTATGATTTTCACGCACACAGTCTCATTGACTGAATCGTTTTT
>NW_023458563.1:8877457-8878808 GCF_013731165.1 Rhagoletis pomonella
TTGGTTAGAAATTAAACAATAATTTCATTTCATCTTATTAATTTCCTGATATACATATAATTTATTTATTGATTCTCCGGCAACATCATCTTATATGAATTCGCCCTTCTAGCATCCTTAGGACCTGTTGTAATGGAAGTAACTGAACGAAGTGAACTGTCACATAATTATCTATTGTATGTTCTACAAATAAATGCAAATGTTTACAATGCAATCGATAGATCCTTACGAATTCAATTGCACCTGCACTAAATACCTTATACATATGTATGAGTTCGCCTTGCTATCATCCTCACACATCGTCGGTCCCTACGAGAAGTAGCACATTTCACTATTAGCATGGAAGACGAGCACATTTCATTATTCGCGCCGAAAGGTAGCACATTTCAAATTTTCGCTTGGAAGAGTAGCACATTTTAGATTTTTGCGTGGAAGACTAGCACATTTCAGATTTTTGCGTGGAAGAGTATCACGTTTCAGATTGTCGCGTGTAAAAGTAGCACATTTCATTAGTTGCGTGGAAGAGTGGCACAATTAAGGTTTAAAATAAATCATAAAAGTATAATTTATATTGAAAATTCCAGTGCTTATGTTATATTTCTATAATTGTATTATTGTTGGATATTACTAATTATTTTGTGTGTAGTATAAACTCAGTATAATGTTTCGGAACACTTCCTTATAATTGACATGTATGAATCAGCATATTTTTAAGTATGTATGTATCAAGATTAAGAAAGATGCCGAATAAAGACACTCCATTTTCTCCGCTCAACTCGTAAAGTCATCATAGTGGCGACGAGGTGAAAAACAAAAAGTTTTTTGTGTAAGTTGTATTTATTTAAAAGACAAGAAAAATGCCTGACGGTGCAACGACGGGGGCTGCCACTACCAAAATGATTCACACAGCAAATATTGCTGAATTTTCGGCAGCCGATAATTGGCAGTTATGGCGTGAAAGGTTGGAGCTGCATTTCGTTGAGATAGAGTGCACAAGAGAAAGTGGAAAAATTTCTACACTCCTTAGAAGTATCAGTGGTGAGGTATACGGGATCTTGCACAGCATTTGCAGTCCTCAACTTCCAGCGAAAAAAGCTATGCAGAACTGTACTCGGTACTGGAGCGCCATTTTACTCCACCAGTCATCTTATTTCACGAAAGGCGTAAATTTTATGCAGTGAAAAGAGCAGACAACGAAACTGTAGCCGCATGGTATGCTCACGTCAAAAAGCTGTCTTTGCAATGTAAATTTGGCGCTGCCCTTGAAAAGATCATTCTCGACAAATTCGTAGTAGAGTTACCCGAAAAAATTTTCGAAAAGTTGTGCGAAGAGGATGAAGACCTAACCTTG
>NW_023458563.1:8878908-8884281 GCF_013731165.1 Rhagoletis pomonella
AAAAACGATTCAGTCAATGAGGCCTGCCACTACCAAAATGATTCACACAGCAAATATTGCTGAATATCCGGCAGCCGATAATTGGCAGTTATGGAGTGAAAGGTTGGAGCTGCATTTCGTTGAGATAGAGTGCACAAGAGAAAGTGGACAAATTTCTACACTCCTTAGAAGTATCAGTGGTGAGGTCTTGCACAGCATTTGCAGTCCTCAACTTCCAAGCGAAAAAAGCTATGCAGAATTGTGCTCGGTACTGGAGCGCCATTTTACTCCACCAGTCATCTTATTTCACGAAAGGCGTAAATTTTATGCAGTGAAAAGAGCAGACAACGAAGCTGTAGCCGCATGGTATGCTCACGTCAAAAAGCTGTCTTTGCAATGTAAATTTGGCGCTGCCCTTGAAAAGATCATTCTCGACAAATTCGTAGAAGAGTTACCCGAAAAAATTTTCGAAAAGTTGTGCGAAGAGGATGAAGACCTAACCTTGGAAAAAGCGTTTAAAAAGGCATTGATTATGGAGTCAAAGATTACGCAACAATTGGCCGTCAAAAGTGAGGTTAACTATGTGAAATCACATGTTAATAGTAGCCGCAACAGCAGTAAGAACAACAGCATTACTAAGCGTGGCGGTACAAAAGGCAGCATGAGTTCAAACAGCGGAAACAACAATGGCGATAACACGAAGAAGGGACCCTATGCGCACTGCGGATGGAAAAATCATCCTTCTAATAAATGCAGATATCGTAATAGCGTTTGTCATTCCTGCAAGAAGCTGGGGCATTTGGCAAGTGTATGTCAGGTTAATAAAAACAATGTACAATTTGTAAATGTAAAGGAAGAAGATTTTGATACTTTTGATTCTGTACGACCTCTCAATCAAAGTAAATGGTTATCGGCTGGCCGTCTTATGCGATACGGGGGCACCATGTTCTTTAATGTCAATCAAAACTTTTGAACGATTTTTTGATCGTAAATGGCTGCGCGAATGCTCGACCGCATATACGGGATACGGTGGCGAATTGGTTGATGTTATCGGTGAGTTTGTTACGACTGTTAATTATAATGGGCAGAGTGTAAGGGGAAAATTTGTAATAACAAATACAAACCGACCAACCTTGCTAGGACGTGATTTTTTGCGAAGTTTCGGCTTTGAGTTGAAAATTAATAATTGTAGTGTTTCGTCAACTCAAGTAAATTATGTTGAACCTTATCAGGAAATACTTGAGCAGATAAAGAGCGATTATTCTGAAGTTTTTAGCCGTGAATCGGCCGCGGTGGTGTAGTGGTAAGCAGTGCGCGCTTCCACTCCACAATGGCTGGATTCAAACCCTGGTCAAAGCAACATCGCAAAAATATAGAAAAAAGATTTTTTCTTAACAGCGGTCGTCCCTCGGCAGGCAATGGCAAACCCCCGAGTGTATTTCTGCCATGAAAAACAGCTTCTCATAAAAATACAATCGCCGTTCGGAGTCGCCGTAAAACTGTAGGTCCCTCCGCTTTGTGTGACAACATCAAGGCGCACGCCACCAATCGGAGGAGAAGCTCGGCCAAACACTAACATATGTGTAAGCGCCAATCTATTATTATTATTTTTAGCCGTGAATTGGGCAAATGCAACTTAACCACAGTCAAGTTGCAATTGGAAAGAGATTGCAACCCGACGTTTTGTAAGCCAAGAGCAGTTCCTTTGGCATGGCGTGAGGCTATTGAAAAACAGTTAGCAGATTTAGTCGAAAAGGGGGTGCTCATACCGGTTGATAGTGCAGATTGGGGGACACCGCTAGTTCCCATATTAAAGCAGAATGGACAAATTAGAATCTGTGGGGATTACAAAACTACCGTAAACCGCTTTCTTAAGGACTTCAAGTATCCGTTGCCTCGGATAGACCAAATATTCGCATCGATGCAAGGGGGTAAACTTTTCACGAAGCTAGATATGGCTAATGCCTATAATCAGCTCGTTCTAGACAAAGAGTCGCAAAAAATTTGTACGTGGAGTACGCATAAAGGCATTTTTAAGATGACGCGGCTGCCGTTTGGTATCAAAACCGCAGCAGCTATTTTCCAGAAGACCATAGAGGGCTTATTGAGTGGGATTCCTTACGTATTTTGTTACCTAGACGATATAACCATTACGGGAAAAGACTTTGCCGAGCGCGTACTGACCCTCAAACGGGTATTAGCGAAACTTCAGTCAGCTGGGCTGCGACTAAATATTGATAAATGCGAATTTTTCAAAAGTAAAATTTCGTATTTAGGTTTTGATATTGATGCAGAGGGGTTAAAAAAAAATAAGGATCGCATACGATTTGTTATCGAAGCACCGGAACTAAGTAATGTTTCCCAGTTACGAGCTTTTATTGGGTTAGTGAATTACCACTCAAAATTTATCCCCAATTTCGCTCAGAAGATGGGTCCCCTATATAAGCTTTTGCAAAAAAATGTTCAATTTGTTTGGAGTAAGACGTGTCAGGAAGCATACGAGACGCTGAAAACAGAAATCTGATCGGATAAGGTACTCGTGCACTTTGATTCGAAATTGCCTATCGTGTTAACAACGGACGCCAGCAATTCCGCGGTTGCGGGCGTGCTAGCGCATGTGTACGAAAGTGGTGTGAGAAGACCAATAGCTTTTGTTTCGCGCGCTTTGAACAGAGCGGAAGTAAACTATAGCGCAATGGAGAAGGAAGCCTTGGCGATAGTTTACAGTGTGACGAAATTGAGGCAGTACTTATTGGGGGTATCATTCGCTCTGGAAACAGATCATAGACCCTTGCTAGCTTTGTTTGGTGAAAATAAGGGTATTCCGGCAATAGCTGCCGCCAGAATGCAACGCTGGGCTTTAATATTATCAGGGTTTGACTATATAATTAAATACGTCAAGGGTTCTAGTAATTACGCAGATAATTTATCTCGTATTTCGCAATTAAATGTTTCGGTGGTATCGGAGGAAGCGACTTTTATCAATTATGCTGGTTCAGCGCAACTAAATTATAAACAAGTGGCTATTGAGAAACGAAGGGACCGGGTGCTGTCCAAAGTAATGCAAAGCACACAAGGAGGCACTATTTCCGATTTGAAGGCAAAGAGTTCGAGGCGTTTCAGTCAAAGGCGATTGAGCTAAGCGTAGAGGCAGGATGCGTATTATGGGGTTACCGGACTGTAATACTCAGCAAACTGCGGATGGCAATTTTAGATTTTTTTCATGACTCTCACCTGGGTATCATGAAAACGAAGGCTTTGGCACGCTCATATATATGGTGGCCATGCATAGACAAGGACATTGAAGCCCTTATTAAAAGTTGTCGTTCGTGTCAGTTGGCACAGCCCAATCCAGAGAAAAGTGGCCTTATACCTTGGGCCCCTACGGATTCGGTATGTAGACGTATTCATGTCGACTTCGCGGGGCCGGTGAGAGGTTATCATTTGTTTATAATAATAGACTCGCTTTCGAAATGGGTGGAGGTATTTAAGACGAAGGATATAACTAGTGCTTTCACTATTAGTAAGCTGCGCGAAGTGTTTTGCCGGTTCGGGTTGGTAGACACGCTCGTTAGTGACAACGGGACGCAGTCTGCTGAGTTTAAAAATTATATGAATAAAAACCACATTAAACATGTATTTACGGCTCCGGGTCACCCAGCCACCAACGGGCAGGCTGAAAACTTCGTGAAAACTTTGAAAAAGTCTCTGATTGCTAATTTTACGGGTAACACAAGTCATAATTTCGATGACGTATGGAACAGATTTCTATTCGACTATAGGATCGCTAAGCATGGTACTACAAAAGAGTCTCCTGCAAAAATGTTATTTGGGAGGGAGCTCAAGTCGCGGTTTAGCGCTCTTAAACCGCCTTTGGTAAAAGATGTTATAAAAACTAATCAACAGACTGCAATTAACAACTCCAGGGGTAAACGTAATGAGACATTCGTTGTAGGTCAAAAGGTGATGGTGAGAAACTACTCAAATCCTAACAAGGCTGGTTGGTCGCCTGGCACTGTAAGGAAACAGCTAGGCCCACGGAACTATGTAGTCATGTATCAAATGAAAATCGTACAATCAAGCGACATCTTGACCAAATTCGCAATGCCGATCTCATAGGCGAGGACAAGCGTTTTCGCAGTGAGCCGCGCGTCAGTTCTCTTGAAAGTTCAGTACAAGTAAAGTCTGAGGATGTTATTGAAGACCAGGGTGACCCTGTATCGAGTGAAACTCGAGAAAATAGGGAGGAGGCTGTAGAAGTGGAAACAAATTCAGCTAGGCAAATGCCTATAAGAAGTAGTAAGCAGAAGGCTATAAAGGCCATGCGAAAGAAATAACAAAAGTTTCTTATTATCTTCTTTTTAATATATATATATAATTACACATGAATATTCACTGTGTGTACAAATTAAGATGTTATAGTTTGAATTATCTTTTTATTTTTCTAATTCAATTATTTGAAATTATAATCTTATAGGTATACACATGGATACCTTATATCTTGAATTGTTATGAATTACTAACTGTAGAATGTATATGTATAAGAACTTGAGAAAGGGGTTGTTGGATATTACTAATTATTTTGTGTGTAGTATAAACTCAGTATAATGTTTCGGAACACTTCCTTATAATTGACATGTATGAATCAGCATATTTTAAGTATGTATGTATCAAGATTAAGAAAGAGGCCGAATAAAGACACTCCATTTTCTCTGCTCAACTCGTAAAGTCATCATAGTCATAGTTACCAAATCTTAGTTGAGGCAACCACGATTTGGTTTGAAAGCGGAACATATTCATGCTTGTGAGCCACCCCTAAATAATGCTCAGCGCTCTCTGAGCACATGTGTGTTTCACATACGAAGAGCGCCAGCTAACTGGCCGTCTCCATAGGATAAAATTTATTACTGTCCAGCTGTCATATTGGTCGCTAATATAAATTATATCAGTGGCAATATTTGTGTGGGCTTTTTATATCTTGATATAAGCATCTGTGAGATAGCTTCTAAAGCGTATTTTTGCCGGATTTAATCACTTAAAAAATTTGGAAAATAGGCTATTTTACATCCAATTACATAAAAACAAATATTTTAACAGAAAACAGTTCAATATTTGCTTTTATATTAAAATATCAATAATGTTGCCGCCACGAAGTTTTCATGCAAATGAACATGTAGCTGTCAAACTACCAAATTGCCGGCAATAGATGGCAAGATATAAGCTCTGGTATATATTACTCTTGAAGAGCAATGAGCGGTCTCCATTGGCAAATTATATTCTGACATATGTATCAAGATATAAACTTTATCCTGTGGAGACGGGCAGTAAGCAATGCACACAGTCCCACTTATTGAATAGTTTGAATGCGCTAGTATGCCGACCATTGCATAAAAA
>NW_023458563.1:8884381-8885506 GCF_013731165.1 Rhagoletis pomonella
GGCGGGGCACCTCCCATACAAACCTAACTTCTCATATCGCTTATCTCTTGAATCGCCATATCTTAACGTCCGAACGAAATTTGAAACAGCCACATATGTTATCGGTAACGTACTTATGGCGAAAAGCAGCAGGTATTGTAAAAGGGGCGTGGCACCCCCCATACACACTTAAATTTTCATATCGTTTATCTCTGGTACCGCTTTTGCTAACGTCTTGAAATTTGACGCAGCTACTTGCTGTCTCCATTAGCGTACAGCCATAGCAGGAGATCTGTCAGTTCATCGCAATCGAAATGCTCATCGCAGAGAAATTTTGGTACTTGGGCATTTCATCGCAGAAGATTTCATTTCAAAAAGTACTTAAGACACATAACGTAAAATACTGTTGTCGCAAAAATGGCTTCCTCCACGTTGTTTTAAGCATATGTACATACATATATATTATAGAAAAACACTATTCCGTCAAAATTTAAAGTGAAAACAAGCTGTGAAACTAGCTATTTACAAGTTCATCCCTGCGCTGAGCGTTCTACACAAGCGATTCATCGCCTGAGATCTGTCGCAGCGGATGAAACATTTTCTCCTAGATTTCTGAATCGCATTGAGCGAGTGTTACTTTTTTTAATTTTTGGGAAAGGGTAAACTTTTTTTGTAAATATGTTGAAGAATTTTTTTAAATTTTGCACAAAGTTTGAAAATTTAATATTTATGAGTTTCGTTATAGATTGTCCTATCTACATACGTACTTATATACGTAAAATGGTAGCTGTTTTTGTTGTTCGGACTAAACAGTTCGGTCAAATTGTCGGAGGTTATACCTTTCCCATATGGTCCTCTTATAGACTAACTACCAGAAAACTCGCTTGGTGGCACTGGAGTTGAGTCAATTATAAGAGTCGTATTTATTGACCAATTTCGTTATATTTCGTGGCGCTAAGTCGAAATATTTAGAAAATCCTAATTTTTTATACAACCTGGTTGAAATTCATAATGCGTATTCATTTCATGATAAGCAACGGTTTAGCAGAAAAGGGGCCCAACGATAACGCTGCAGCCGTAACATATAGAAACCCCATGTATTTGGTCTGCTTAGGCCCTATGTTTGTTTTATGCGAACTTACTTTT
>NW_023458563.1:8885606-8889687 GCF_013731165.1 Rhagoletis pomonella
TCACACAGAAGATCCAAAAAGCCCTTTTTACAGAATTGAAATCGGTTTAGTCGTTTGGTCAGGCATCGCGGTCATACGAAAGACATTTCATTTTTAACCGACTTCCAAAAAAGGAGGAGGTCGTCGGAATATTTGTTTTTTTTTTATGTATGTTACCGCATAACTTTGGACCACGTCAACCGATTTCGATAATTCTTTTTGCATCGGAAAGGTAGTGTCTCAGAGGTGGTCCCATACTGATTAAGATCCGGTCGGCGGATCATGAGATATATATATATATTTTTAAACTTTTTAATGAAATATTTAAAAACAAATTGAATTTTATTAAACAAGTTTTATTGAGCTTCAGACTGTTTCTTATGAATAAATATTGTTTAAAAAACAACAATAGTTTATAAATGGTAGAAGTTATAGTATTTATAATCTAGTTTTGTATTTTCCACAACAATTGTTCGCAAAAAACGGCCTCAGGTTCAAGAAAAATATTCAATATGATTTATTAGTCCTAAAAATAACAAGAAACCAAATACTTAACAACGAGCAAGCCTTCAATTTAAAATTCTAGAAATCGAAATTAACTAAAAAAACAAAAACTACAACCACAATAACCACATGATAAGCCTAAATAGCAGCAGAATAGTTGTCCTTGGTTGTAGGGTTGACATATAAAAAAAAAAGGAAAAAGCAACAACTGTTTATAAGGCGAACTTAACGCAGTGCGTAGGCAATCAGTGGGATCGTCGGTGCGAATCCTACTGTAAGACTGGCTTTGTTAACTGGAGTCGCTGGTTCGTACCCCTGTAAACTCGATGGAGAAGTCTGATGAGGAGACTTCTACAATTTATAAATTATTGCCATTTTTTCCACAATAATTTTGCATAAAAAAATGGCCGTAAAAATTGTTTAATATGATTTATTAGGCCAAACAATAACAAAAAAAATTTAATTCAATTTTAGTATGATAAAGTGCACTGCTTTTTTAATTGTACAAATAATAATTCAAGTATGCGATTGTAAATAGCTACTGCGTGATTTGACCTCGACTTACGTCACTCACGCTCACGCATGAATTTGTAAAAATTTCTCAAGCTCATGCATGATCACGCGTGAATCATGCGCTGTCACTACAAAAATCACGACACGCGCCCATCTCTAGTGTTGCCTATCAAAATACTTGTGTTGTCAGTCGTCTGAATAAATTGAGATTATGACATACGAAAGGGAAGCGTATCGAAATTTGTTTAAAGTCGCGTAAGATTTGCAGGCACAATAGTATTCGAACTGCATTTTCCGGTTACAATAGATATCAAAGTGTAAATTTTTTAAATTGAAAAACTAAAGTAATTGTTAAACAAAAATTCTAATATCACCGTATTTAATTTAGGTATATTCTTATTTTAAATGCAATTATGTAATTTTAATGACAACCATTTATCAGGTCACTTCCATAAAATTCTGTAACAAACAAGTAAAGAAGTATAAGTTCGGACGAAACCGAATTTTATATACCCGGAGCAGTTATCAAATATAGTTGTTTCAACTTTCTCTAAACTACCTAAAAGTGTATAACAGCCTTATTTGTTGTCAATAGATTGTTATAAGCAGGGAACGGATTTTTAGGACCTAAAAACCTATAAAAAAGGCAAAACAAAATAACGAAATAGGCTGGCAAGGGGAAACAAAATAGCGAAAAAGGCAGGAAAAGGCACTAGGTATTGCAAAAAAGGCAAAATAAAATAGCGAAAAAGGCAGGAAAAGGCGGGTATTGCAAAAAAAGCAAAATAAGGCACTAAAAAAAGACAGAAAGTACGAAGAACGATCAAAATACATTTATTTTAGAAATGTTTATATTACAAGTAAAAAGAGAAAAACTGTGAACTAGTTTCATTATATGAAAAATTTGTACTTTGAATCTTTGACTATTTTATCCTTTCGAGTTTCTAACTCATAAAACTTTAATATGTATAGTTGTAGTAACATTGAACCACAAGATACATTTTGAGGTTTTCTGGCAGCATTTTCATTAGATTTTCGCGAAGAAAAGCCTTGAATGTACTAAATGTGCGCTCGACGTAAGTTGATACAAGTGGAGCCCAATTTAAATATGGAACGTTTGAAACGTTCCTCGCCCTTTACAATTTTATCCACACCCCTTATTGTCTCCAAGCCTACGTTAGCTGAGAAAACGGCTTTGAATTTTTCCAACACCAATTTGGAAAGAGGTCCATGCGCTTCTATAAGCCGCATGGGCATGTGTATATTTTTTAGTCTTTAAAAAAAATTGTAAATGCTATAATCACTTTTTTAAAGGTAGAAAAGGCAAAAAAAAGGCAACATCAAATGTGTATATATGGAATCAGGGAAAGCTAAACCGTGGACATTCTTAATCGAATATACTCTAACTCTTTAGCAGAAAAAAAGGCAATTTCCATAAAATCCGTTCCCTGGTTATAAGTATTAACTTGGAGTAAATGAGCGTCCTCAGTTATTGAAATATCGGAGTTTTAGTATATCCAAAATTTACCGTTAAGAGGGTGTAATTAAAGTCTGATTTGAATAATTTTCAACGAATTACTTTTTATTTTTATTGAGCTTTGTACCACGATTGTTTATTAGGAAAAATTTAAAAAGCAACGAATTCTAAGCGGTAGAAGTTATAGCAGCTATTTCGGAGATCACCACATCTCCTCATCAGACTTCTTTTTTCTAGACTTCAGCGGGGATCGAACTTGCGTAATCGATGTTCAAAGTCAGAAGCGTTAACCACTGAGCTATGTACATCCCGTAAACTTTTGTTGCTAATTCATTTTCCTTATTCAACCAACTACTATCAAGTGCAGCTGATTTGCCGCTATTTAAACTCGACAGCGTGGTTGTTGTTGTCAATTCTATGCATCCATTTGCTTATTTGCTTTTTTGTATAGTTTCAGGCAGGCTCTTATGCATATAAGTTCTTATGCATTGAGTGCAAAATAGTGTATTTTAGTACAGAACGGAATGAAATTTTATGTTCCAAAATATTTCTTGCTTAGCGCCATATAAAAAAGTGTCTTATGTAATGTACATAAAAGTGATATATGTATGTGCATATATTTTTACACATACGTATGTACGTACACACATGTGTATATAATATTGCATAACAACGCAATTAATTCAATTGTTTGTTTTCTTTTGTTTTGTTAACTCCGTTAAATTAACTGATTTTATGAATTAATACATTTATTTGTAATTTTTGATGGAATCGGCATCGGCAGATTCTTTCCCCTTAAGCCGATTAATCGGCATCGAGTTTTGTAGAAGTTGATAAACCGGTAATCGAGATTTACATTTGTGGTCATAAGTGGGCGCACCAAAAATCCATAGATTTATAATAATCTAATTTTATGCTAAGTGGTTATTGCAGTAGTGGATTTTGAGGCAATTTTTCTGTTTCAGTAAATTACCGTTCTATGGGAGGTCGGCGTGCTTATTGCCCGATTTCAAAGATTTTCAACAGATTTCTTAGCTGGACCGTAAAGATTGATGAAGCGCCCATTTTCGAAAAATTACATAATTTTTTTTCTTGGTATATGTATTTATTTATTGAATTTTTATATCGAAACTAACAAATCTTACAAACTACAATTAAATTTAAAATTTCTGCGGCAATGCTTAGAAATATGTATACACACTGAGAAAAAGGATTAGTTTCGACAACTACAGGTATTTAGTTCCCGAATTTTGACAATATTTGGGAACTGTGGCCAAGGATTGGGAACTATTACCATGGGTTGGTAATTATAACTAAATATATTATAGCTTCTAATATTCATCTAGGTTGTACCAAATCGTTAATTTCGTTGAAGGGTTTGGTAAACACTATTAAATATTTTTTTGAAGCATATTTCTACAAATTCCATTCAACTTAACGTATGGCTCATAAAGGATGTTATTAAGCTCTGCTAATACAGATTAGCTTTCTTTCAACATATGGTTTAGTCATTGTTGGATATTACTAATTATTTTGTGTGTAGTATAAACTCAGTATAATGTTTCGGAACACTTCCTTATAATTGACATGTATGAATCAGCATATTTT
>NW_023458563.1:8889787-8890850 GCF_013731165.1 Rhagoletis pomonella
GAGCTTTGTCCAATCAACTCTGCTTATATTCCAGTAATATCTTCCGATGAAGTTTTACACTATTTAAAAACCTTAAAAGCGTCATTTAGTCCTGGACCTGATCATATTCCGACCTGTTTTCTTAAAAACTGCGCTGAGAACATCTGCGAGCCTTTAACAACTCTATTCAATTTGTCACTTAAACATGGCGTTTTTCCGTCAGCCTGGAAGGAGTCTTTCATAATACCACTTCACAAAAACGGCAGCAGGTCCTCTATAGAAAACTATCGAGGCATAGCGAAACTCTCCGCTATCCCCAAATTATTCGAAACAATTATTGTTAACCAGCTGACATATTCTATATCTTCTTCAATTATACAATCTCAACACGGGTTTTCTAAAGGAAAATCTACTGTGACTAATTTATTGGAGTTTACAACTCATGTCTCAAACGGTTTTAGAGAAAATGCTCATACCGACGTAATATACACCGATTTAAGTAAAGCTTTTGACAAAGTATGTCACTCGTTACTCATCCGTAAACTCGACCTATTCGGCTTTCAGCCCAGTCTTCTTCAATGGATCTCATATTACCTCTCTGATAGAACAGTTATTGTTAATAATTGTTCTTCCAACATCATTAAAGTTTCTTCAGGGGTTCCTCAGGGAAGCCACCTTGGTCCGATTCTGTTCCTGATATTCATTAGTGATATTTCTTCTATAATAAAACATTCAAAAATTTTAATGTATGCCGATGATGTGAAACTTTTTAAAACATTGTCCTCTATCGAAGAAAGGTCTTTGTTACAAGCGGATCTGAACAACGTGGTTAGTTATTTTAATACAAACTATATGCCACTAAACCTTCTAAAATGTAAAGTTATGTGTTTCTCTCGGAGGGCTGTTCAACCAGCTGTTTATTCAATATCAAATTATAATCTGGAGCAGGTGTCCAATTTTGTCGATCTTGGTATAACAATGGATTCCAAACTCAATTTCAACCATCATATTAATGTCACAGTCAATAAAGCCAAAGGCGTTTTTGCATTTGTAAGGCGATGGTCAAAAGAGTTCAAAGATCCTT
>NW_023458563.1:8890860-8891792 GCF_013731165.1 Rhagoletis pomonella
TACCAAGTTCATTCAGAAAGGATTGAATCAATTCAAAAACAATTCTTGCTTTTTGCATTGCGTATTTTTAACTGGGATTCAGATTACAATCTCCCCCCTTACACAAGTCGTCTAAAGCTCATAAATTTGCCTACACTCGCAAGCCGTAGAGAAATGCTAGGTATAATATTTATCGTAAAATTAATGACAGGCTTGATTAATAGCCCGGCCCTTCTGGCTGAGGTAAATTTTAATGTTCCTTCTCGAGTGTCAAGACACTTTCGACCTCTATTTTTAAAGCCATGCAAAACTAATTTTGAACTAAACGAATCATTCCGTGGTTTATGTCAGGATTTTAACTGTCATTCCAGCACGTTTGACGTATCGGACTCGATTTTTACTATAAAGAAAACTATTATTTCCACTCTCAATAATTGAAATGCTATCTTTAGCATATCCAATCAGCTGATGAATTTGATTCTGTAGCTGAATAGTTTTAGATCTCGACACTTAACAAACTCCTGTTTCCACTACTCGGCACCAAAAAACTAAAAAAAAGGTTCCGTACGTCATGCGGACTGCGCCCCTCGTGCCGGTTGGGCGGGAATGGAGGGTAAAAAGCCGTTGGGATTAATTAATTAAAGTGGGTTGTATTGAAAGTACTGTCAAATAATTTGCGATTTCTAATTCAAGTGTTTGCTAAGAAAAATATGTAGTGGAACTCATCTGCGTTTAATAAATTGTATTATATATTAAATTGTGTGATTGATTTATCTATATTATGAGTTATTATTAAGCAGTATTGGTCTTGTCCCACCCGTGACAAAAAAAGTAAAAGTTGTTATATTTAATTACAGAAGTTGAAGTTGTGTTTCCGGGTTGTTACATAATGTTAGAACTTCATTGTCAATGTTTACCACAATTGCATTTTCGTTTCCACATAGTTAGATAAG
>NW_023458563.1:8891892-8896541 GCF_013731165.1 Rhagoletis pomonella
ACATATAATAATAATCTTTTGTTTTAAAAGAGTCAAATCATACCCGCAAAGCCTAATAAATTTATTTAAATATTTGTAGCCCATACAATTGATTAGTTCTTATCAATGAAATCGAATCCACTACGTTACTACTTAAATTTGCTCTCGTAGGTGGCATAATGAATTTTAGGCCAGAAAACAGCCTCTCAACACTGACCTGCGTTGCAGGAACAGCTAAAACTATTTTAGCTAACTGAACTAAGTGCGGTTTCCGCAAAGATTCATTTTTCCAATATTGTAGAACATCAATACTTCGTTCTTGCCGTCTTTGATTGACAAAGGCCACTAAGAGAGGACGGATAATTTCAGAACTGTTCGGCCCACTAACATAATCGGAATTACGATTCGCGTCTAACTGAGACAGCATTAACTCAAAATCATCAGACTCGTTTTCAGAATTTGTCTCATTTTGATTATGCGCAGAGCTATCATTACTGCTTATGCTCATGTTATTTTCCTCTGCAGTCATTCTGCAGAAAAGATTTGTTAGTAACGCAATAGCTTTTTCTCTCTGTGCAGCAGATAAAAAAATGCGTCATTGTTAAATAAAATGGCCTCCCTTCTTGTCATTTCGGAACACAAATGCGAAGCTAGTGAAGAATTTTGTTTTTTTGTTTTAGATTTACATTGTGACCATATCGCGAAAAAATCTCCAAGTACCAGCTGTTCCACTTGCAGCTTTTTAGTGGCAGCGTATGATGGTTCAAGAAGCTCCACGATATCTGTGATTTGTTTCCATTCCATGGAACTAAGATGAAACTCGTTATTGGCTGCTGCCAAGTTTTGACAAAAAGTTTGTACTTTCAGATCTTTAAGTGCGGAAATCATTTCAAATGTGGAGCCCCAGCGTGTTGGTACGTCAATATGTGGTCTTTTAATTCCTTGGCGTTTTAACAAAACAGTAATATTTGGAGTTCGTAATTTCTTCACTATTTGTCTGGCTTTCGAAATGATGTTGCTGAACTGAGGTTGCTTTAACACAGCATTGACTGCCAACTGCAATGTATGAGCAGCACAACGCAAGCCTAATAATATAAATTTTTTTGTAAAGAAAATGTTTGAAAATAATCTGGAAGTCTGAGAGAATGTTTGAATTTTGAAAGGAACTCTTTACCTATGCATTCATCAGATGTTTCAGCTGCAACAATGTCAAGAAGCTCGACATTAACCAAAGATTCAACGCTATGATCTTCATTTTCTTCTGCAGGCTCCATTTCTTCTTCGTTGTCATCGGCCAAGTTCAAAATGTTAACAGTTTTCACTACATTTGCTCCACTATCAGTAGTGCAAGTGAAAATGCGATTAACATGAATATCAAATTTTGAAAGCGTGTGCTTAATGAGTTTTTTCAAATTTTCAGCTGTGTGTCTTTCATGGACTTCTTCCAATGATAAAGATCGTAACTGAATTTTATAATCGTTTCCGATGAATTGCATGTTAATTCCTATATTCGTATATGCATGTATAAATATTATTATATTCCCCAGTTTCACCAATCAATTTTAAAATTTCTCAGATTGTTAAAATTTAAAATGACAAATTTTCCGAACAAAATTACGTAATTTAAAATTTTAACAGGCTGATAAATTTAAAATTGATTGGTCCAACTGGGCCATATATGTAATACTTCTATATTGGTAGTAAGCTAACTTCTCAATGTGTAAGCATTCCGAAATCAAAGCGAGACAGTCTAGTACCATTGGAGTATAACATATATGAACCGGGCATATAAAAATCAAACTTTCGTAATAAAATAAATATGATTGTACCTAAGAACGATCTGTTCAAAATGGTTACGCAGTCTAATTTTAACGATAACAGCTTTCCTTCTATATCGTTTTTAATGAGCTTTTGTACGGTTCGCGATTTTTCGATTATTCCATCTCTGATATTGTGTTCATTTATTGCCAATCCCAAGGTTTTTAAAACAGGATCGAGAATTTTCCGGAATCCCGAGTCGTTAATGATCGAAAAAGGTCTCCCATTCACTGAACAAATTTCAAGACAAGCCTCCCGCACTGCTTGTTTCGACAGTTCGACTGAAATCTTTGGCGCCCATATATCGGTGATTTTTCTGATTTTCAAATCTTCAGCTGCTTCAGTTGTTCCCTTCTTTGTAGTGCTATTGGCCATTATTGTTGTATATATTTCAGGATGTGCATTTTTGACATGACGAGATAAATTGCCCCCATGGTCGCCCTAAAATTAACGTAAATACAATATACATATTGGGATTCATAAAATATTTATTTTTGTAAAAAAAAAAGTATTGGGAGTTTACTTATCTGCCCACTGTTTTGGGGCTAATGGTCGGAGCGGGTGAGGCGTGGCTCTTGATACCCCACGCACTAGAAATAGCACAGTTCAAACAGTCAAAAGTCATACCTGTCCCCCTAACCCTTCCACAGATCATTTTAAAATGCGGTAAAATTAGCATTTGACAGAGAAAATGTAAACTCGGGTTACGCCATCCATAGTATTTTGGTGCATAACACCTTTTCGAGTTGGCCACGCTGGCCACAATATTTTTGAGCAAAGCACTTTTCGCGTCGCGATCCACAGTATTTTTCCGCAGAACTCACTCCGAAATTCACAAAAAAGTGCATACATATTTTAAATCGAATTTATTAATTTATAAGTGACCGAAAATGAGAAAATTAAGTTTTTAAAAGAGATTAGACCCTTAACTACAAGTGTGTGTATCGGGTCAACCATCTTGTTTGGATCGGTCACCCATCTGAACACAATAACCCGAAATCATTGGGCAAATAACTCAACCGTGCCCTAAGTATATATCAATATTAATAAAACAAAGTTTATAATCATTGTTTGGAATTCGATAAATAATAAATTGTAGTCACTTATTTACTTGTATTGAAATAACAAATATTAGGAAATATTAGGAATTGGTAATTAAGTTAAATAATTACAATTTTTCAGAAACAAAATCGAAAGGCGACATATAAAAAAGCACGCAAAGAAGAAATGTCTGGCAACACCAGCAGAGTTTTGAGACGATTTTGCGACGACTGCTAGAAAGGGGTGCTCACAGTTTGATGCTAAAGATGTCTCAAAATGTAGACGTCTACATTTTCAGACACAATTTGGAACGAACTGTGAACACCCCAAATGAATTGCAGCAAAGCGAATTTATACCAGGTGGTGTTCAGGGTTGGAACGACGGCAAGCCTAAATCGGAGTAAATGACGTGAAAAATCGTAGCAGGAAATAAAGTTCAGTACTAGATTTTTTTTTCTGTCGCACTTTTGCTGGCGAACGTCTTAATCAAAAGCCGGCTTTTTTTTAAATTAAGTACGCAAAAATGACTGCCGATCCTTCTTTGATGTTACGTTACGCTATTTTCGAATTGTTTCTCTAGAACTTAGCCCACTACACCTTGGAGGCAATCTCTCTTTAACTAATGTAAGGAACCAAATCAGTTTTTAATATTTAAGATTAGAGTTATCCTCTACTATTTTAAGCAAGTGTTACATATTTCAGCATGCGAGTGGCAATAATTATCTTAAAAATTACGTTTCAACTATAATTACATGGAGAAATTAAGTTATGCCATTTCCCAGAAAAAATACCTTTAGGAGATTATTTATTTTTCGATATAGGACCATATGAATAAAAACTAAGCAATTGCTTTTTCTTAAAATTTCAGACCTTTACTCGATTTATTTAATCAAATTTAAGTAAATGGTTTGAAATTTTAAGCAAAAGCAATTGCTTACTTCTTATTCATACGGTCCATAGTATTTACCTTAAAAATTATCTGAATTCATCGTTTCACGTTTTTATTAAAAGTAAATGTCAGTAAAATTTAAAAAGAAAAACAATTTTATATCTTGAACATTTTTGAGTTCAGATACAGCAATAAGCGCACTTTATTATTTTCGAAAGAAAATCGTAGCAAATTGTAGGTAAAGCTGAGTAGCGTAGTAAATTTCAAATTTTCTCCAAGAACCGTACTAGATCTACTACGATCGTAGTAGAGTTCTAACCCTGGTGGTGTTATCCAATCAGCTGATTTCTTCTAATTTTAGTCGCCTTACGTGTATTATGTTTTTGCTTTTATTGATTGGGCAGCACACCCATGAAGAGCAAAACCAAAACACATGTAAACTTTGGGGCGAATTGAGATTTTGCAATAACACCCGTAATACAAAATACATGGCATTGTTGTTTTTGTATTGTTGCTACCGCGGCGGTGCCGCCTTGTATAAATTCGCCTTGAATTGCAGTGCATTTATCAGTGTTGCCATAAGACACGATATATAAGAATTAAAATTAAGGCTATCCACATACTAGTCAACAAATTTGTCATGCAAGTAATTTTTTTTTAACGGCTACTGAAGAAAAAAAAATTTTGTTGCTAGATCCTGCAGCTGATTTTTATAAATTTCTGGAAACCGATTGAAACCTGTGCTTGAAACGGTTTCGGTTTCGCTCCTTTCCAGGTCAAGATAACGGTTACGGTTTCGGTTTCGGTTTTGAAAAACGAAACGGTTTTAAACGGTTACGGTTTCGGTTTCGGTTTCATTCCTTGGATTTAACAGAGTTGCCATCAACATCTCAAGCTGCACTGTCTAACTTAGTTCCTCCTA
>NW_023458563.1:8896641-8898030 GCF_013731165.1 Rhagoletis pomonella
TCAACGCTACGCTCCACGTCATCTCTGTATATTGGCTAAGATAACTTTGAAAGTTCTTTGTTAATTTTCCTGAAAATTTTTTATATCTAGTACTTGAACTATACGACTTATTATTATGTATTTCATTTATGATTTCGTAGCTTAACTCAAGAGCGGGATGGTACGCATCCTCCGGCAAAACTAGGGGATCACACCAATTAATAGAGGCCTTCGGAACATCATCAACGTAAACGAGATCCAAGACCTTTCCAAACTTATTTGGACATATATTTATTTGTTTGAGGCAAAGTTCAGCCATTTCCTCCAGAAATACATTAGGGGTATTCACGATCCGCTGCATACGGTCTAGCATGGTGCACAGATAGCATAAATAGCATGATTGTTGTTGTTTCATGTGTTCAAACAACAATAAAATTAGCCAGTCGTGCTATCTATGCACCATGCTAGATAGTATGCACCGGATCGTGAATACCCCTATTGTAACTATCTCTAAATGAAACTGGTACAACATCGGTGTCAATGATGTTCCATGAAATGTGTGGCAGATTTAAATCGCCCAAAACAATCATAGAATCGGATGCCGTAAGCATTGCATTTACGGTCTCAAGTAAAGAAACTAGCTGCATATATACTGATACGGAAGAATTAGGAGGGATGTAGCAAAGAGCTAAATAAATATAAGTCTTTCCAGCCTGTACACGTATACATTTAAATTCGGTATATTCAATGACAGGAAGACTAACTTCCTCGGATGGTATCGATGAATGCACCGCAAAAAGAACACCGCCGCCGATTCTGGCCTCGGGTCGCTCCTGTATATTTGATATTCATTTGGAAGAATTTCGGAATTAAAAATATGAGGTTTGAGCCATGTTTCGGTCAAGGAAATAATATTATAATTGCAGTCAAAACCTTTTAAATATAAGTCAGTTAATTTGGTATCCAAACCTCTAACGTTTTGATAGTAAATACTTAAATTAGACTTGCGTGTTAGTTTTTTGAATCCGAATTAGGATTAGAAATTTTAGCTACGTTATTATTACATTTATTAGGTTTATACTCAACCTCGCGAACAAACGCCCCGGTCGGCCAAAATGAACTATTTAGTAGTGAATCAAAATCTTCGGAAGCTACATCTATTTTAAAAGATGAAATATCGCGATCGTATTTAAAATTAAATTTACGAATAAATACATCTTTAGTTCTAATTTTAGTCGATATGTATGACTTTATATCATCCGAAGAAGTATCTTTAGCAAATCTAGAGACAAAGATTGATCTTCTCGGAGGAATTACAACCAACTTTTGGTAATGATGTCTGATGTGCGGGGCTCCGAATTATTAGGAGGAACTAAGTTAGACAGTGCAGCTTGAGATGTTGATGGCAAC